>NC_044573.1:33453325-33763658 GCF_901933205.1 Camarhynchus parvulus
CCTGTGAAAATCTGAGAACCTAGATCAAATCCTGACCATATTGAAATCAGTGAGAAGTTTTGGCACTGGCATCAATGAGGCTAAAATTTTCTCCATTTTATTTTACAGTTGTTGTGTGCTCGTAAAGTGCAGGGTATGTACTTTTTGCTATGGCTGCCCATGAAAAAGTTATTTATGTACCTATTGAAAAAAGGTGTACAGTTTCTCAGTTAATATGCCAGAGGCTTTGTTGATGGGATATGAGCTAAAGGAATAAATTATTGAGAGACTACTGGCACAGGGATACTGCAAGGGAAACATATGTATAGCTAGGACCAGATCTTAAGGTGGAGTTTCAAAATTAATATTCTGTATTTAGGATGGCTATGGAAGCTGAAAGGCTCAAGCAAAATGCAAACTTTTCGTGGGAGATAAAAACTCAGGCCTCACAACTGAAAACTGGAAACTCTTCTCTCAGGAGAGGCTTTTGGTCTGTGAAATGGAGATAACAACATTGCCTTCTTTCCTTTATTTGTTAGTATCTTCTGGCCAGGGACTATTAGTAGGAATGAACTTATATAGTCCACGTTACACAGATTTGTTTGTGTGAATTTATAATAGCACCAAGGAGAATTCACTGGTATCGATAGAGACAGACTCTTTATTTCTCAAAGAAAAATGAAAGTGACTATTGCTGAAGTACAGTAAATTGATCAGATGGTTTTTAGTATTTTACTGTGCTTCACCCAGTGTTTTAATGAAAGAATAGATTATTTCTCATCACAGTGCCAAAGCCATAGAATTTAGAGAAGTGAATTGCTGTTGTTATGGGAACAAAGGTCCAGCAGACTGCTTCCATTGAACTATTTTGGAACAGAAATGTCGTTCATGGATTCTGCACATATGGGAAACCAGCCTTGCTCCAGCAAGGCCTGTTGCCTGGAACACAGGCTTCCCTAATGATGGTGTTTGTTCCTTTGACACACTCTTTATCATCTGTGTTCTCTCACTCATTCCTTCTTCAGATTTCCCTTATTTGCTGTGTTTCTGCTTTAATTTCACATTGATTCCTGTCTTTTATTTCCATAGTATGGCCTCCAAAATCTGAGATTTTCCTGAAATTAAAACATGAGCTGCATGTTGGCAGAACAGTTATCGTCACTCCCTCTAAGGTGTGCATACACACAAGCACAGAATGAAAGGAAGATGGAACTAAAATCATAGTTCCTTACTTGGGAGAATTTTCATTATTAAAGCTAAAAGACAGTCCTCTTATGGAGGGCTGATGGATCCCACGTTATGGATTCTAGAATATAAAAAGCATTTATTAATACACCAGTACTAGTACACTAATAAAAATACAAACCCAATGATGCTGTTGTAAAAAAACCCAAATCCTTATACCAGCTTGTGTGCCAAGCATGTCCTGCCCTGTAGTCAGTCAATTAAAATTTGTTCTGATTATGTAATCTTCATAACTTAGTATCTTTGCCTGAGACTGTGATTTTGACTTAATAAATGATTTCTCTACCCAGATAGAGCACTTCAGCTGCTTAACTTGATCATGCTGTTGAATTAATTTATTGTATTAAATGTGCTTGTTTTCTAATAATATCAAAGTTTGAAAACTGGTAATGTTGCCTTCTCTATTCCCCACTGAGGAAGCACCGAAATGGGGTGGCCAGAATGTTAAAGTTGTGTAGCAGTCAGAGGCTCCTAATGGACAATTCTTTTTGGTCAAGGAAAAGAGGCAGCTTCTCTTTAATTAGGACAGCAACGCTCTTTTCCTCAAATGCCAACATCTAACACTGGGAGGACACAAAAAATAATGGGGCTACCATGCAGTAAATAACTGTGTGTGATATTGCCGTTTTACAGAGCAAGAAATACTTTGCTTGTGCTTCACTGGGCTTTTGCTTTATGACACAATAAAGTCCTGTGGCAAATAAATGGCAGGACCTCACCTCAAGAGGGTGGTGATGCTTCTCAGAAGAGTTTTTTAGGGCTTGTTTATTACCTTATAAACTCAAAGCCAAATTAAGTTGCTATAATGTTACATTTTGCATATGAATTATACCTCCCTTGTCTGTCTGCAGTTATGCATAGTTCTTATTGCCTGGGTTTCTTTCCCTTCTGTCTGTTCCTCTTCACATTTCTACCTGTAAATATTATGCTAGGTGGGTCTCCTAGCCCAAAATGTATGGCAAATGTCACTACTGCAAACTCTAGGTATTTATGAGTCAGGCACCAAAGTCCTAAGATGCCAAATGAAACAAGTGTATGCTGAATGTGTCTTAAGGGGTCTGAGCTGATATTTTTTATCTGGAACAAGTTAGAGCTTTGTGGACTTACATATGTGCTCTGTGGAAAAAAAGAATAGACATTAAGAATTTCCAGTGCCTTTAGGAGCTCAGGCTTCAAATATGCTGTGAGAGTTGGGAACAATGAACATGTCTTATTTATTCCTGATAAGGACTCATTTCAGCCACAGAGGGCTACCAGGATGAGCGGTCAGCCCTGCTGCAAAGCTGTCTGTAGGGAAGCTAGAAACCAGGCTGGTTGACAAATGGAATGGGTCATTCAGATGGGTTCTCCCATCTGAATTTTGCAAATTTATGCAGATCTCTCTCCCTGTCACTACCCTGCCACTGCCTACAGGACACTTAACAAATGCAAGAAAAAAGAATGTAGACAGATTTACTTCAGAATGCCATAAATGGAAAAAGATGTAATGAGACCATAGGATAATTTAGGCTGGGAGGAAACTAAGGAAGGTCTCTAGTCCCCTTCACCCCACTCAAGGCAGAGTCAGACCAGGGTGTTCAGTTGTCTCCAAGGATACAGAGTTACACAGCCTTATTTGTACTTTGGCCCTTTTTTCTTCCACTGTATGTCCTTGGCCTGCCATCCTCCTGCAGTGTATCTCTGGGAGGAGTCTTGGCTCTGTCTTCTTGATAACTCGTAGATATGGAAACGCTGATACTAGGAGATGAAATTGAACAAAGGCAAATTTAAGTCCACTTCCTTTATTTTTCTTTTTATCAGTGAAGGCTGTGAAGCTCTGGGCACCGCTGCCAGATTAATTTAAAACCACAGAGAATATGATGTCGAGAGTAATTTTGCATGGACAGTAGAAAGGAGGAGAAAAGTTCTTTTGTCCTTTATATCATATGTTCCAATTAATATTTTAGGGAGAGTGGCCTGATGAAATTACAAACGGTGAATATTAGAAGCCCTTCCTTATCCATGCCAGATCAATCCTTAATTTATTCTTGTCAATAATCTGCAGTTATGTTAATGCTATTATTTATGAAGATTTTGCTAAGGGGACTCTTATGAACTGTGGAATACTGATCTTCATATTCTGTTTTGTTAAAAAATTCTTTGACATGAGATGAAATAAAAATGCTTTCTTTCCCTCTGCTGCTCAGTGCTCCCTGTTGTGCTTCAATCTTCCACGCACTTACTCAACGCTTATTTTCTCCATTGATGATGATATATAGCAAATGAGGACAAAGTACCTGATCCGTGTATCATTTTAGGAATTTTCTGCATTTATTGGCTTGTTTTATTGCATTTATGTGCTGTTAGCATAGGGGCTCAGTGGCAAGTCAACCTGCCTACTCCAGGTGTTTCTATCAGCTGAGCCTGGTTGAGCATTGGGTAAAACAGGTATGAGTGATAACAAGTGCCCTGTTGTTCCTCATTTTCCTGCATTCAGCTTAAACAAGGCTGCCTTTGAAAAAGGATTGAAATGAACCTTGCCAGTGCTGGAGCCTAAGTGGAGGCTCCTGGGGGCTATGAGATTGTGCTCCTCAGCAGATCCGTGGACTTCAGAGAGCTGAAGCTTTGGCCTTGCTGAGGTATCTCTGGAGAGCCTGAGATAGGGATGAAGGCTGCTGAGCATGAATGTCTGCAATTTGCCTGTGGAAAGGAGGATTCTGCTGAGAAGATGGGAGGTAGGAGCAGGACTCTGCTGTCACTGTAGCTCATGGCAGAACTCTGACCAACTGCAGAAGCAATGCCTGAGGCTGTGCTGGGTAAATGCTCACAGTGCTGTGTGACTGCTGATGAAACCCAGCAGGGTTAATGGCACTTGACAGTCTTATGCCTGGTCAGCTCTTTGAAAGTGTCAAAATAGAAGCCAGTGAAATGGCCACTGGGGATGCAAATTTGATCATCCTTACAGGAACTCTAATGTAACTGCAAGGCCAGAGTCTTGTCCCATGAGGACAATGCAAAAAACGAATGGTGAAGGCTGGGGGATTTGAGACTTCTTTCATCAACCGTATTGCTCATAGTGAAAATTTAAAAACTCAACCTCTAAATCTTTCTGTGTTATCACACCATGAATAACATCCCAAGTGGTGCAGGGTGAAAAGTCTCAGGAGTTTGAAGCTAATGTAGTTGTTATTTTGGGGTCTACTTATAATTTTGTGAGTGCCTGACATTATTTTTGTTTATGCTGCGATTTTTGGTGTAGTTCCCTTTTCCATGGGTTAGTGGTCAGGCTCTCATATGTGAAAAACATAAAGCAGTGGTTTCTTTTATTGTAAATTTTTAAAACTCTATTCTCAATTAACTAGTAATTAAAAACATTCTCTGGTTGTTTTGCAAGACTGCTATATGGCCAAGTATATTACAACTCCCATTCTTATCCTGTGTCAATTAGCAATTTAGCAATGAAAATCCTAATTAATTTACTACCCCTACAGTATGATGTCTTTCTACCAGAGATCCATGTCTAAACGTTCCTTGGAGATTGGCCTCATCAAAGAGCATAATTGAAGAATAAAGCTTACTGTATTCTTTCTTGAAAACAGGCTAATTTATGTACCATGTAAAGACTGATTCCTTTGCTTTAAGTTTTTTTTTCTGTCAAGTGTTGCAAAAAGATCTGCCTTGTCAAATCTGTGTCTTTTTTGGTTAGTTTTTTTTCCCCAGTAATTAGAGTTCCCACCCTGGATGGGACTGAACTGTGTTGAGTCTGAATCTGTTGTATGGGGATTTGAATATTGATTTTTTGTAATGGCATGTTTAGATGTGATGGAATTTTTTTTCCACTCCACTGAGCCCAAAGCAGAGTTTAAGAACAAATGTAGCTCTCCTTCCAGTGTTTTGGGGCCTGTGTCAGGGTTGGTAGAGAGTGGCTGTCATTTCTAACAATAGATTTTAGTATGAAAATACAGAGATCTACTTGTTACACTTCTCCCATGTGCTTTAACCTTTATCTGTTATACAGATAAGCCAAGCCACAACTTAAAGCCCTTTGTTAGCCATTGCTCATAACAATTAAACCTCTCAGTTATTGCATCTGAAGGACTGATCATGATCATGTGCAGTGAAGGAAGCTGTGGCTGCTCTCAGTATGTTAGCACAGCTGCTATTAAATATATTTAACTTTTAGATGCAGGAGTCAGAAATCCATGGCTGATTCCTTTGTTTTCACCTCAGTGAATACTAAAGATCTGTGTTTGCTGTGCATATATGTTAATCCATTGCTGCCAGCTGGTAAAGCACCCATGAATAATGGGAGATTATGAACAACTCGCCCTTTTCCCGAGAGCATTTATCTGTGCTCATTCAGAGGCAGTGCCAGTTAGGGCTGGCACAGTTGTCCTTTGTAATGAAACTCTTGACCTAGGAAAGCTATCCAGAGAGTTTAGAAAGATGATCTCTGACAGTGTGTGAGTCACTGTAGCTGTCTGCAATTTCTGTGTGTGACTGCTGCAGCCCTGACTGCAGCAATCATAATTCCCCAGTCATAAATGCATATAAGTGTCTGTATGGCCCAAGAGATTGCCTGATGCCCTGTGCACTTGGTGTTCTGTACAGCAGAGCTCTAGGTATCGCAGCACATCAGCCTCAGAGGGTGTTCAGCCTCTGAAGTCTGCTTGCTCTCCCTCCATCACATTAGCACTGTGGTGTAATTAGCCATACTGTATGCACACCTATCCCGCTTGTGGGAGACTGCCATGCTGTCTCAGGAGATTAGCAGCTGGTTTACAGAGTGTTTAGTTAACTAATACATGAAGGGGAAAATAGAGCTCTGTGTTATGAGGAAGGGGAATTTCACGTCCCTTATTAATATAGTAAAATGGTGTATTGATAATGACAAACTGTAGGGGCTAATGTGCAGGAGATAATAAGCATAAGCAAAGGCCATTAAGAATAATGACAATCTAACTAGTGTTTTAAACAGTTGTTTCTAAATATGCATATAAAGTAGGGGATTAATTTCATAGATATTTATTATTTTTCATTGAACACTCTTATATACCTCCTTCTTCCCTCTGCCCCTCCAAATTTAATACAATCCTGTGCTAGAAAAGAGATAAGCACACCCATGCAGAGTAAGAATAAATATTGATGTGAAAATATTTTTTTATTAAATATTGTGCCATCTTAATGAAATGTAACTGTGTTCTGTAACTTGGCTGTTGGTTGGAGAAATGGGAATTTGAGACTTAGTTGTTAATAAATTGCAAATCTGGAAAAATGTGTTGCATGAAAATGGAATCTGGCATTATAGAGGACTTGGCGCTTCCGTAAAACAAGAAATAAACTCTTCTCTGCTGCAGTTGGTAGGGGTTTCCTATTGCTAGGATTTTCTCCAAGGAGACCAATCTCAACATTGTAGCCCTGAAATGCAAACTGAGTAGATGCATCTATTGTGTCATGAGGTGAACAGCTACAAAACCAGTAGTTTGTGCTGAAGTGTGTGCTCTAGAGGAACAAAACCAGTAGTTTGTGCTGAAGTGTGTGCTCTAGAGGAACAACGGTGGCGAAACATTGTCTTCTTAGTCTCTAAATTCAAATATGAGAGTTTGCCTTTGGTTAGTTTAGTAATCTTTAGCTGTTGCTTTCTGTGTAGCTGTGACTACCAAAACCAGAAAGTAATTGTAGAATGTAAATAGAAATGTAATAGAATGTAATGACACTACCAAAAATAGAGGGAAAAGATGGTAGTGCAATTTAGGTATTCTGAGAGGAAAAAAAGTTAGAGAAGTACGATTTATGTAGTTTCCCAGACGTTTCTAAAACTACTCAAGCCAAAAGTTTGTCAGTATTTCATGCAACCTTTTTCATTAGCGTTTCTATTCCTGTTCACTTGTCTGCAAGGATTAAGCTTTTCAGCGTAAGGGTTGTATGGCTCAAATACTTTGCTGGTGCATATGACATTTAGTTATTCCTCCATTTACTGCAGCAGTATCTTGTTCATTTAATAACCATCGGTTTTGGACTATCTAATTTGTGGTTACATGACTGTAAATGTATTTGAATTCTCCATAAGCTATTGGCAAAATTTTTCTGTTACAGGAGAAGCGATTTTGGACACAGGGCTCTTGGTTTCTGTGATGTCTGGCTTTTAGCAAGCAGTAGGAGTAGGTTATTTTTGTAGGCATAACAGACATATTACTTACTACAGTACTCCTGCTTATACTGTTCAGGACATGTACTGTCATTTGAAATACAAATGTACTCACAGTTTGATATACTTCATGTACTTTTTTCTCCTTTATCAAGATGGTTTGACAGAATTTTGATGAGATTGCTTGTTTGTCAGGATAGTGCTATTCTTTTGATATACAATGCTTTACTGAGATTATGGCTGTGCTTGTATTCTGATATATTTATCTTTGAAATAAGTTTGTAAGACATTCTTAAGCGAGAAAATGCTGATAAGATCACAGGAGTGAAGCATTTTGGTAAATTGATGGTATTTTTTACATTTAAGCATAATCATGGTCCATCAGTCCTTTGGACTAAGAAAAAGTATAAAATGGGAAATAGTACATAAAAAGGAAACTGAAAAAGATATAGATCTCAGCTATATGTAAGCACTGGTACAGAATTAATCACATTAATAGCTCCAAGAAACCATCTGAGGACTTCATACTGTGAATAGGCCCATGTGTCACCTCACCAGCAGCAGCCTTATGAGGTACTTCGTATTTCATTGAGGGGTCACTATAATGGCAAACCAGGCTTTGAAAGCTGATAATTCAACTAAACCCAGGCTGATGGGTTGTACAGAACAGTTGTGTTTATTCCTCATCTACTGTTTGTGGAGGTTAGTGCAGAATGAATGCATAAATTTTATGGCTGATGGAAGCGCATGTCCAGTTTGTCCTTTGGGAGAAGCTTCTGAGTGTTGCAGAGCTTAACTGTTGTTTTTGCCTCAATGTTCACTTTAGTAATGAGCACAGCAGGAGCTCTGATAAAGCTGACAGGAATAAAGGGAAAGTCACAGATCAGGACAATGCTTGTTAAAGAATTTCTGGAGAATCTGAGCATATTCAAATCAGCAGACAGATGAATTTAACATGGTGTGCTCAGTGAACTGGTTAATTGGATCCATTTTCAGTTAATTTGGAGAACTCATAGAGGACAGGTGAGGTTTCAAAAGGACAAATATACTTGCAAGAAAGAAAAAGGGGACATGGGAATCATGGCCCAGTGAGTTTAATTACAAGACCTTAATTGTTCTAGAAAATCTACTAAACAGGGACATAAGTTTTGCCAATATCTGGAGAGAATAAAATAGTTTTGGAGAGCTGTAACAGTTTAGGTTTAAGGCAGAGAAATTCTGCATTTAGAAGTTTGCTGGAAGCTTATACTGACATTTGAATTTTGCAGTAAAAATCCTTCTTGCCTCCCTATCTCTGAAGTCAGAGAACCTTCAGTCCCCTGGGCCTGATGCTACTTGCTGTGAAAAAATAGCATTAATATCATATTACAAGCTTTTTCAAATGATGGAGGTTGTTTTAGTTGGCTGATTATGCAAATTGAACCAAATCTGTGTGTATTGAAAAATAACTGAGTTACCTAAGGCATGGAAAGAAATTAGATCCTGGCAGTGTTTTGGGACCACCTACTCAAATCAGCTGTGTAAAGACCAAGAACTAGCAGTTACCATTGTTATTAACTAAGCAAAAGAGTAAATTAGTGTACACTGGAGACAGTTTTAGTAAAATGTGAATTGCTGGGAATTCCAAATAGAGCAGGGTAAGGGTCTAAAGGCAGAAAAGAGAAACAGCAGAAACCTCAATAGTGTGTGTTGTGGCAAAAAAGACCAGGCAACACAACAGGATTGACAACCACATTAAATGCTATCACATTGTCAAAGTTTCTGAGCACTAGGTCAGGGTGTATAGCAAGGACAAAGGAGATGATATTCTCAGTGCCAGAGCATTTCTGCACTCTCATCTGTTGCTCTGATAAAGGTGATGAACAAACTGCCAGCCTGAATGCAATTAATGTGGACCTATGTTAATTCCTTTTAATTGGGGCACAGCTCCCTGTGCTAGAAATAGTGATGTCAGCTGAGGGAAGAGCCCTAGGCACTGGAGCAGAGAGGAAAATGAGCAATGAATTTTCCCCCCAACACAGCATGAAATAAAACAATGCCTTAGAAAAGACTGACAGGTCTGAGACTGAAGAGGCAATGTTGATCTTCAGCAAGTGAGCATGTAAAACATACTTACGGATAAAGAACAGACTGGAAGATATGCAAGAGGTTGCAATTATAGCAGCAGAAAAAAGTCTTTAACCATTATGAGGTTTAAAAGAAGTCATGCACTTTGCCTTGCGAAAAGAAGGGAACTGAAGAGGAGTTGGAGCATAAAAGGCTAATGGTGAAGTTTTTAACTGATGACATTGTGATGAAAGATGGTCGATGAAAGAACCCAGCTGTCCCGTAATTTATGCCCCTAGGAAAGTTCTTGTGCCTTCAGGCAGATAAAAGGAGGAGATTTGCTCTGTCTGTGTTATGAAGGCAGTGAATTTGACTTCTCATAGGACTAATGTTAAGAAAACTTCGTCTGAAAATGAGAGAGCTGACTCAGACAGAAGGTTATGTGTTTTTTTAATCCACTTTCTCAAAAGTGTTGGCATTTATGCATTTACAATATTACTGAAGTACTTCTGTTTATTATTAGATGTCAGCAATATACCAAAGTTAGCATTTCTAAAGTGTATATACAGTGTTTTCCATGAGATGAGCTAATCCTGATATAAAGACCTTTTGAGATAAATAGCCTTATTTGAAAATCGTAATACTTGCTGATAATTCTGGCTGAGTATATACTCATGGGGTTTTTTGGCTGTTATGCTGCATAATTATCTTATTGACTATAAACTTAGAAATAATTATCTATCTTTTTTCCAGTTGTTCTTCTTGGTCTAAGGGCAGTCCATGTACCCTGTGTTGCTTGGGTCTGTTGCAAAGTAAGATTTGCAACAGTGAGCGTGTTTATGTGCTGCTTCATTGCTTCCCTGCTGTAGTTTAGTGATAGCTCAGACACGTTGGGAGGTGTGGGGAGCCAATGTTGAACAAGGTGATTTAGGTGCAAAAACTTTTGAAGGCTGTATTTGCCATACAATCTAAAAGACACACCACAAATGAGAAGAAATGTTGAAAGCTGGGGAGTTCAAATGTAAGTCTTCAAAGAAGAATGGCGTGAAATTTAGTAAAATTTTGTAAAAAGCTTAATTTTTTTGGGATCTAAATAAACCTGCACTCATAATTCTACATATAGAGTCCCTTTGGGATCAGAAATGAATATGCAATGCAACACACATCTGTGAAGTAGGAGAGATTACCACTCAGATCTGTATAGAAGAAGCTGGGCAGCATGATGCTGGGAAATATACTACATGAAAAGCAGCACAAACTGTCCCTTTCAATCATTAAGCTTAGTGATGAGCTATGTTCTTGTAATTTGACAAATAATTGAAAGAGGTGAATGTTCAGTGCTGCAGGCCAGCATGCGTGTTCCTATTACAGACAATAGCAGGCACATCCTGGACCTGCTGATGTATAATCTGGAAATGGAAGGTCTTTGAACAGCATTACCTGAGTTACATAACCTTGTAATGTGTGCACAAACAGCAGCACCGTGGGCTGTGTGCTTGTGGAGGTTGCCATGGCCCAGGGGTTGAGGCAGGGCAGTGGCACTGGCTACAGTCATGGAGGATATCGGCTCCCTGATGTTACCTTGCCGGAGCCCCTTTTTGCTGCCCTGAAGGATTCTCCCTCTCCACCTCCTGGCATTCTGGGGGCTGTGCCCCTCTGAATGACATACAGTGCTTTAGAGCAAGGCTTGATTAATTGGGACTGAAGTGGCATTTCTGGATGTCTGTCAAATATTGTTTCGTTGCTGGATAAAATGACCCTGGATTGAAGAGCAGCTAGGAGGCATTTTATGACATGCATACCACTACTAAAGATTACATTATCTGCTTCCAATTTCTAATGGATTGTACAAAATCTCAAAGTAACCTGGATGGCATTTAATTGGATTTTTTGGAATAAAATATAAATGAAATTATGTAGGATAGAGATATGAAGCTTCTTAGCAAAAATATTTTTCTCTGAGGTTCCATATTTAAAGGTTTCTACAGGAAACCTTAAATTTTCTGTGCTGGAAATAGTGAAGTGTTGAAATGTTGCTATGTCTTGAAAGCAAAAGTCTTTATTGATATAAACCAGCATAAAAGAATACATTACCTCACTCAGAACTGGAAAACTCTTGAGGACGGCAAGATCTGCATGAGCCTGCTAGATGAGAAACACTGCATAAGAGACTACTACGGAAAGAATTTTGAAAATACTGCTGTTTAAACAGGAGACTGTTATCACTTGTTCATATATGTTGGAAGGGAAACAAAAATTCACCCTGTATTTAAAAGGACTATAAATAACATCTTTAATTATCTTATCCCATACTGCAGTGTCGTGTTGTGCATTTATGCTATCAATAAATTGATGATACTGCCATAACTGGCAAGGTTTCTAAACACCTGCAGTCAATAACGAAAATGTATGCTGAGCTGCTGGTTGCATGTCAGAAAATTTGTTGCTACTTTGAACTAGCTATGAAAGTAGACAGAGATTTGGTTTTAAGTCTGTTTCATAATTTATGACCTTTTCTGAGAAGGGAAGAAGAAATCTTTGGGATAAAGAAAAACAGAGTTGCTGTAAAAAGTTTTACAGTATTTTCATAGTGTAAAAATTATGAAAATCATGGTGTCTTTAATGATTGTAAAAATTTTCATGGTTTAAGTCCTCTTTCTTGCTATGCTTTATCTCATA
Organism: Camarhynchus parvulus; assembly: GCF_901933205.1. NCBI lineage: Eukaryota > Metazoa > Chordata > Aves > Passeriformes > Thraupidae > Camarhynchus > Camarhynchus parvulus. The sequence goes on from NC_044573.1 coordinate 33,465,402, forward strand.
TACACAAACTCCTCCTGAGGTTCTGCACTCCCAGCTGGCTGTGCAGCGCAGCACTTGGAGGCCTCCAGGCAGAGAAAGCAGCTGTCTGTCAGCTAGATCTATGTTAGAAAGCAAGGAGATGCAGGAGATGAAGAATAAGGTTGATATGCTTATAGTAGAAGTGGTAGCCAAGCTCACAGTTTTGAATTTTATAGGAAGATAAGGAGGTGGGGAACCACCTCTGGCAAAGTAGGTTGAGTCTCTGTGCCAGCTGAGGTGCTGTATGTACTATGTCCAAAATTCAGCCAGTCCTTCAGAAATCATGAGGCAAAAAATATACTTGTATGTGTTTTGTACAAAATTTTGTATGAATGTATTGGTAGCTACAATTTTCTATGAATCTCTCTGTGAATATCCCTGGGAGTAACAGAGGTCCCTGCTACTAAGATAATGAGAAGCAGGAAGAAAATCTTCCTAAACTGTCAGTTGACTGATTTCCAAAAGACCCATCAATGGCTGACCCTTCTAGTACCCAGTGACTGGGCTGGGCCTAAGAAGTCAACTTGAGGTATCTCTGGTGTTTTATTTCAGAAGGTTGCCTTGGAAATTTGAGTTTAAATGTGAGATCTAACCCTTCAGTCTCCCTGAGGGTCTTATAGGTGCAGCGTGGTGGGGTGTGGTGGTTTGAGCTTTTGTTCTGGAAGAGCAAGAAGGTCACCCAAAAGTGAGAAGAATTCATACTGATAAGTCTAACTTAGGTTGTGATTAAATTTTTTACATGTGATCTTTTGTTTAACTGCAACTTGCAGCAGCCAGTGTAATTTTTGTCCTGCAGAATAAATGTTTGCTGTTTTGCTACCAAGCATGTTTTTCGTTATATGGACTCAGTGACTTCATTTGAAATGGAAAATCTCAGGGTTTTGAGCTCCCATGGATGCACTGCATCAGAAAAAAAAGGAGATGTGCCCAGTCTGTGTGAAGCAGACTGTGAAAAGGTCTGAACCGGTGGGCAGATGTCTTTTTTTTTCTAGGTGGGAATTCCTTCTAGCTGGCTCAAATCAGCACTCTATCTTCAAAGAGCAGATGGTAGAGAGGCATCCCATGGTGTGAATACGGGCAGATCATTGCAGTCTCTTTTCACAATGTAAGAGTTTCTAGAACGAAAGCATATACAAAACCTTTTGAATTGCTTTTTGGTGGCGGGAGCTGTCCACATGAGATGTTTGTCTTGCTCCCAAAATGCAAGGGATTGAAAAGTAAATCTCCTAACAGTCTGTCTGCTTGGATACAGGAAAATGTTTCCATTTCCCTAGCAATCAGAAGCTGGTGCACATTGCAACAATAACTGCAGTTCTCCTGGTTTCTGCTTCTCTTCATCCCCCATGGCAAAGGCACTTCATCCAACTCTACAAATTGCAGCTTTTCAGTAAAATGCTGCTCTGCACTGGCAGGAGAGAGTAGGGTAAAGTCTGTTGATATGCTGCTGCAAGAGGGCTCTCAATACAGGTACTCTTTTCTGCACCCTAGTTTGTTTGGGATGTGCTCCTTACATCCCAGGATGGGGTGGCACCCACAGTCAGGGGAACAGAAGAAATGTGTTTTAGTCATAATCACAGGATCTTCTTTCAGGCTGCTCTGAGGAGGAAACTACAGCTTGAGGGACTGTAAAAGAATTTCACATAAAAACTGACTTAGAAAACCAAACTGAATCCCCTCTGAGCTGTTGTGCTCCTATTCAGAAAGAGGTCCCTCAATACCTGCTAAGTGGTACCAACCCTACAAAATGAGGTGAAATCACATCCTGGAACCTGGGCAAGGCAGAGTGAAATAGTTTGCTGCTGGTGTTCCTGTATTCCTCTCAAGGTAAACATATGAGTTAAATTCTTAGCTCAGTAAAATTATGGGGCACACGCACAGGACACATCAGGACAGAGCTATATGAGTCCTGGCAGGGCAATCACAGAGGCTGGATTCTAAAGGAAAGCCCCCTGTGTGATTCCTGGCAGGACAATCACAGTGTTTGAAATCTCCAGCCGTGAAAAACTGCATAATACAAAACTATCAAAACAAATTATATTCCCAGCATGGAAAACGTAAAGGAGGCTTACATTGTATAAGTAAAAGGAGGCTTATATTGTATAAGTAAAACCTTGCTGTAATTGGCCTTTGGCATGAAAGAAAGAATCTGCCATTCAGTTCTTTGGCAAGGGCAAAACTTTTAAAGTTGAATTACTGAGAATAATAACCTTCCTTTCTAGGATTAAACTGCAGATTAGAGCATTGCCCATTTAGAAGTTTACTTGGAAAGGGTATCTCTGAGTATGTCTGAACTCCCTGACAAAAATAAGGCAGTTGCAGCAGAGGATAAGGGAAAAGAGAGACAAAAGGCTGGTATCCATTTCCTCAGGAGCTTACTGGAGCTACTGAAGTGGCCTCAGAAGTTGCCAATGTGGCATTTTGGTTGCATGCACGGTCCAAGTCTGTCAGGATGATGCTTATGGTCAGAAAAATAGATTGTATAAGAACAAACCTATTGAAGTGCCCACCTGGAGCACCTCAAAGAAAAGGCTTGTGGAGGAAGGGACCTGACAGTTGTTTAACTTGATAAAATATTTCCTGTCCCCTCTTTCCTTAAGTGAGATGCTAGCAAAATTGCAGGAGCACACCTCCTTGCTAGTGATGTGTCAGTATTACATAGGTGAAATGCTTGTCAATCCCTGTTTTAGTAACTGTGGTGGAACTTAATAGCTTTGTGAGGTGTTGTTCTTGTCAATGTTTGTGACTTTATCTGTTATCTGTGTGCTTCATAGCACTGCTTCCATAAAGATGCTTATCTCCTGTGAATAAAGGGTTTGTGTTGGGAGAATCATGAGGAAGCATTTAAAATGGTAACAAGGGGGCAGTGGAGTTGTGCAGGCTTGTCTGAGAAGGTTGCTTGTGTACTTCACACCATTTACCCACATGGGCTGCTGCTGGGAGCACTGTACATGCTGCAGTTTGTGCATGACTCCACTTGGTAGTAGCACAGGCTGATTCTGGGTGCTTTCCCTGTCCCTTGTGCTTCTCTGCCTGCTTGTTGTCTCCTGTGATGTGTGACTGCAGAACTTATTCATATACGTGACTGATCAGCAGGGGCCTCAACTTGAGGCCCAGTTCTTGACCATTCCTCCCTACTTGTGCTGCATTTGTATTTTTTTAGCAAATACAGCACAAGTAGGGAGGAATGATCAAGAACTGTTTCTATTTCATGAAATAATGGATTCCTGATGAGCAGGACAATTGCATCAAGGGAGCTCAGACAAATTAACTTGTTGCAAATGAAGATTTTAAATACTGTCACTAAGCCTAGAAGTCAGCATCCTTGCCATTTTTCTGAAGGCAGGTGGGTCAGTAGAATGAACAGACATATTGTATGGAGACCTTCTGCCCTCAGTTCAGGAGCATCAGGTCTTCCAAACCAGATCTTTATTCCTTTCCAGGACACAGTCAAAATAAGATGTGCAAATTTGCGTGCAGGCTTTGTGGAGAGAAGGTGAGTCGGTGGAAAAAGTCGGAACTTCCTTTGGTACTTACAGCTTAATGAGAGTTAAATTTGTATTGCTCCCTGATACCCTTAAGGTTCACAGGCAGTAATTCCATGTCCTTTCATATGTAGTGGGTGAATGAATAATGAATGCTGGTGTTCAGTGACAAAGAATAGAATGATGCTGCCTTAAAGCAGAATTAGGACAGCATTACACCTGCCTCAGGCTCTCTCAGCAGAGAGAGAGGCTGTAGAGATGAGGAAGTGTCATTTTAGAATGTGCTGGTAGGCCTGGAGCCATTTAACAGGTTTGAATTAAACTTCTGTGTGCTGCCAGACGAAGAAGTGAGGTAATCATTCCAGAAGTGTGCTTCTATAATTTAAGAGTTGCAGCAGCTGCCTGGGATTAAATCATCGTAATCTCTTCACTACAGGGCTGATTTATTTTTTCATCATGAACCCTTTTACACTGGGGAGAAAGATGTGCACTGTACATTAGGAAAAGTTTTTTCTTGGAAGATGTTCTTGCTATGTTAATTCTCAAAAGTGGCTAATTTGGGGCACTTTACTGGTAGTATTTTCAAAAATGCTTATTTTTTCCTTTCATCCAAAAGAGAATTATCAGATATATAAGCAAAGCTATGAAGGATGGTAATCTCCAGTAGGTGCACTCCAAGATGCTCTTGCCACCTGATTCCTAATTCTCTGTATTGTGTAACCATGATAGTCAACTCCTTTATCTTGCTTTCTCCCAGCAAAGGGTCTGGGTGACTTCATGCCCGGGGCAGGGCAGATCTCTCTCACACCAAATGCCTCCTCCCTCATGTCATACTGAATGAAGCTTGTAGCAGAATTAGAGGCAGTATCTATTATTACTAAGACTGCTTGTAGCTGACACATTTTCTATCCCTCTCCACCCTGCCACCCTGCCTGTGAATCTGTTGACTCATAGGAGAAAAGAATTCCTGTTGCCCTCCCCCAGAAATGTTTTTGTTTTTTTTTTTTTTAATACTGGAGAAAATTTTTACTGCAAATAAAAGATACCAAGGTCTTTTCAGGTGTTTTTAGTTTTTTTGGGGTATTTTTTCAGGTTCAACAACATATTATATAGATAGATGCATCTAAAACTTTCACTGTAGCTTTAGTTGGCTGTTTAAGCACAAAACAAAATGACAAATTAACTGCAAGGGAAATAAGAAATGTAAAGACAAGACGAGAGATCTTAATTGTCTTATTCCTTTTCTTTTACCTATGTAAAGTCTGTGAGTGATACTGAGCAATGGAAGTGGTTCCCATCTACCTTGTGGTTTTCTTTTTTTAGTACCTGTGGTCAGCTGGCTCACCCCCTGGAGTGACTCTGGTAAACTGGACAAGGTCAGGAGCAGTTTGCCACCTCACCAGTTTGCTTGATGTAGGGCTGAGCTTGTGCTAGCAATGAAATATGCAATTGACAATGGAGTGGAACATCTGATCAGGTTCTGTGAATTGCAGTAATGGTCCAATTAGTCCACTGAGAGGAACAGAATGAATTTTATTTCTGTAACTGGTTTTGCGGACAGTTTTTCACAGATCTTGACACGCTGCTTAAAGAGAATATGTAGTCTGTCACGGAGTCAAATGAGGGCAAAGCCCTAAAAAGTAGCCAGTCAGAAAACTAAATGAAGAATGTGCATGGTTGGATGAGCAAATAGCAGCCTGGTGGAGTGTTGTTAGAAGGAAATCTGGAAGACATTAGGCTGTGATGCAGAAACATAGTTCTATCTTCTGGTGAATATTTGGCATCTCTTCAGTCCATCCCACCACCTCCATCTTAGCCAGCTGCATGAGAACTCCTGTGGGCAACAGAGACTCACCAGCAGTACTGTGCTGCTCTCAGAATGAGAGCTGAATGAATATAATCAGCTGTAATTGTACCACTGGGCTGCTTCATGTATTGGAGTACTCTTGTGTAGTGGGAGAGATTGCCTGAAACATGGAAGGGAGATTAGACAACACTATTGCCTACTGGTGACTGCTTTTCCCTTGTGTCTTTCCAAGCGTTCCTTGATGCAGGAGAACAGTTTCTTAGTGTAATTCAAAGCAAGCAGCATAATTATAGTGCTTGGTGTTTTGGCTTGAAGGGTCTGAGTGAATGCAGACTTCTGTGCAGGTGGTGGCACTGTGCAACTTTCTTTTGTGTGTATTAGACTTTTATTTTTTTCCCTTTAAGTACAGAGGAACCTGGTGTTTTATAAAATACTTCATTGAGTAGATGAGCTCTGGGAAGGGCAATTGTGTGTAGTTTTGCATTGTATTTGCTGGGACACTCGTAGAAGGAAGGAATGATGAATCTGACTCCATGTTCTCAGAAGGGTAATTTATTATTTTATTATAGTATTTTATATTAAAGAATGCTATACTAAACTATACTAAAGAATACAGAAAGGATATTTACAGAAGGCTAAAAAGATAATAATGAAAACTCGTGACTCTTTCTAGTCTCGACACAGCTTGGCCCTAGTTGGCCATTGAGTCAAAACAACTCACAGCAGAAACCAATGAAACAACCACCTGTTGGTAAACAATCTCCAAATACATTCCGAAGGAGCAAAACACAGGAGAAGCAAATAAAATAATTATTGTTTTCCTTTTTTGCTGAGGCTTCTCACTTTCCCAGGAGAAAACTCCTGGGTGAAGGGATTTTTCCAGAAAATGTGAATGCCACTGTGTTATTGAGATAGAGGATATGTGGTTAGTTTTGTGGTTGTGGCAAAGCAGAATTATTTACTCTAAAGCTGTTTAAGAACAAATGTCCAGTCTGTTGCTGATAACCAATTCCAAAATTTTCCTTAGCAGCTCGTCTTATTGTCTTTGTTGTGGTGGTACGAAGTTCCCAATACTTAAACTCAACTTTTCCTAGTGCTTTTAAGGTCTCTGTTTCTTTTTCAAGTCTTGTGGTTGATGGCTGAAGTTGCTTTAATATTCTTTAAACATCATGTGATATGCGCTTATTTTTGTTTGTTATTAAGATTTTCTTTGGCTAATTATATTTTTCATCCAGTAACATTTCCCTCATTTCTTTTGGATACAATATCCAGGAAAGAATATTATCTTATTACCATAGATGATTTTATTTACCAAATGTCATGTCAGTTGTTAGCATAAGCTTTCCCATTAGACCCCCCCTGGAATATAAAGGCCTCTGAGATGCATCCCTTTCTTGAAATCACCCACCTTCCTCTAAGTAAATTTGCTTTTAGAGATCTTTTCAGTGGAAAACCTTTTCTCTGAAGAAAGGATACCCAGCAGATTAAGGTCCTCAGTTAGAAGGTGAGATGGGTTAAAAACTATCAGCTCTGGACCAAGCCTGTACGTGATAGTTTTGTTTCTGTTGCAGCCTGTTGTAGGAAAATGGAGAATTACCTAGGGTTCAGAAAATTTCCAGTTTCAAATGTACCTCATCAGTCTATATGTGCACTAGCTCACTGTTACAATGATAACTGGATGCTGGTTTTTTCTTGAAATGGATGTCTTTGAAGCAAATAACTTGATCTCTTGCATTTTCTGTAATCCTCTGCCTTTAATCTTGCTCTTGCATTGTGTTGCTTAGATGCAGAAAGAAGGAGCTCTTTATGCCTAATGGAAATGTAATCTTTTAGTCAGAATTTAAGGATTATGAAAATTAATAGTTTCTGCAGTGAGTGCAGTTCCTGTCTCTGCCAGCAGTACCCCCTGCCTACTAAGCTGTCCCTATTTTGTCACCAGAAATTTTTTTCAGTGTTCAGTTTCAGTAGGAAACTAGTTTTATGAGGAAGACACAAGAGTTGCAAAAGGTTTAGGAAACTCATGCTGCCCTACCTCCATTATATTTTTCACTGGTTATGTGGAGAATCAGGTTCATCTCTGTCCTGTTGCTAGGTTATTCTGTGACCTTGGGTAAGTCAGCTCAGCTCTTTGGGTTTTGCTCCCTATCAGAGGTGAAAATAACCCACCAAATAAAACTCCTGCCTCAAGAGAGGCCCTTTTCAGTCTCAGGCTTTAAGTGCATAGGCTCTGAAGCACTTCCTCTAATAACAGTACCTAAACTAATACTACCTTTTGAAAATCATCCCTCAAGAGAAATCCTATCTTTAAAAGGCACCTATTTTTCTCTTTTACCCACTGTCTTGAGAGAGAGATGAATGTTACCCCTAGGTCTTTTGAGAACTATTTTTGAGAACCAAAAATTAGAGCTTTGTTCCTATAACAACTGAGCCTTGTTCCTATAAGAATTAGTTAGGCCAGGGCGTGCATTAGTAGGCTGCTAGTGCTGCTCTTCGATGGATGGAGGCACTCAGCCTTCTGTTTTGGTCCTCAGAATGCCTTCAAAAGCGTGTGCCAATAGCCTATTGATGCACAGCCTGTTGTGACTTACTGTTACGTTCAATGCACAGATGATTATTACAAAGGTAGGTTATTTGTTAGCATGATTTTCCACTCTGCTGCTTGAAGAATTTTAACAATGTCCACTAAACTCCCTAAAGTATAGTTCAGAATGAATAAAATTCTGGTGGATGATGTTTACAAGAGTCTTTGTGCCCACTGCTGATGAGTCATGGGAAACAGCGCATTCCTTTGGCTCCTGACTATGCGCGTGACACGCACAAGTATTAGCTGTGTGTTATGATCGACAGGTGGGTTATTTTTATTTTCATCTGTACCCTAATTCAGATGTTTTCATTTTGCCTGGAAAACAGAGATACACTTATCCTCTCTAGCTGCTGTCTTGCAGCTGTTGCACCTCAGAGCTTGCCAGCTGAATAAATTGCCCTCCTGTTTTTTCTTGACCTGTTGTTTCCTCTCCTCACTCTTATGAACTTCTGCAGTGGCCATTACTACCAAAGCATCATTAGATCCTTTCTCTTCCTTTGTTTAATGAGTGTTCAGTCATTTCCCATTGTATCTACCCTTCAAATGACTGGTTCATATGCTTTTCACTCTTCTCATAATGAAATGCAGAGTTTTCATGACAGCTGGGTATCTCTGGGGCCTCATTGCAGCTTGAACATTAAGTCATAAAAACAATACTTTTGTGCATGTCTGAAAAGGCTATGATGTGCAGTAGCTCTGCTGTAATATCTAACCTTATCCAGCACAGCTTTTCCATTTAAAACAAACAAAAAACCGACTTCGAGTTGTAACACCAGAAACCTCAAGTTAATTGGAAGTTTCTTTGTTTTTCTTTAAGATTGACTGAATGATGATTGTCCAAGACATTAAAAATTGGCTTGGACATAATTTATGTTTTGGAGTTACTGGTCAAGAATGCAAGTTTGTGTCTTCAAATTTTTGCTGTCCCGCCTCTAAACATTTGCAATTTAGCTGAAGGGAGTACGTTAAAGGCAATAGTTGCAGCATTAAAATCTTTAAAACCGAAATGCAATGATTTTCTTTCCCCCTCCCAGCTCTGTTCCAGATTACCTAAATAAACTGCTGAATTGGCAATTTCTGTTAAGCACCTAGAAGATGATTAATGTGTTATGAATAATGTCATGATAGCTGGCTGAAGGGAGGCTCTTCCTCATGAATAACAGCAGTGTGGTAATGTGCCAGAATCAAGAATATTATCTTCATAGCAAGCTTTATCAATGTTAACTCACTGAAAGCAGGCAATATGTCTGACTTGCTAGCTTCCAGCTTTTAATTAAGGCAGTTAAACAAAATGTGATCTATTCTTTTTCCATTTATTTATAGATTTAATTACCAGTAGTTAATTAGGCTACAATTCTATAAATATATACTACTGACCTCATGGTTCCAAGTGGGAATTATATTTTAGCTTAAGATTGATTCTTGGTAAATAAAGTCATTTTTCAGTGCTGCTCGATAGCTTGTGCTTTGCAGTCCCATGGAACCAAACTCTTAATCTTCCTCAGTGTGTCCTCAGTGTTAGTGAATATAGTAATGTTTACTTAGGTATTTATAATTCCTCAGTATCGTGGTTTAACCCTGGCCAACAACTAAGCACAGCTGTTCATTCCTTCTCCCCTGGTGGGATGGGAAGAGAATGAGAAGGTTAATAGTGAGAACTCATGGGTTGAGATAAAGACAGATTAACAGGTAAAGCAAAAGCCTTGGCTTTTTAGAATAGATTAGATGTTCAATATCCAGCCCATGGTATGTGCCCCCCACTGACCTACCTACGATTGCAAACCTGTAAGGATGGGTTCAGTTGAGCACGCTTTTGCAACCTGGTGTGTTATTAAATTAAGGGCTACACCTATACTTAAACATATTTGAGCAGGAGGAGCAGCACTGATGCACATATATATTTTTATGAGTAGGTGTGATAGGTGAAAGTGGTATTTATAGACAGCTTCAAGTTTTTGGCTGTGGAGGGGGGATGCATTGCAACCTGTTTCCTGTTAAACTTTTTGAGGCTTTGTCCATGAAGACAAGGTGTGGTGTGACACTGCCATGTCTCCAAAGACTGGTGTAGTTTACACTCTGGTGTAACTGCCCCTAGGACACTTTGCGGCAGCTCAGAGAATTAAGAATATAATTTAATTGGGGAAAAAGGAAAGCCAGGCAAGAGAAATTATATAGGGCAGTGTGGTGCTTGCTCAGTAGTTCAGCCCAGAAAGCTTTATTTTAAAAGAAAAAAAAATTGAACAAAAGAATGACACAATATTCCATACAAAATCTGAAAATGTTTTGCAAAATGAGGCTTCAGTACCGCTGTATTCTTCACCCTAATGCATCTGACTCTCCCAATAGCATTTTGAAATTCTTCATGCATATTTAAAGACAATTTTAGAAGCATTTAGTGTGAAGTTTTAGTATGTAAAAAAAAAAAATTCTACTGATTTCCAAAGGACCATGAAAATAAAATCAATATTGAATGTTGTTAAACACTTGTCCTTTAGTAAGCTTACTAAAACACACTTTCCTTCTGAGCCACAGATGTACTTAGACGTAATTATCATCTTCTACTAATCTGCTGTGTCTGCTTCCCCATAATGAAGATAAGGAGTGATCTATAGCCTTTCTAAATTTCTGTGGGAAACAGTGACTGGGATCTTATCCTTTGTACAACTTTTAGAATACTAGAGTTAGTGAAAGTGTTTTATAATGAGATGTGTTTTTTCCTGTTATTAGGATTTAAAATAAATTATTTCTCAGAGTTTAATCACTCATAAAACTGTCTATAAAATAAATTTATTTTAGATTTTTATTATGTATGGACTCCAAAAATGAGACAACAGGGAATAGCATTTTCCTTTTCATTCCACTATGGACAGTGCATTCCTTCTGCCCTGTTGCAAGTATTCAGAGAGGAAAAAAGCAGGAAAAGCATGTCTGAGAAATTACATTGATTTTTGGAGGAAATGTTGGACCATGCTAATCTGTGAACTGTGCCACACAGAGCAAAGGTTAAAAGCTTGAAAGCTTGCTTGAAAGCTCTTCATCCAAGGGATGAAGAGACTAGAAAAAGAATAACATAGTGCCAAAAGGAAGCACAAGATAACTGAAGGATGGTATTACTCAAGGTGAAAACCTGCTGTCTCAGAATGCAAAGACTAAGCAATGCCAGCTTTAAAAAGGATTATGCAGAGGCAGATGTATTTGATGGTAGCATAGTTACAGCTGGTGCTTAGAAATGGAAGGGATAGATTTCTGTAATACCTTAATTTGAAAATTGATCACTGAACAATAGCACTTAATCATGTTTGTTTTTGTCAGACAATGTGAACAGAGGTAAGAGGAGAATTCATGCATAATCTGGTCCTGGTGTGTGGCTTTTTCTCCCTGACTCCTGCTAACTTCAGTGAAAACCGAAGGGAAGTCCTGCCTTTCAAAACTGTCTTTAATTAGCTCAGCCTAGTAACACCCATATTTCTGTGATTCTTTTGGAATAAAAAGTTATAGAGTATTTCTACCATTTACCCTTTATGAATGACTGAAACTGCTAGTATAAAACCCAAAATCCAAAAATCTGGTATATTTTGGTATCTGCACCCAATGACATCTCAGCTTCTTTGGGATTTCAGTAGATGAAGTCTGTATATAACAGGATTTTAAAATTAAAGAAGATTATACAATTATTTTAACCTAAACATTGAAGTGATATTTGACTGTAGGCTAACCAGATGTGAATGCAGCAGGGGCAAATAGCCAAGCTGTTAGAAAACTGAACCTACACGCTGTCAAGGTAGACTATAATCTATTCTAGGCATTTCACGTTTTGTTAATGTAGACATTGAGTTCAGGAGATTTGGAGTTGTGAGCATGTGGAAGATTCCCACCTTTGATGGCAGCTGATGGGCCATGGCTAAAGAAGGAGAGAAACCTGACCTAAACAAAAGAATATTTCTCTGTAAAGTACATAAAAGGAATGATGCCCACGGCAAAATAGAGAGGATCAGAGCAATTGGTTCCAGGACTAATATCCAGAGATAGCAGTCTGGTTATACTCTGTGCAAGTCTGTATGTGAATGTTTGCTTGGGGGAGCTCAAGGAACAGGACACCTATGAATTTGTGCTATGCAGCTACAGAGAAAGCTGGACTCTGGATGGGGATTTCTAGTACTGAAGGCCAAAAATAGGTTACAGTTTTAGTCTAGAAAATGTGAAAAGAATCATACTCTAAGAAAAATATTCTCCTGTGTGGTTTAGAAGTGATCTCTAACTTGTGCAAAGCATGGAAAATGAGGAGTCTTTTATTCTGGAACTATAAGATAGTGTGTCACGGTTTAGTATTACCAGCTGTGGATGCCAATCTTGAATTTCATTTGGCAATCTAAAAAGGTAGTCTTTGGTGTCTAAATCAGATGTAACATGGCTTCTTGGCAAGGTTTTTTTTGTATTTTTGGGTTTTTTTTTTTGAGTTAAAGCAATTCAAAGGGTATAACATATTTTTTTACTTCTTCAGGGAAAATGTATTTCTCTTCTGAATCAGTCTAACTTCATCTCCCAGACATGGTGTTTTGCTGTATTTTTCTTGTCTGTGGTAAAGGGCCATCTGTTGTCAGAAGTTAGTTCATGATATAGGTACTGACATCCTTGATTGAGTCACCTTTTGGTCTGCTTTTTAGTACATACTTTACATTGAACTTTGTTGTCTGTTTTGCGTGATTCTGTTTTTCCTTTCTTTAAATTCTGATTTTTGTTGCAATGCCAAAGTGGAGACACCAGAAATGGGCAGACCAGGCACATATAATAGCGTCAGAGGGAGCTTTTTGTAAGATTCTTACTTACGCCATCTGCAAAGACAAATCTACCAGAACTATTTAGTGTCTTCTTTGTACTTACATTCTATGAATGGATTGCCATTAAATTTCCTTGCTGGGAAATAGTGTCTTTTTTTGTTTCTCTTCCTTTTAAAATTTTTTTCTTTCCTTCCTTCCTGACTGCAGGATATGTTTGACCTTTGTGGAAGAAAGATGAAGTCTGCCTATTAGCTTGATTTACAGTACATGGTGATCTGCATAGTTTTTCTAGGATACTCTGTTTTAGCCCATTACATTTGCCCATACTCAACAGTAAAATTTCCTGGGCCTGTAGTAATGACATTTGCATTAGTATAAAGTGGAAACTAGAATATTTTCTAATTAGAGGAAAAATAAATACAATCCCTAAATTACATCCTGCTTCAAGCTCTTATACATCATTATGAGACGCGAAGTACAACATTTGATCTGGACATCTTCCCTGAGTGCAGTATGAAAGGTAATTTGGAATTGAGGGCTAGTTTTCTCTGGAAAATGCCAAATTGCTGACAGCTGATTAAATACAGAGTGCTTCCATGATATTGGCACCTTGTAATGCAATGCTGACTGAACATCCTGCCTTTAAGTAGCTGAAATGTATTTAATGATCCCTGCTCAAACCTGAGAGATACTGTGACAATTCCTATTTGTATTGGCAGCCTTGCTCCAAAGTGAAACTATCAGGCACTGATTTATTTCAACCTGTGGCCATTTGACACTTGAACTGCCCACAAGGCTGGCTTGTCTGTGGCTACCCAAAGACTGGCCAACAGATAGATGCTGTACTCTCATTTTCCAGAGAGAGGGAAATGGAAGGGTTGCAAAATGCCAGTAAGAAATCTGATTTCAGCAGTTTGCCTGTTACCTTGTGGCTAAGCTGAGACAAAGACAGAAAAAAAATCTTTCATTTGAGACCTGGGAGAGTCAAAGCTAAATCTTCAGGCACTGGCTGAGCAAAGAACATCAGAATTTTGCCCCTTCTGTTACTGTGAGTTCTGCTCACCTGCCCTGAAGACCTGATTTCTAGGCCTTTAGGGATGGTTAGACCTAAAAATCTCTCATATTAAAGCAATAAATCAGTGAAAAGTAGCAAGGATGCATTCCTCCTATTCTCAGGGGAAAAGCTGGAAGAATTTATCCATTGCCCTTGTTGAAGGGATGATGTAGCACTGCTTACTACTCTAATATCTTTGCTAAAGGTTTAAGAGCTTCTGTAACCTCTGTCCAAATAAGTGTGACCAGAATGTGATCTCTAATGGCAGAATGGAACCTCTAATATCTACCCAAATAAGTGTGATGAGAATATAATCTACAATCACAAGTATATTTGGAGCTGGAGGAGACATTGGTCTCACATGGCTTCCTCAGGTGGCAGATTCAATGGATACTTGTTCATTACTTATTCCATTCAAGATATCAGGGCAATTATCATCAATCATGCAGTTGTTTTCTGTGTTTTTCCAACATCCAAGAGGTTGCTGGGATTTGTGATGAATGCTGGTGATTCTTGTAGCACTGCTAACCATGTGGTGATCTTGTCTTCCTAGCAGAGGTTTAAGATCCACTGACCTGGCTGCCCCTCACATTCCCACCTTTTAGTCTGTAAGAATATCAAGGTAATTTTTTTAAAGGTAATTGTAGGTCAGTTTATTGATCTTGGAGGCTTTGTCAGATGGCCAGCAATTGTTCGTGGAGGGAGGAAGGTTCCCTGTTTAGGCAATTGATGCCATTAAAGTGAAAGAACATTTTCCTTGAATTGCTCCAAGTGTTTCTTCATCAGCGGATATTTGTATTTCATGCACTGAATATGTGGAGATGAATTCTCTGCAAGAGGTACTTAAAAAACTCTCTGTTGCCACAAGCATCTCAGTGACTAAGCTGCTGTCAGTGAAGGCTATTAAACCCTATGAAGCCTGGCACTTGGGCTTCCTGGAAATCAAATCAGGAGCTCTATCTGTACAGCACTGAATTGCAGTCTTTACCTTGGTGACCTCAAAATTGGCCCAAGACGTTTTTAAAATGTGTTTAGTAAAGCGTATTTTAAATTATGGCATTAATCTCACCTCAAATTACTGAATTTGCTTATGCATTTTCAAGCCACTCTTCATTACTTCAGTGGTTAGCAATTGCCCACATCCTTTTCAAGAAAGGGAAACATTTGACTTGGAGTTGGAAAAGAGGACTGTGCTGAGAACTGTTGTTAGATTCCTGGGACTGTGGTGTGTTTGTTTGTGGTTCTTTCTTTTAGTTTTGTTTTCCCTGAGAGATGATGTACCATGACAACAAATGGCTCACTGTAAATCCCATATTCCTAGAGCCTTTCTGATTCTATGTAGTATACTAGTAGGGCTAGTATACTTGCAAGAAACATAGTTTCAAATGAAAATACTTGGGGCTCAATGGATTTTATTTATTGAGACCCTTTTTTAACCACAAAAGATTTGGCAATGCAGGATTGCTTTATGAATATGTGGTTGCTTCCCCAAATTTTTTTTTTGGTGGAGTAGGGGGGACCCTAGACTAGAGAATTCTCTATCCCCTTAACGCTACCCCCAGTCCAAGTTAAATGTGGCTGTCTTTGAGTGATCAAGAGAACAGCTGCCTTTGCCCTATACTATATTTTTTTAATAATGTGGACATTCCTGATATTTGAATTAAATTTTCTGAAATCAAGCCCTTATTGAATAGTTTGACTGTAGTGATGTTCTCTTTGTGTAGCTCAACTGTAATTGATGGGTGAAAAGTTAGAATCTTAAGAAGATTGCCACGATTTCATAACCATGGCCCATACTGGTTTTGGAGGAACAGTGATTTAAAAATACATACTTTTAGGAAACTAACCAAAATTCAGAATGAATAATGGTAAGGCAGTAGGCTTCTGAAAAAGAGACTCTGGAATCCTGTGCTATTCTTTGATACATTTTACTCCTGCTGCCTTGTGCGATTATTTTCCTCCTCTCTATAATACTCTTGAAAATTAGACAAATTGTGGCTCTCTGTAAATGACAATAATTGCAGTACATGTTGGCATACCATTGTGGATTGCACAAGGTACATTGTGTTTCAGCTAAAAAAATATTTTGAGTAGTTCTTATCAGAGTCAACCTTGCTGAGGAACTGCTTCACATCTGAGGAGCTGATTCCAAAAGCGGCGAGTAACTGTTAGTAGCTATTTGTCTGAAACAGAATGGAAAAGAACATCTATGCAAATGAAAGAGCACTTCTGTATTCTTGGAAACAGCTGAAAGCAATGCAGACAGATAATCACCAAAAGCCATATCAGATAGAGGTGTAATTTCTGGCTGGCAGTTCAGCTTGCGTCCACAAGCCTTTATCTTGGTAGTTTAAAGCAGGGAGTTTTATAGCACTAACAGCTGTCTTGGTCTGGGTTTTTTGTCTGCTGCTTCTATTAGCAAAGCATATAAAGAAGGCAGTGGTAGTGCTGGGCTTATAGCTAACTAGGAGAAGTGACATTCAAGAGTTTGCCCATGATATACATAGCACTCTGCTGCTTTTTCCTCAACTACTGCTCCGTTTCAGGCGTTGGGTACAGCATTTAATCAAGATGATTTTTAAGATGGTATATAGAAGTTTTAACAAATTATCATTGAGAAAAACTTGAGAAAATGCTTTAGCTGATTTATTTGGCCCAAAATGCCAGCTCACGGAGTACTTTTTTGGGCAAATGCCCTCTGTCAGACTGTCATTGAATGACTTTGTGTTTTACAGCAACTCTAATCCATCATGCTTGACTCAGCCTTTCGAGGAGAAGCATACAAAATAAAAAGCATACAAATGTTCTGAACCAGTATGTATAGATATGTTTAAGGTATCTGTGTACCTGAATACAGAAAAGCACCTTCACTACGGGGGAGACCCTTGTGGCAATACATATAATATAAAGGTTTTAGTAGGTGACTGTTTAAAATTACATGCAGAGCTCACTTGTGGCATGAGGCTTTAGAACAGTGTAAATTATAAGACAGAGTGCTGGCACCCAGCATGTGGAAAATTGGGAGGGAACCTTCTGAACTCTTTTTAGATTGACTGATTAAGACATAAAATTTCTACAAAATAAGGAATACCTGTCCAGATTTGCTACTTTTTTTTACATGAAATTCGAATTTGCTGGTTTGACTCTAGAAGCTGTATCACCCAGTGTCTGTCCCTTTCCTACTAAAACACCCTATTTATTGTAATTAAGGTCTTCATGTCATAGAAAACAGCCAAACATCTGAAGTCACCGTGTTTATGCAGGTTACATACTTAGTGAACATAGGAACCTGCACACTTGGTTTCTGTAATAGTGCAATTAAGCCAATTATGCCTGAAATGGCGCAGGCACTCAGCCTCTTCACTTTTAGTCACTTGTAGGGCAGCTCGTAGGAAGGTTTGTTGCCTTTCAAGTCCAGAGATCATTTGTGGTAAAATAGTATGCCAGAAAGTGGAAAAACTGAGCTTATAATGCCAGAGCTTTAACATGGTTGAGGGAACTGTCTTGCAGTTGGACAGTGTGAGCTCCAGAATTGTCTTTGCCTCAACATTCCTTATTCTGCTTGAGAGCATTCCACATCTCCCAGTACCTTCTCTGGTCTTCTGCTAGGTTTACAGAAGCTGCACAGTCCTCTGTCCCTTGTGTCTCTTCCCCCTCCAAGTGCTCAACGAGCTTTTTGGCTATTGCTTTCACCTGGAGCTTGGTGGTTACTTAGTTGCTCTGCCTCAAACTCTCCCATTCTTGATCCAAAAGCTGACAATTAGTTTAATAATTGACAGGCTTTGATGCCTCTGACAGGATTACCACACTTTGCCTCTCATATTTTTAGTCTTGACCAGTTACCAGTGTTTCAGAGGAGGGTTAATCCTGTTTACCCTTCTCTGGTTGCCAAATTGTATCTGTGTGCGTGTGTGTGAGATGTGGTAGAGTGTGTCAGTGTCCTTAGGGTATGCATTTAGTATGGGCAATAATAAATGTGATGCAGATAAATGTAAACAGCTGTAAAGGACAATCATCTCATTTTCTGGGAAGCAGCAGAAGGTTAAGGGAAATTTTAAGGAAATAGATCAAAATCTCTTCGAAGTTTTTAAGGGGTAACATGTCATTTATTGGAGACCAAGTTTTAGCCAACTTAAAACTAGTGTTGCTTTTGCCGTCTGGGCATCAAAATAACAGTAACACTTAAAGAAGACTGGATGGATGGCAGCTTAGGATGGAAACTTATGAGGTCTTTTTTGTCCCCTCTTCCTTGTAGAGAGACCAAATAACACAATTTTCTGAGGCATGGCAGGCTTGAAACAGAGGTCAGTGGCTGTAGGGCCAGGTGCGGAATCCCAGAGTGAAATCTCTATGTTGCCTGTGTTATGCAAACTGACTTAGTCATGCTGTGATATTTTGTAAATCTAGGTGTTTAAATATACATTTTGAAGGAAAAAACCAAAAACATTCCTGCTCTGAAGTCACCCAGAAAGTAGAGCAGTGGTATTCTTTATTTGTGTGTGTACTGCTGATTTTTCTTTCTTTCTTTTTTTTTTTTTAAATTTGCTTTCTTCTAATAATCACATGAAAATTTTATTTTATATTTGCCTGGAAATATATTTGTGTTGAGAAACATAATAAGCACAATGGAATAACTACATGTGGACCTAAAATGTTTATATCTGAGATTTTTTTCTGAGTGGGGACTATACTTGCTGTATATATTAAAAGAGGACTGGTGAGGGACTTGGAGCTTTATTTTAGGTCAAAAAACTGTTTGGAGGCTGATTCCCAAGTAACAGAGAGTGAACCCTCAAGTACAGAAGAAAATAATATATCTAAATAGGTAAGGGTGTGTGTTTGAAATAATTGCATTAAAAAGATCAATGGAATACTTTTATTTCAAGTTACTGCTTTCTATTTGGAAGGAATACATTTTCAGACCATAAAAAAAAAGTCTCCTTTTCTGTCTGAGATATTAAGAAATTATATAGTATTATAAGTTGCTTTTCTGCATTTCATGTCTCTTTGGGAAGGAATGAAACATATTAGCTCTAGCTCATTCTTATTTTAAGTCATTGATTGTGTTGCTGATTCTCTTCAGCAAATTGCAGAAGAACAGAAAAAATGCAGTAAAGCTGTGCAGTGGCAGAAGCTGCTGAGGAGGCCACAGCTAACTGGACAAGATAGACTTCTAGAGACTTCTCAGTCCTGAACCAGGAGCACCTTCCAGTGGAACTCCCAAGGGAATGCACTGGGCTTGTTGGTTCTACTGACAGATAAATTAAAACCAAACAACATAAACAAGCACTCCTAGTGCAAAAAACAAAAACAAAAACAAAACAACAAAAAAACAACAAAAACAAGCACAAAGGGGAGGGAGGAAAATGATATTTTTTTCCTCCTAGCTGACTTTCTTTTGAGACATATTTCCATTATTGTTTTACAGACAGATGCAGGTGATCTCCACCAAGCCTGTGCTAGCTTAAGGCTGTGTGCTCATGCCAATGTGACATTGAGCCCTGCTTAGAATGGTCCTGCTTGGCCACAAGGGTTATCAAATCCAAGTTGTGTGCTGGGTCTGTTCCACCACTGAGATCTTGGCTACACTCTGCCTATGCAGTTCAACAATGGCTTTGACAGCAGGGGCATCTTTGTCCTTCTGTCTCTTCACTACAGAAGCACAGAATGGTTGAGACTGAAAGAGACCCCTGGAACTGTTTGTTCCAAGCTTATTGTTGAAGCAGGATCAGCTACCACAGGTTGCCCAGAACATTGCCCAATTGACTGTGGAGTATATCTGCAGATGGGGACCTCTCAATCTCTGTGGGCAACTTGTGTTTTACCACTCAAATGGTCCAAAAAGGGCTTTGCTCTATTCAGAATTTATTCATATTCTATTCAACTTTGTGTTTCAGTCTGTGCCCACTGTCTCCTTTCTCAGAGGGCATCACTGATAAGAGTCTGTCTCATTCTTCTTCATTCCCTCCCATCAGTTATTTCTGTGTATAGAGAAGATTCTCCCCCTTGAAGCACTCCTCAGAACTAATTTATGTTCCCTTGTGCCTACTTAATTGAAACACTAATTCTGCATCTTTGCACAGAAAGAGTTTTGAATCTTCTTGGAGAATGTTCACAGTTTGAATCTTGTTTAAATGGGATTAAAAGATTTCAAGATTTTATGTGGGATGAAATTTGATTTTTGTCTAGTTGTGGTGTTTCCTTCTGTCCCCATTGAGTTCTCTTAGAGCAGAGGAAAGGCTAACAATCTGTGCATGATCAGTCTTGCTGAATTAGACTACTGGCTTCTGCCCTTCTCCGTGGGAGGCAGCTTTAGGTCCTTGAGTGGTTTCTTACAGAAACAATTTATTCCCAAAGGATTCAGAGAATTTGAAATTTCTAGTGTGCTTTGACTCAATTAGTGGAATTCACTGAAATAGCAGATTTTGCATCCTGGCAGACTCAATTCACATGTATGTGTTCCCAATAAAGTTGGGTATGTCTCAGCAGTTCGGGAAATAGGCAAGTACATTTTGGAGGTGTGAGATTTCTCACTTACGAAATATATTTGGACATTGATGGGCCAAAATGGCTTTGAAAACATATAGCAAATGTGTACTTGGAAATATGATCTGAACCAATGAGAATTGGTGTACCTGTTCACAAACTATCCCCAGAACATATAAATGAGTGTAAAAAAATAAAAGCAAGTGAATGTTTGTTCTTTACAAATTAGGCAAATTCCTTAGGTAAAAAAAGGAAGTTTAATGTGTTGACACTTTTGTGGGGCAGTTTTAATAGTGTGCTAAGTATTTTTTTTTCAGTTCTCTTTGCTGGGCCATAACATGCCATCAGATATTTCCTGGGTAGGGACTGAAAGTAAAATCTAATTTGCTTAAATGGATCACAGCTTACTGGAAGGAAGGGAACAATGTTTTACTGTATCTGTCCTCTGAGAAACTGCTTTCAGCATGTTTGTAGGTGTTGGGGAGTCACTGCTAAAGCAATGGAAGTTGAGGCTGGCATTAACCCACCAGCCCTGAAACACAGAGATGCCTTGTCCAAGATGACTTGTTCCTTTTCAGATTCCTGCCTCAAGTTCAAGCATGACCAGGAGAAAATGGAAACTGTCCTGCAACAAAGCAGGGATGAAAAGGTCTCACAGGCACTGGCTTTGCCCATAAACAGATATCCAGCTCATTATAGATGCTCAGATTAATGTGGAATAGCTTTGCTAAAGGAACGGTTAAATGGAGGAGAGTTTCTCCTGCCTTGAGAAAGAAGTCTATTTAATCTCTATAGTTTCCATCTAATCTTATCATGGGAGACATGGAGGAAGTAATTCTGTCTACTCATTCCTTTATAAGAATGAAACACAGATTAAAACAGCAAGTCAGATTTAAGATACCATGAGGAACTACTTGCCACAAAGTGTTGTAGAGTTTATTGTTGATCCTAAATCTTGATGTGGGTTAAAAGGTCAATACGCTACATGAATATAAGAAAATCCATGATGACACACTTTAAAATGGAATTTTAGTGCTTCTATGGTTTAGAAAGTTCTTCTAAAGCTTCAAGTTCTTCTACCTTCTTGAATCAAGTGGTTATCCAGGCAAGTATCTTTGTATGCTTATCCAGCTCTTAGAGTGCCCTCTGCACACCTATTGTATGTGGTCAAAGTACTGTGTTACATTTATTTTGGCAAGCGTCAGTTCAGCTATTGACATGTAGCTGATAGTCATCCTGTGCTTACTTTTTCATACAATTCCAAAGGTGGAGAATTGAATCTACCCAGTAGACGTAAATTTCTGAGTGAGAATATCCTGGTTAGCAAATTATGTTGGCTCTTAACACCAAGAATTTCTCCCACAAGATATCATAGGAAAGAGGAACGTGTCAAATTCCAGTCTTGTGTTTAAGTGAGACTGTGAACCTCGTATAATTCAAAGGCTAAAAAAAGAGCATTTTGGTTTACTTTAGCAAATCAGTGCTTTACAGCTATAGTGGCAGAACTTGCCAAAATCAATGGGTTTTCATTCTCACTGATACCCTGTGGAATGGTTGATTTATTTTCATCATCTTTTTGTCGTTCTAGAAGATGACAGTGCTCCAGTTTATCTCTTTCATAATTCATTCTATGCCTGGAAGGAGCAGGGTGTATGTGTGTGTAAAATAAGGCCACACATGTAAAAAATGTCATTGGTTGCTTATTCTTGTGAGCTGTTAGTGATGTTGGTAATTGTATATTTGATACAGCTTCTTGAAAATGAAAATGTTTAATAACCATTCTTCAGGTGTGAAACATTCCTACATCTCAATAGACTTTTGTATTGAGCATGCCCTTGGGAATTTTAGATACAGCTGAAGCTGTGGATACTTGTGATAGTTGATTTACTGGTAGAGACTCTGTTTTCTTGATACTTAGCTTCTTTCAGATTGTGACAGGAAAATGAGCCCTTAAAAACCCCCAAAACTGGGAGCAAATGTAATCAACATAGTGATGTTTTTGAAAGTTTTCATGGAGCCATTCTTCAAAATGCTGATCCTGGAAGCAATAAATCATGTCCTGCTATGTTCTTGTCCACTGTAATGTGATAAAGGGTGATATATGTCAGCTAAGGGTTGTCAGAAATACACCATCTTTTGATTTAAAGCACCATTTCAATGTGAAAACTCTTAAAATAAAAAATAAAAATATGGGCATGAAGGCAACCTATTATTTTACATACATATGCACACATTAGTATGCAGCCAGATGGAAAGGATTTTTCATTGAGGGATTAGGGTAAAAAAGTTTTAGAGGACAGTATACTGGTTCCATAAATTAGAAAGAAAAAAAAAAGGGAAATGGATGGCAATAGATAATATTAATGTGAAATTATTATTTTAATTATATTTTATTAAAATATTTAAATAACTTTGGTGGAGTTTTACTTTGAGGAGATGATAAATAGCATTTGCCATCATGATAGCTGCCATCATGATAGCGGGCTCTGACAGTCTTGTGCAGTCATGTTGGAGTAGTGCAAGTTAGTGCTTCTCACCTAATACACAAAAGCCTCTTCTGCACATGATATTGGGTAATTTGTAGGTGACAAGCCAGCATTCTTCTTGGACAGTTCAATCTTTATACCTGTTTGTCCTTCTAAGTCACCATTTTTTCCCTGTATGTTTTTCTGTCCTTGCCTCTCTTTATCTTATGGTCATACGGATGTTCTCTTCCCCTCCATCACTGTTAAATTCTATTTTGAGAAAACAGTTACTCTCACCAGGTCAAAATCACAAGGGCATTGCACAAGTCAGTAGTTTCTCCATCACTATTTTTTCGCCTACTGTCCCCAAGGACATGGAAATACTGCTTTTTGTGATGTAAAAAAAAAAATGAACTAATGGTACAAAAAAAGGATTTTTTGGGCTAATTACTCTTCCTTTTTGGCAGCAAGTTTCAATTAATAGTAGTTACACACATGAGTCATTATCCATCTTAATGTAGTTCCAGAGAAGTGGGCACCAAGTTGTTGCAATTTTAAGGGAATAACTTTTTTTTTTTCTCCTGTGGGGTGGATTATGTTGTGTGGTTCCCTCTCCATTTAAATGCTTTCAAATAATAAATGAAACAGTGATGGTGCTTCTATGGCCTCCCAGTATTAGGTATGGGACGATAAATGATCAACTGTTTCTTAAGAGGATTAAACAAACCTCTTTGTAAGGATAAAAGTCTATTTGGAATAGTTAAAACAAAAATTGCAGAAAAGGAGACATTGCCTTACTTTAAGAAGGCAATGTCTCCTCCTGTTTTCCACTTTAAGAAGAGTGGAAAGGGCATTTGGGAACTTTGACTTTGTGTGTTTATAAAAATGATAGAATGCTGGTCTCAGTACCAGAGAAGATTCTGTTGTAGGGAGAGGAGTAACTTCATTGAAGACACTTTTCCTTGGACTTTATAGAGCAGAGGGGTTTATGACTGTACTCTTTGTAGGGATATAGGTATGAACCCCACCTAGGAACTTTTGAACCCTTGAGCTCTCTCAAACTTTGAGACATAAAACACAAAGCTGCCATGAGCTTCACAAAAACCAGATAAATACATTGGTTCTATTAGTCTATCTCTTGTAAGAAAGGTCATTATACTACTGGATGTAAAGAATAAGAAAAAATATTGCAGTGTCCAAATATGAAAAAAAGTCTGGAGACATACTTGGGACCTTTTAGACAATAGAATATCAAATCAATAAAAATACCTTGATTATGGAACATGCTTAATTAAAAATTATTCTACTTGACAGTAATAAGATTAGAAATTGATAGAGATAAAGAAGGAGAATCAGATTATAAAAAAATAACATAATTTAACGTGTTTCATGAGTGAAATAAATGCAGTATTCTTGATTCTAAAATGGATGGTGTGGTCTTGCAGGTAATAGGGCTGAAGATGCATGGTATGTGTTCCTGATAACTCCCTGTGTGAACATGGGAAAGTTTCTTTGTGATTATGAATCCTAATCTGAAGTATAGAGAAGATAATTTTTGCATAGCTCACTGTGGCATTGTGATGCTAAATTAGTTATTGTTGAGAAAGCAAATTGACCTTGAAGGGAAGATTTAGTATAGCCAGAGGAGAGATGTAAAACAAAACAAAAAACCCTCACGCTGAATACAAAATGAGCTTTCAGTAGAAGCAGAGCTCTGAGAGGACAGAACAGTAAACTGTACTGTTCTAATTGTGCAGTTCTGATAAATTCAGTGTAACCTAGATTGATATTATAATTCCAGAGTAAGTTTTGATTTATGCTTTTGAGGGTAAGAGTCTAGAAGCTGGTTGTTGCTCCATTCCAGAGCTTTGTCAAATTAGGAAAAACTGTTAAAGGGTATATGGGTGTGTTTGAGATCACTGTCTTTCTACATGTCAATCCCATGGACTTTCTTCCATATGTCCAGAAGAGGGCAACAAAGCCTGTGAAAGGGCTCTAAGCATTGTTTTAAGGGGAGTAGCTGAGGATTTTGGGCTTGTTTGGAGCAAAGGAGGCTGAGGGGTGACCTCACTGTTCTCTGCAGCTTCCTGAGGATGGGGAGAGGGAGGTGCTGAGCTCTTCTCCCTGCTATCCACTGATATGATGTATAGAAATGGTTCAAAGCTGTGCCAGGGGAGGTTTTGACATGGCATTAGCAAGTGCTTCTTTACTGAGAGAGTGGTCAGACCCTGGTACAGGCTTCCCAGAGAGATGGCCAATGCCCCAAGCCTGTCAGTGTGTGAGGCATTTGGGACATGACCTTGAAAAAAAGCTTTAAATTGTGGTCAGCCTGGATTGCTCTGGCAGTTAGACAAGATGGTTGCTGTAGTTTTCTTCCAACTGAAATAGTCTATTTTCTTTTCTTACTGTTTACTATTATTTTAATTATCAAATTAGTTTTTCATGAGCATGGATAGTCAGAAGATTTCAGAAATTTCAATTGGTTTCTTCCAATAGGAAGCTACAATGAAGGAGTTGTAGAATGATTTGGTTTGAAAGGAACCTTAAAGACCACTCAATTTCAGCCCCCTTCATCAACAGGAACACCTTTCACTAGACCAGGTTGCTTAAAGCCCCATCCAATATGACCTTCAGCACTTGAAGGGGTGAGCCATCCACAGTTTCTCTGGGTAACCTGTTCCAGTGCTTCACCACAGCCACAGTAAAGAATTTGTTCATAGTATCTAATCTAAACCTACTCTTTTTAGTTTGAGGCCTCTCCTCCTTGTCCCATCTCTACATGCTATCGTAAAATGTCCCTCTTCAGCTCTTATGTGGGAGTCCCTTAGGTATTGCTGAAAGGTCTCCCCAGAGCCATCTCTGGGCTGAACTACACCAACTCTCTCAGCCTTTCTCTAAAGGAAAGGTGCTTTAGCTGTCTGAGGATCTTAAAGAACTCCTCTGAACTTGTTCCAACAGTTCCATGTCTTTTTCATGCTGGGGACTCCAGAGCTGGATGCAGCACTGGTGATAGGGCCTGAGGAGAACAGAGTAGAGAGGCAGAAGAGTGTCCTTGGCTGGCTGGTCACACTTTAGTGTAATCTGGGATACATTTGGTTTTCTGAGCCACAGAGAAGTGGATTGTGAGTCTTGACCCAGCCTGTCCCAGCTGCCCTGTTATGCACAGCTGCATTGCTCCTTGGAGCAGCATTCCATCCCTGAGAGGCTGAGTGCAACCAGCATTGTGGGAGGTGTTTGGAAGGATTTCCTAGTGCTGCTTTACCTAAGTTAACAAAGAATATTCTGGGAACTAGAGCTCCTTATAGTGGGCAGTCTTACCTTGACTTCTTCCTCCTCTGCGTGGTCTGGTTTCAGCTGAGGTCAGGAAGCTCCCTCCTAGAAGCTGGTACAGTGCTGTGTTTTGGATTCAGTGTGAGAATAATGTGAAGAACACTCATGTTTTATTTGTTGATAAGTAGTGCTTATTCTAAATTAAAGACTCCTCATTTTCCCATGCCTGCCAGGGAGCAGATTCACAAGAAGCTGTGAGGGAGCATGGCCAAGACAGATGTCTTGAACTGGCTAAAGGGATGTTCTGTGCAAAAGAACATAATCAGTATACAGCCAGTAGGGAGCTGGTTGGGAGAGAGCTCATTGCTGCTCAGGAACTGTGCATGACTTCCTTTCTTTATGTTTTACTCCTTTCTCTCATTTTCATTACAAATATTTTTAGTAGTATTATATTTTGTTTCAATTAATAAACTGTTCTTATCTAAACCCATCAAGTTTACTTTTTTCTGACTCTTGGTCCCACTCTCAGGGTGGGGAGAGAGCAAATGGTTGTGTGACTCTTAGTTGATGGCGGGGGTTAAATGATGACATTCAGTTTCATATGGGCAAGACCACACATATTTCTAGAGGGAAAAACCAGTCACAAGCTTCTAGATAGGATTGTGATAAAAATTCTGTCTTAAAAATAGCTGCATTTTTCTGTTTATTTTTCAAGTTTTCATCAATTTTTTTGCTTCTGTTTTTCCTTTGTGTGGCATACAGCTGTTTTCTTCTTACAAGTGTTAAACTTGTAGTCTTGATGGTTGCTTGTCATGCAAGAGGAAAGATCAACAGAACATAATGTGTATCTGGATGTGGTTATTTTTTGGGGTATAGTGGTGATTTCCACAAACCTTTGATTTTAGGTCAGTTTATTTTCAACTTTGTCCTTTCAAAGCAGTAGTATCTGCAGGTTCTGATATTTTTTGGTTATTTTTTCACCTGAATCTTTCTTCTTTCACATTCATTGGATTTCTGTGCCCTTTTAAATGAATTTATTAGCAAATATAGTGAAAAGTTTCCCTGGGAAATGAATCACCACAGGATATTTTAAATATTAGGTGTCATTTGCCCTTAGAACGTCTTGGAACCCTGTATTTGAGTGTATGTAACAAGGCTTTGGTAATGGTGGAATGGCAGGAGTAGCCTCTCTGGGAGAAGGTAAGACCAGTTATATTCAAAATGATGCTTTGCATTGGATGGGTTAGATGGTGAAAGTAAATTTCCCTTTTAAACGTGCCCATCACTACTTTGCTTCCTGATGTTGTATTTATGGTCAGCTGAGCAGTGAGGCATGTGGTGAGGAGTTAAATTCTAGGTTTACAGGAAGGATTAATAAATAGATTTATAAAATACATTTATAAAATTCTAGGTTCATGCCAGCTTGTGGCCTTATGTTTTCACATACACAAAGAGGGTCTACAAGATGTGCAAAGGACAGCCACCAATTTGGGCTCTAAATTATGTTATTCTTAGCTTAAGAGGAGGAGGCAAATCCCTGAGAGCAAAGAGTTAAGAGAACACCATACACACCTCTGATTTTTGGCCATAGAAGTGCTCACAATGGCTGGTTAGCTTAGTGTACGGTCTCTGGAGATGTGAAGATGTCAAAATTTGTTTCACAGCTTCAGGCACCTCACCAAAACCCTTGCTTGACTCCAAACAAATGCACATGGTGGTGGAGCTGCTTGGCTGCACCATTTAAAGCACAGCACATGCCTCTGGTCAGGTTACTCTTCAGCTGCCCTGTTACTTCCCCCACAGTCCTGCTCTGAAGGGCCCTTTCTCCAGCATGCCAATTCATGAAAACATTTACCATCTCTTTCAACCAGCATTAGAGAGAAATAAGGGGAAACCTAACGTCAAGTCACCTTATGGCTTAGTAATTGTGAGGATATGTTTGCTTTGTTTCACCATTCAGAAGAATTGCTTTGAATGCTTAGATGTGCATGCCACAATGAGTGTGCTGGAATAAATACATGTTAACAAAAATCTGGCAAAGGCAGTGGCTTTGTTGCCTCATGGCTTCCATCACCATCTTTCTGTGCTATCATTCATTCACACTCTTTAATTCAGAAGACTTAGAATCCACAAATACTTAGAGACTCTACTTTTCATTTGGACAAAGGCAAAGATTGGTTATGCAAGTGAGGTTGCATATTCCAAAAAATAAAATGTATCTGAATTTTAATACAGTGCAATATCCAGTTGACAAGGCAATGGTTCTGTGTTATTTGTATTGCTGGTTGGCAAATATCAAATCTATCAGAGTCTTTTCAGAACCGAACTCTAATGAGAAAAATATAACTAAACATCTTTAGTATTAAAGAATCTTCAGAGTTTTTTCAAAGCTCTGTGATAACAGAAAGAGGTGGATTGGGAGCAGGAATGACTCAAGCAAAAATAAAGGTCTTCCTCTGGGCTGTCATTATGCCACTACTTGGATTGGAGCATAGGGATACCAGAGAGCATGAGCTGTACACTGCTTATATTGCTACATAGCCTGGTGGGACAAGAAAAAAAAATTGGAATTGTGATTCTCAAGGCTGTCCCTGTGGCATTCTATCTTCTGGCCTGCCCTGATTGTGGGACTGTGGCTTGTCCACACCACTCCAACCCTCAGACTTATGCTTAAACAATGCAGACAGCTGAATATAATTTCTTAGACCTCCTTAATCACAGCTGAGATTATTGCCCAGGAGTTTGTGGATAGTGGTGGTGATGTTTTTGTGTCTTTTTCCCTTAATTTCAGACACTCTATTTGTTTTTTTCCCCTGTCTTTACAAGTCTTCTATTAGCTTTTCTCTTAATGCAGCTTAACAGGACTACAGGAGGCTTTCTGATGTAAAAAGGTACTTAAAAAGCTGTTGTTAGCCAAATGGTCCCAGGATATACAATTATATATATAGAATTCATTCACATTGATGAAAGGCAGCCTTTTTTTGAAGCTCATATGATCAGACAAAGGAATTCCTTCAGCTTTAGTGCATAACTGCAAATATGTATTCTAGTCAACAGAGATCTTCTGTGTGTGCTAAAGTCTGGTTTTATTAAGAATCTGATCTAGACTTCACTGCAGCTAGCCATGACTAGATCAAGTTCTAAGTTTCTGTTTCATCAGTTGTTTGTATAAAATTAAAAAAGATATTTATGAATGCCTCACAGGAGAAGTTTGAATATGACTAAGAAAAGGTAATAGTATAGTCTGCAAAATAGGTTATTTTCTAAACTTTAAAAGCTTATGGGATTGGTGAACTCTTCTCAACGTTATCTCTATATGAAAAGACTATAAGCAAAGGTTTTGCAGCTCCATTTTTTCACGTATCGCAGATGACTAGATGAGAGAGTCTAGAATGTTTTATTTGTGGGAATTTTGTGCATAAAGTAGCAAGACTGACCTTTTCAAAATGTTATTACAAAAGCACTGTCTCAATTGCCACCTTGCTAGAACCATGTAAGTCTGCTGTGAGCTCATCTTCACAAGAGCTTAGCCACTTAGCTGTAGTTTTAAAACGCCTACAGAACCTTTAAAAAATAAATGTTGCCTATTTATTTCCAAAAGCGAGTGGGAAAGCAGCATGGAAAGCATGGACTTGTGCATTAGTGGGAAACTTATGCTGATAAAAATTTCTATCTTACAACCTCTGTGAGTAATTTGACAGAGGGTAGCAGCCAGAAGCAGTTGCACATCAGTAACCCCATCTGTAGGGTACCTGAACATGTAACATTGAGTTGTTTCTGAAGGAAAGAACCACAGGAAGGCTAGCATGCTGTTTTCCAAGCTGCCAGTTAAATGGATTCCCTAGAATGTAAATACATTTCAGTGGTGGTTGATTGTTTTCATTGCTTTGCAATTGTTTTAGTATGCAGTTAATATTTATGATGTTCAGTTTTGTAGCTGCGTGTCTTTACAGTGATTAAACTCAGTGTGTAGCTTCCAAAAGGGAACCTGAATGCAATGGGGATTTAAGGAAGTGGATGTGATGGATGTGGTCATCTGTCTGGGTCCTGAGAAAGGTTGTGACAAGTAGAAGACAAGTCACACTAAAGATGAGATAAAGTTGGATGCTAGAAAATACATTGATGTAGATAAGCTAGCCAAAAGAGGTGGAGATTGGCAGCTGGGAGATAAGATGGTGTGCATGCCTGCCTTGTTGAAAAACTCAGATAATTCTACAGAGTAAAAATGAACAGTTAAAGGGTAGGCAGAGCTGGTCCATCCAAAGCAGAAAAGTAAAGCTTTACATCCAGGATCAAACACAAAGTGGGCTCAGGGCTTGTTCTCTGGTGGATATTGCATTCTACTTTAGCTACTTGCAATGCTTACCCTAAAGGACGTGGTTTTAAACCTTCTTAAAACTGTATGTCATCTGAGCTTTGGAATCCAGTGTTTGAGCCCCAACCTCTTTGGATCACTGACTAGTTACTCAGCTGTAGGGAACCTGACAGGTCATGCAGTACTTTGTGGACACAGAAAACAAACAGCAGACAGGGAATCCTATGTCCTAATCACATTTTCATGCAAAGAAACCTGACTGAAGACACAATGACTGCCATAGAATCTTTATGGTTGGAAAAGACCTTGAAAATTTGAGTTGAACCATAATTTAGAGCCACCACCATGGTCACCAGTAACCATATTTCCAAATGCAACATCCAGAAGCATTTTTAACATTTCCAGGGACAACGATTCCACCACTTACTGGGGAGT
Organism: Camarhynchus parvulus; assembly: GCF_901933205.1. NCBI lineage: Eukaryota > Metazoa > Chordata > Aves > Passeriformes > Thraupidae > Camarhynchus > Camarhynchus parvulus. The sequence goes on from NC_044573.1 coordinate 33,496,096, forward strand.
GTGTTCCAATGCCTGGCAATCTTTCAGTAAGAAATTATTTCTAATATCCAAGCTAAACATCCTTTGACACAGCTTGAGGCCATTTCCTCTGGTCCTGTCACATATTTCCTGGGAGAAGAGACTGGCCACAACCTCCTTTCTGGAAGTTGTGGACAGCAATAAGATCCCCCCTGAGCCTCCTTTTCTCCAGGCTGAACATCTCCAGTTCCCTCAATTGTTCCTCATCAGACTTGTGCTCCAGACACTTCACCAGCTTTGTTGCCCTTCTCTGGACTAGCTCATTTGTCATTAACAGGGACATTTTATTCCTCCTGCTTCAGAATTTGAGGACAGAACCTGTATGGAGTAAAAATATGTTCATAACTTGCTTTTTCCAAGAGAGTTGGAGGTTAATGTTTTTCGAGGGCTTGAATTTAAAAGGTAATTTGTCCTTATACTATTGTTGAGGGACAGCTAGGAAAGCTGGTTACCAGCTTACTGTGGAGGTAAAGGAAGGAAGTGAACTGTTATCAATAGCCTGTCACCCAATGCCTGAATGGGACTGCTGCACATGGCACTGGAAGATTTGGGCATAGATTTGGCATACTTGATCAACAGACTTCAATTGCATGAAACCATGCATAGACATTGTCATACTGCTCCACAGCAGTCTGTGGAGGCTGTTCTAAAACCACGGAGTGGTTATTGGATAGAGGAATTGGAAAGTGAGGTTAAGGACCGAGAAAAGCCTGGTGAACATAAGGTCCATTAATTCCTACAGATCTCTGTCCAGGTTTCTCTTTAAACCAAATCTGACTTTTTAACATTATATTTGTGCACTACTAAGCAACTTAGGTGAGGATAATATGATTCTGATAGAAGCGAATGACTTCTAGGAGGTTTAACCATATGGCTTTCGAAAGTAGGTTTTTTAAAAGCTTCAAAGGAACTTAAATGTTTAGGTCCCATTTAAAGTCTGTGGTGATAGGCAGCTGTCTGCCATAAAAAGTATTGCACCAAGAAATTATCCTCACATAGTGCAGATATTGTAAAGTGAGTTCAAACATTTCTGCAGGGTTACAGTTTCAAAATTAAAAGGTGTCTGTAAGCTATCCACTGCAATGATATTTTTTGCGTTACTCTAAATCTCCAAAGGAAAAAACATCAAACAAAATATCCATGATTTAATGCAATTAATTTCAGTTACATCTGACTGGGTCTTTGCTTCAGCATTATTGAATAAGTTATGGAGAGGACACAGGAGGGGGTTGTGTCAGCTGCACATAAAGTTTTAATGCATGAACTTGTGTCCTGCATCTGACAACTATTCTGGAAAGAGCAGTCTTTCTCGTGAGAATTCATCTGAAAGAAGAGGAAACATTTAAAGAAACAAAGTTAAAGTAATCTACTGCTTAAAAAAAAAATTGCAGTAATTTCAGGGTTCACGCTTCTTAGGTACTAGTGGGAATGGCTGAGCTTTCAAGCCAGTAACTTGACACTAGGTATGTTAACCCTTGAGTTTTTGCAAATTCTTCAGATTTTTGTTTGTTCCTTAAACTAATCTGTTTTTCTCCATGTTCCCTGCCTGTCAGTTTGATTTGCAGTGTGGTTTTGGTGCTTGCTGGTTAAGGCAGTCATGCCAGTGTTCCCTCTGAGATACCCCATATGATCCCCTGTGCCCAGCTCAGAGATAGGTGCTGAGCCAATGCCTGGGCTAAATTGCCCACGGGGCCCTCAAATAAGCCCTGAGGAGGGGTCATAGCACTGACTGCCTCCATCTACTACTTTTTTCTGTTGTACTGAATTTCTCAGTCAATGAAATCAAATGAAGATTTGCATTTGGGTCCAGATTTGCATTTCTTTCTTGGTCTGCACCTCCCACTTTGCTCTCAAATGTAATATATAAAAAAATAGATATCCAACAGCAAGCTTATGCAGCTCCAGCATTTCAGTGTGAGTTTCCAGACTGTTAGCTGAGTCTGCAAAAAAGTTAGGAGACCTAATCTTGGTGTAGGGCTTCTGCTTAAGGTGCCTATTTTTAAATGTTGGCCAGTAGGGAAAACACTCACAGAAACCCACTGATGCTGAAAGTTGCCTGGTAATTGCCTTTTTAAGCTATATTCTGTTTCACTGGGCTTTCTCTAACACTGGTGCTGAGAGCTAGGATTAGTCTTTCCAGTAATTTTCTACTTCATGTAATCTACCCTTGGAAAAAGATTTCTGCTTGAGGGAGGTTGTTTGAGATTATATTTTGTTTGCTACCTAGTCCCTTAGCTGAGTCATGAGGTCTGTGGTTCCAAGATTCGTGTTAAAGCAGATCAAGGAGGACTAGGAAGCTGCAACACTGTTGTCTTTAATCTTCTTACTCATCCCCTCATTTCTTATTGAGTGTTGTAATCTTTCACCTGCAAAACAGACAGGAAATCCTGCTATGAAAAAGGATTTGTGTTAACTTCATGTTAACATTTTGAAGCTCTTGGTCTGACTTATTGTGAATTTGCTCTTTGAATTTTCCAGCTAATGGTGCAAAGAGGGGGAAAAAAGGCACAAGCTTTTTAGGCTTAAGTGAATAAAAGACTGAATGATCTTTTCTGTCAGCTATATAATGCAATGTATAAGATTTATGCTGACAAATGTCTTCATCTGATGCTTTTGCTAATTGGAGGGGCAGTGCATGATTAGTTGAAGTTTGCCTTCCAGGATCAAAAAGAGCAATGCAATCCTTCAAATAACTAGGCTGTGACCAGAAGGCGTTACGCCTAAAATATAATGAAGTGTGAAACATCCAGGGGAGCAGAGTGAAGCTTATCACAATGTCAAAAAAAAGTATTATGAGAGACCTTTGTAATGAAGATGGAAGGCGCTGAAGTTACAATCTTTGCTGTCTCTGTCCTCTAATACTGTTTTAGAGAGGACACCAGCCCGGGTAGGAATTTATAGTGGAGCTGTAATCTGGAGTGGTGCCTTCCTCCCATAACTCACCTAGTGCTACAGGCAATTCCATCAGCTTGAAACTTGCTCTTGAAGTGTCTGTGCTGATTAAAACAAAATGACCACTTGATTTGAAGAGTAATCTTTCAATAAAGCAAATGGAGCAAAAATTGGCTCTTTTGCATTCTTGAAGTTGAGCATCAACATTTTTAAGGGAGTGAAAAAACAGCCCATCTGCAAGCTACAAAGGGCTTTGGTAAAGGTGTTAGAAGCAGAAACTGTACAAAACCAGAAGTTTGATGGAAATCAAACTATTGACTATTGAGGGGCCTGCTCAAATCAGAAAACATAAATAAAAATCAGTGGTGTAGTAGAGCTGGAGACCTTTGCCAAAACCTGCCACTCTTCCTAAGATGCCATTAGCTGTTTTTGTGTATAGCTCAGTTTTTGCTTCTGTGTTTATGTGACCCCTAGAAATTGCTTGGTGTTCTGTGCAGGGTGCATCACCTGCATGTTTCCTGCAGCCTGCCTGCCCAGCGTGGTGGGGGCTCTTGCTCTAAAGGGTTCAGGGACACTGCAGGTTGTGAAGGACAGCAGGGTCTGCCTGCTTTTGAAGCAATTGTGTTTGGTCTATCTAGAAAGATCATCCAATGAATTTCAACTGTATTTTAAATTAAAAAGGAATGAGAAATGGCTGCTTTCCTTTTGCAAGAAGAAATGGATAGAGGTTGGAATGTAGGCTAAATGTGATTAAGAAGCTTCTTCGTACAACAGGAGGTGCAGAGAGAGTTTGGGTATTGAGATGAAGTTTTTTTGAGTGCACTGATAGGTAGAAAAGCACAATATTTGAGTTGAGTTTATTGCAATTTCAAGAGAAAATGAGATATTTTTACTTGCTTTTCACTACCCACCATTTGTATATGTGTTTGTTGTATTGCACAAAATGGTCTTTTAATATACTGGTAGTGGATGTCATTTTTGAAAAGTGCTTATTAACTGAAATAATTTGGAAAATTACATTTTAACTACAAAAATAGATGCATGGATCTTGTGGTAGGAAATTTGTTTTAATGTAATAGATGCCTGACAGAAATCTGTGGAAAATGCTGAAGAGAAGCAAGTAAGCATAATTTGCCTGACCTGAGGAACAGAAGAACTTGCATAGTTAATGCAAAAAATCAGGAAAGTGAAGAAAAATTAAAAAAACCCCCTGAATTAAAAGTAAGTTGATAATACTTTCAGGCACATATTTATAAATATTTGGGAACCTCATTGAGGAGTAAGGAAAATATAAAGGGAAATATAATAGAAATTTTTACTGCTGTTATGTGAGACAGAAAAAATGGAGTTTAATTAGCTGCGCTTAAATGTGCACTACATTTGAAGTGTGAGTATTCCATCAGGCAAATGGAAACTTAGTAACAGCAGTGTCAAATAAGGAGTGGTTCTACTCCCATAATGGAAATCTTGAAGTGAGAATTTGGAATGGAAGGCACTTTCATTGTGCAGTACTATTTTTGATGCATATATCCTCTTAAAAGGGCAACTTCACCTATTTTTTTCAAAAAAGAGTGTAGTCAATACCATGGGCTTGCATGTGGGACCAATACATTTATTAGCTGGACCATGACAACTGTCTTTGTCTCTCAATATACAAACTAGGACTAATTGAACATCAGCGATAAAACGCCTAAAACCACACGTATTATGCCTGAATGCAAAAATTCTTGAAAAAGTGATTAATACAGTGCAAATGTATCATGGGAAATTTGTGATTGGCCTAAATAATTGTATTCCCATTAATGCCAAATGTTGCTTGATAAAGGTTTGTTCAGCATAACTTTGGGAATAGTTGTCTTATGTATCTAAAAGTGGGTAAAGGCCTAAGGGTCAATGTGTGCCATTTTCAGCTGGGACCTGTTGCGGCTGCTTAGCACAGTCTTCCCACAGTGGAAGTGCAGTGGAGTTGGGAAGAATGGGTAAGAATTTGGATGGATGTAAATAACAGTGGGAATTTGGGAAATGTTAACAGGGTGAGAAAGAGGATCTAGATGATCTGATGGATCCTAGAGGATCTGATGGTGGGTAGGTTGCCTGGTTGTCTGCTCACTTGTGATTTGAAGGACTTTAGAAAAGCATGAATTGTAAATAAAAAATTTGGGTTATTTTTCTGAGTTTTAGAAGACATTGAGTAGGAGTCTATACACTGAGCAACTACAATTAGGAAAAATTGTAGCAAAAGTTCTTTTTAATGCTAATAGTTCTTTTTAATGCTTAAAAAGAAGACCCTTTCCAGGGTAAGAGAGAAACTGTTTTCAGTCTAGCTGTTTAATTCTTTGTAATCCCTCTCAAACACTGAATGGATGCATGAATCATATGTCTATAGTTACTCTGACTGACCTGCTAGTAATTTGCTCTATTAATCTCTTGAAACTGCAGTCTGCAATGGGTTAATAAATGGCCTGATTGCTTTTCTTGTCTGTGCTCACAGGCAGAAACAGTGAGAAGACAGAACCAGAAGCTTATTGTGGATGTGTAGCTTTAGGACAAGAGACAACAGACTTACATTACAGGAAAGCCCACTTGGGTAGTAAGAGGTGTTTGTTAGGTTAGGATTTTTTTTTTATTACCAGGGGAGTGGTCAAAACACTGAAACAAGGGCCCAAAGAAATTGTGGGGCCTTCATTCTCAGAAATTTTTATACTTTTGTTGTCAGCACTGAGTGACTTTATCTCACTGGCCATTTGAATGAGGCGCTGGACCTCCAGAAGTCTTATTCTATACCTAAGAGCAAATCCCATCCTAGTGCTGCTTACCCTGACAGTGACATGCACCATCTCTCTCTAACTTCAGGCCATTTCATAAACAAGTCTGTTACAGAAGATAATGGTGCTATTAGTGACAACCAGTGTCTCTTTATAAAAATATCTAATATTGTCAAGCAAGCTAAGCTATACTCCTGGTTAAAGCTGAGATAACAGAAACTGAAGGGAAGGCAAATTGAATTGGAACATTGAATTGGAGCATTGTAGTTATTAAAATATTAGCCTTCTAAGTGCAGCACTGGATACAGTGATTCATAAGGTGATACTTGCTTCTGTAACTATAATTTGGGATGGGTGTCTTACGGACTTTGAATATCAGACCAAAAATTTCCCCAGAGATTGGAAGTAAAAGTAAATATTGATTGCTCTACAGTTGAGCCTTTAAAAATGCATAAAGTTAGTTCTGTTTTTATATAACTTTTCTATGAGGATGAGAAAAGATGATGTAACGGTCACAATAATAATTATTGTGATGAAACCTGGCCTTGAAGCAGACTTGGACTCTTTCTCCCTCAGTCACTGATGTGATTGTTTTATTTGTGTTCCTCATGTCTTAATGTTTTCAGTAAGTTATCTTTGCTAATTACCTCAGAGTGGGTGTGAGCACACAGTAATGGCATTAAGAAATAATATCTAATTGAAATGAATCACATACATTGCTGAAAATAGGAAGAGAAGGACAAATTGGATTAATAAAGACACAAGTTAGCAATATCATACTCCACTTGGTAAAAAAGTGTGTGAAGGTTTGAGGAAATATAATCCAAAGCTCAGATAACCGTAAAGGAGGTAAAGTGTGAGAGGCTGAAAGTATTTCTGGTCTTAACAGAAACAAAAGACATTTTTGCTGTGTACTGTAATTTTGTTTTTAGACTAAAAATGTGTACTTCTGCACAAATGACTGAATGGCAGAAGGATATATTTCTGAATAGCATAACAACAGTGTGGACACTTGTTTCCAGAGAGCACATGGTGCACTTTTTAGGGTCCTGACTTCTCAATGATTTTTCTTCATCAAATGTTCTTGTGTTCTTAGTTTTGCTTTTCTCCTTAAATTCTTTCTTACATATTGATAATTCTGTAGAGCTGAGCTGAACCTCTTATGTCTGTTACAGATGGATAGCCATGATACAGACTAAAATTGGATTTGAGAAAGGCAGGTGAGAATTTAATGAGGACTGTCGAGACATGCAAGTTACAAGTCAGTGTAAGAAGTGTGAAACTCAGTAGTCTTTGTTTATTTAGACACTCTTGGGAAAGCAGTGTGTTGGTTGTATTGAACTAGTAAGCCAGAGCGGCAAGCTGATTTGGAGAGAGAGGAAGTGATTACCGCATATCTTCATAGTCTCACATACCACCTAAATAGTCAGCATCTCAAATTAATAAAACAGAAATTCCTATTGGTTTTAATGAGACCCGGGTTGCTGCTCTGTCACAAAGCTTGCTTTCTTGTTGCGATTTTGTGGGTAGGGCATCTTCTGTGTCTACTGACCAAGGATTAATGTTAAATTCCCAGAATGCCATTGAATGCACTAGTGCAGGTCAGAGAAGAGGCCTTCTTACAAAGGACTTGCTTAACTCTAAGGTCAGCTGTGGAAACAAAATGAGGATAATATTTTCTGTGTTCCTCTTAAAAGGACCTTTAAAAAATTCATGGAGGTTGTGATTTATGCTTCTGCACTTCTCTGCCCGAATAGTTGGGAGACTGAAGATGTTCTCAGCGGTACTAGACAGCTTTGAAAAAAAAAGAATCACATGTGACCTCGATTACTGCGATATTCCCTCTTTCTCAAGCAAATGTGTTTTGTGTGTTATTTTGGAGCAAGTGCTCTTTGGAGCTTTCAGAAATGTCCAGTGAAAATGGCTACTTTGGTAGTTAGGGAGGTATGTCTCCAACTTGTAGAAAAACAAATTTCAGTACCCAAATTCTTTTTTAGAAAGGATGATTCTTGGTGACCAGTGGATGTCTGCCTTGAAGATTTCTTTCTTTTTATACCCCCATGAATACCCCCCCCTTTTGTGAGCTTTTTTGGTCTTGGCAATCCAAAGAAAATTTATTTTCACTCTCACTCTTAGAAACTATTTCTGTGTAGCTTGGATGAGATGCTGGCATTATTTTGCAGTAAAGAGCTCAAATGCTTTAGGACAGATGATTAAAAAAAAGAAGTTGTGAGGCTAAAAGGTGTTAGTTCCCTTTCTCAGATTACTGAGGTTAAGAATGGCAAGTATTAATTGTGCTGTATTATTGAAGAGATGCTCCTTCACTCTGAAGAGATTAGCCAGCTCTGTGGTATCTCTCCAGTGTTTGAAAATCTTTATTTTCACCCTTTAGGATGATTAAACTTTATTTGTACCTCTTGAAGAAGAAAATATGAAGTACAGTGCAGAGCAAAAAAGAGCTTTTGTTTCTAGGAGGTTAGTTATGTGGGCATCAGCCTGACACAGTTTCATTCAGTATGTACATGTTTGGCCCCTATAAAGATAACATTTAGCCCTCCTAATTTGTAATATATCTCCTTAACCCTTAGGGGCACAGCAGGATTGCTCAGAAAAGTCACATATGAAATTTCTTGTAAGGCATTATATCCAAAGATGATGCTTAGTTCTTTACTTTCTACATTGCAACAAAGAACATCATCTTAACAATTGTCAAGCTGTGTGGTCTCCTGTCACCTGCATGCCTATTCTTTATGTACGACATCGGGAAGTTTGTGGAATTAAAAACCAATTTAGATTATTGCTGTTTTGATCAGTTTGAATATGAACTGGTTCTGTACCTTAAGCTCTGGAAGTCTTAAGCTGAATTAAAACTACTGTAAGTAGCTGTATTGATGAAACTTGGGACAGCTGTGCTATTCACCTAATAAATTGTTTGCTATTGCATGGAGCTGGGCTAGGGACACTAATGGTGTGGGGTTTTTTGTCTCGTGCCATGGTTCACAATATCAATAGTTTTAGTTTTTTACTGAGAGCCAAGTTCTTCTTAGGAGGTTATGTGTTTGTGGCTACTGGGAGGCTTACATGCATGGCAAATGAACGCTGTGTTCCCTTCAGTGCTGCAGAAGGAAATTCCTCATTCCTGGCTGCACATTTCACCTAGGTAAATGAGTCTGCAGTTGATGATGGGGCTTAACTTCAGCATGTACTGCCATTTTATAACAGTCATTGGACTAGAATAAGGCTTTCTAACAAGAAAAGCAATTAACTTTGCGGATTAATATATTTTTCTAAATTGGAATTACATCATTATGGTTATGGAGCTGTAAGCGGCACTACAATCTGTGTTTATTCCCACTATATAAATGTTGCCAAGTGGCTTATAAGACTACTTCAGAGTGAGGCGACAAATATTTAAGACTTGTCTGAACAAGATTGCTATTTGTCTGCTTGTTTTGGTAGAGCTGTTTCAAATTTTGCTAGGAGAATTTGTTGAAAAATTTTTAGAAGCCATTTCAGTACTTCACAGCTTTAATTGCTGCTGCTGAGAAGTGGCTTAGAAATGAAGAAAAGTACCTGTTTCAGCACTAATAAATCACACTCACTTAAACATAAATAATTAAAAGGAACTCAACTGTTAGATTGCTGCTATGTAAAAAACCTTCCTGCCTTGTCTCTGAGCTTTGAAACCAACTACCCCCAACAGGTTTAAACACTTTTAGGAAAAAACAGTTTTGGCTGTTCTTGCAGAGAAAAACATCTTTGGTTTACCAGCCAAATGTAGCGGAATTTATGTACAGAGAGAGAGGCACAAGAATTATGCATGTTTTGATGCATAAATATAAGAGAATTTCAAAGAAATGGGGAAAATACAAAAATTAGGAGTAATCAGCTGGCTGGAAATCAGGGTTATGCCAAAATTCAAAGTATAAATGGCATAGTCTTAGGCTTGTGTATATCCAGAAATAAAAAATCAGGAAGTAATAAAAACAAAAGAAATAACATAATAAACTCTGTTCAACATGGAGAACCATGTTTGCCCAACTCATGGGAGCCCTTTTCTCTGGGGGTCCTGATCTGTGTCATTCATTTGTGCTTTTTGCTTGTGTAAAGTGGGCAGGCAGGTACAACTGCCTGAGAGAGTGACCTTGGCTGTGCTTCTCTCATGAATTTATTGCACCATCAAATACCGCAGAGCATGCACTGGTATACTGTTTTTAAATTTTTTTTTGTTTTTTAAAAAATTATATCAACATAGATGGAAACTAGGAGTGAGAGGGAGTACTGAATTGTTGGCTCCATAATTGTTATGAAAATCATTTGCTAAGCTGTGCATTAAGAAGAGATGCCAGGGATATATATTATACAACGAGACCAGCTGCTTGTATCAGCTCTGGATTCTGCTCTGGATTATTCAGAATCTGAAAAAGGCGATGTTAATCTCTGAGACAGCAAACATCTTCCTGTGCCAAATGAATTTATTTTAAAAACATACTGTTTGAGGTACTGTAGCCACAAGTTTGTATTAAACCATAAAATCTATTTCTCCCTCCAGACAGTACATGGGTTCTTAATATGTCCATATTAATAAAGTTTTGTTCACTTGCAATTAAATCAGCATAGCTTTGAAAAGATCTACTGTAATATAACCTAACCACCTTTTGAAAGTACTATGTAGTTTGATTTTATCATAATTATGCCATGTTCTAAACCAGCAGTTGAAAGACTTGACTTTATACTAATTAAAGCCTTTGGCCTTTGTATTACAAATTCAAATATAACAGAAAAGTACAATAATTAGTATGTTATTGGTTGTATAATTTAAAATTATGTAAATTGCGCAGCTACTGAACTACTCTAAGTGGAATACATGGCCAATTTATTTTTAACTAGCAGAAAATAGTGGTTAATTATATATAAGGGCATTTGAGATGCATTACCTGGAATATCATGAAACCTTGAGAACTCCTTTGCACTGGAAATTTCTGAATTTGAAAATAAAAGATAAATTGCTAAGTTTTCAATGGAAAATCTTTTGGTGCAGCTCAAGTCAGACAAATATCCCTAGACATCTCATGATGGTATATCACTGGCACACATGCGCACAAGAGCTCTCACTTTTATTCTGCTCCAGTCTTTTGTCTTGTAGGGGAGAATGGCAAAAATGGCTTTCCCAGTCTGGTGCAGGAGACTTCCCAGAGCAATGGGAATTCTTCATTGGTCAGCTTTGAGCAGTTTCTATTTTGTGCTCCTAGTAATTCTGTTCTCTCATATCCCAAAGGTGCTGGGCATGGTGTTAGCTGGTTGTCATACAGGCAGCATGGTAGGACTCGAATCTGGGGGATGCTCTGAAACACGGATTTTGCGCACAAGTCAGAAAGGCTTCAGATCCAGTTTTTTTGAAATATGTTGTGAAATATGTGAAGCCATGGCTTTTGTAGAAGATTTTTGGGCAAACAGGATCTACACATCTGGGCAGTTGAGCTGTTGGCTGAGTGGGTAGGAGATCTAGGTTTTGAGGAAGAACTTTGATGTTTCTTGCACTGAAGGAAAAATTCCATTCTGCCTTTCTAAGAGTCTATCCAGCACAGAAAAGAAAAAACACATTTGAAGGAGAAAATTGTTGTTGCAGGGTTTTTACTAAAATTGGACTTGCCCAAGATCATTGTAAATTCTTTGGGATATTGTCCTAAGACTGTCTTTCCCAGATACACTAAGTCTGGGTTAAGAGTACTTACTAAGGATCAAAACTGTGGAGCTGCATAATGAAAAGCACTTGTGTCATTAAATTATGTCATTAACTGCCAATTCCACTATTCAAAAATTTGAATGGGTAAGTCTGTAATATTTACCAGGACTTCTGGACTGGATGTTGTCTGTGTGCATCACTTGAACTTTACTGAGTCTGTATTTTCAACTCTTGGAGTAAAATAAAAATATTTCAGCTTGCTCACTGAAAAAGCGACTGCATGTCCTTACTGGATCAGGATCTGTGTAAATCTATAATGTCATCATACAAGTATATGGATTAATTTTTCTAGAACCCATGGTATTAAGCAGAGTATACCCATCAGGGGATGTAGCAAAGAACTGTTCTTGCAGAGTCCTGGATCTGAGAAGAGATGTGAGCACGTCTCATAATGCTTTGTCCATGCACTTAGGATAACTTAGCTCCATGTGTCAACAGATACATTTGCCAGAAAAAACATACTACTGAGTTTCTGATTACTTAACTATTTTGCTAAGTGATAGGAAAAATGTGTTTCATTAATTCTGTGGGAAAAGGAAAAGGTCAAGTCAGCTTAAAAGTTACAAGTAAATACAGAGGATGAAAAATAGAGAATCGTCTTTAACACAGGATTTGTCAGTAAAACTATGTTAAAACTTGTTCTTTAAAGTAGTGTCTGGAAAACAGGTGAAACTTTGAGTTTAACAACTTCTTGCTTATCTATTATTCCTACTCTGTGTCTTTCATACTAAATTGATTTTGCATGTATAACTGGTATATTGGTTCTTTGCAACAACTTTTTTACTGGTAATAAATTAATGATTCAGGCTTACCTGTGAGGTTGGCAGGTATGGTTTGGAACAATAAGGAAAAATAAGAATATACTGGGGATTTAGTAACTCACTTTTCTTTGTTCGCTTGACATATAAGAAAAGAATTAAATCACTTAACTTAGCCTGCAATTTGTTTTCTTTGCAGAGCTCCAGTGCTGCAGAACACTTCAAGCTTTAAATAGCTTGTTTTGGCATCCTTGATATCAGATACAATTCCATCTCCATTTTTATCTGTTATGCTCTGTACCTCTAAGTGTGAAAACAACACATACGTATTTGGAAACTTTTCCTGTGAAATTACGTGAGAGTTGGTGATTTTTTTTTTGTATCACTGCAGTGATTAGGATTGTTCAGTTAAAGTTCTGTTGATATTTTGGTGATAAACTTTTGTTTTCAGGTAAGAAAGTTTTTCAGTAATACTTGCACTTTATTTAGAAGTTATCACAAATACTTTTTCAAACTTGTGGAAATGTGTTGAACTTTAAAGACTTTTAAAACTTTTCAGTTGTAATTCTAAATACTTTGAGCTTTAATTTAACTGTTAATTTTCAGTTAGGTCTGGTCTTTAGGAATTTGGGTAGTTCAGAGTTTGTGATTACGTCTATCCTATATAAATATTTTAGCTATGTTATGTGTTAGCTTATGACTTCTCTGTAAAGCGTCTGCTTTCCAAAATAAGCAAAATAAGTGATAGATTTGTAGATAGTGACAGGAACATGTAATATTTTTTTATTTTTAAGAAGTATTGCTCTCTTTTTCAGTGTTCTGGAGGGAAATTTTGCTGAGTTTTGGGGCACACATGTAAGATTTTGTTCAAGCATTTGCTTGAGAGACAATAGTGTGTGGGTTGTGGCAAGATTGCTCAGGCCCAGTATTGGAACTGATATTCACTATATTTGCTGGCAACCTTAAAGAGTCAAAGTCCATTGCTACTCCACTTCCAGGCCTTCTGCTCTTCAGCCCAACTTCTCACAGTCAGTGCCTGCTACACCACTAATTCCTCTTTTCTACATTTTAGCTGATCTCGTGTGGCACTATTTCAGATGTGTCAGATAGGTTGGATATACAATTTTCTCTTCTTCAAAAAGTTTGTGCCAGGTAAAGGTATGTTATTATCAAATCCTGACACCTCCTTCTTGATTGTCACTGGGTTATTTTTTCTGATGTTCTGTCAGGTAAGGCCAACTTCAACCCTGCAGTTACTTTCTTGTTTTGTTTGAGATGATTTCCAGTGGCAGAGTCTCTCTGAGCAAGGGAAGAGTATTTTTACCCTATTTTTCCATTGCTGAGAATCTCTTATGCAGCTTAAGGCTCTCTTACGTAGTGACAAAAGCCCCTGACCTTGTCCTGTGCCATTATATTATGACAGAGTTGATTGTTTTTTTTTGCAAAACCCATTTTGATGTGATGGGTAAGAGGCTGCCCCAAGGGAGCCATCACTCTTGTTTTCATTTCTGTTTCTGCAATTCAGAAGGATATTGATTCTAAATATATCCACCTACAATCTCAGAAAGTTCTACTAATTTATCTCTGTGTGCAGAGGAAGGAGGCTAATAAGTTTTAGTATTTCTACTCAGTTGGAGGGGTACATGTGAAAGGTACCTGCTGCATGTGCAAGATTAAACTTCTGGCTTACCTATGGCCATGAGAAATGGAGTCCTTGGGGCAGAGACTTTGTCATTGCCATAGCTCTGTATGCTTTGTCATTGCCATAGCACTGTGCGCTTTGAGACTCTTGTGTAATAGTTGAAAGCTGTAATGCATTGTCTTGTATGTTGTTAAATGCAGTAATTTTCTGGCAAGTGTCCTGTCTGAGTTGTTCTGCAATTTACTACTTTTTGATACAAAAAAGAATTAACAGTTCAGCTCTGTGACAGAGTTGTCACAACAAAGCCTTTGTTCTTGTACACTTGCTCTTGTATGGCTGCTGGGAAGAGAGTTCTGGGGTATTTGCTAGGCTCGGCTCAGCAAGGGAGATGGGCACCTTCATTCTTTCTCTGCTGGCACAATGGAGAGGAGGCAGTGAAAAGCATGAAGGCCCTCTAGGGTCTGGGTAATGGCTAATTGCAACCTGTTTGAAAGACAAGTTGACAGGCTGCTTATTCTTCCCCTTTGGCCAGTAGAGTGAGGTGTATGTGAGTGCAATTGCATGTGCTGTAATCTCCCTGGTGTAAGCTTTCTATGGGTGCTCTGGGATGCTTTTACTGCTAGAGGCGTACTGGCTTCATGGGAGCTGTAGGGCTGAGTGCTTTTCCCCATGGAGGGGCCTCTGGCTGAAATAGCTTGGCTGCTTGTAGTATGAACTGTTGTTTTTTATCATCATGGCATGATTATCCTTCAGCTGTTGCTGTGGATCTCTATTTCTGTGTGAGGTTATTGTCATAGTGGAGAGAAAAGGGGGGGTGAATAAAAGGCCAGTTTTCTATCTTTATTTGCCTTGGGATGATATTTAGGTGTGAGATTTGACCTGAGGAGCTACATCATCTACTACTTCTCTGAATCATCTGAAAATGTGATTGATCTCAAATTATTCAGGATGATGCCGGTGGCATGTGGTTCTGCTGAACAGTGTTATTGGAACAACATTTGCACTATCATTTTAAATACCAGCGTAGCTTTGGGGCTGCAGTCAATTAAGGTAATATGCCAACTTTTTGTAGGGATTGAGAGATTAGCAGTTTTTAGTGCTTTTCCTGTGCCTTACTCAATATAAACACTCAAGTTATTTTAATTAGTACATGGAAAAGAACATTCAGAGCCAGGTCAGTCCATAATGGATCAATTTTTAAGGGCTGTGATTTAAATGTGACTCTGGTTATTTAGCCTTCTGAAACTTGGCAAATATTTTCTGTTAATTAAAAGTCCCAGAATTTTACGACAAAGGATCTGGCACCTAGGTGTAAAATCCCTTTATTTGTGTTATGTCAGGTTGTTTTCAGTAAGGCTGGTGTGTGTACATGTGACACACAACTGACAGGAGTCAATGTGTTAGTGTAGGTGTTAAAAATCATTTATTCTTTCCTAGCTGTCAGGTGTCTCTGCAAATCATTAGTCTTCATTATTTGAATTGGAAATGCAGTACTGTAATATATCAGGACCATAGGAAATGTCCACTGAATGAGATTTTCTGTGTTTCAGAGCAGTCTTCCTGCTGTCTGATGGATTTGCCTCTGAGCAGACTTGAAGTTTCCTAACATATGATGCCCCCAACCTAGTAGTACATCAGCTTAGATTTTACCTTCATATCTTTACCTGGTCTGCTTGTGTTTTCATACAATCTATTTTCTGTGCAATAAAAGCCATCATAATACCTCTTGCATGCTTACTCACTCTTATGTTCTCATTGTTTTCATACTCTGGAAGAAATGCAAATGCTTTTTCTGCCAAATCCATGCTTGTTCAAATGTATTTTACAGGCGAATGAGTGATACTGGTGTTTCCCTTCCTGTTCTCCTCCCAACTTGCAAAACTTTAAACTTCAAAGATCTTAATCAACTTTGGATTCATGAAAGCAATCTTGAAAAACTCTGAGTGCCCTGGCCAGTTCCAGAAGTAATCAGGAGTAAATTTCATCATGAGCAGTTGAATCAACGTTTAATCTAGTATCTACAATATAATCTTATTACAGATGAATTATATAACTCAAATGAAACAGGTTGTAGTCAGAGCAGTTAATTCTGAATGAAAATTTGGGTTTTCATGAGGATTCCAGCGCCAAATTGGTTTGTACAAAAAAAGGATCCTTTAAAATCAATAAATGAAGAAGCAGTGGATTGTGGAGAGATGTCCAAAAAGAAGTCAAGTAACCAACATGTTAGTTAAAATATGTAGATGATGCTACTTGCAGAAGCCTTTCAAAAATGCATGAGCTAATATGGGAAAGATCCTGAGGTACCAACAGAGCTTTGAAAAATGAGTAGGAAACAAAATATCAAACAATTTTTCCAGATTTACTTTGGAAAAATTAGTATAGGTAGCATATTTGCTGCAAAAGTAATCGGGAATCTAATTTTTTATATGATAAAAATAATTCGCCTACCTGTGCATATATATTATCTTCCTGATTTAATGGTGCTTCCTTGGTGCTGGAGAAAATAAATTTTCTGGTGCTTTAGTTTAAAAGCATTGACAATGATCACAAATCTGTAGTAACTTAGAACAAGTAACTTAGAACATGTTAATTCTAACTGAAGACAAAATCCTTAAAAGAATTTAGTGTTGTGAAGTTTCTCAGACTTAAGATTAGACTTAAAATGTGAAGACCTTAGTTTGTAATTATCAACTTTGGATAGTTTCAAGCTGAAAGGTTTTTTAAATTTTTCATTTATTTTATTGTTGGTATTTTTCTGTTTTTTTAAGTGAATCCCATAAACTCTTCACGAAGTCTCTCTTGACCTTGGGAAAGGGATTCATCTTTCTGATAAAATCTTTCCTTTCTGTTATTTCTTGATGTCATGTTACCTTAGCCAGAACTTAGTGCAGTCTGTCAACAGACCAATAAACTCATGTCCTATATTGTTATAGTAATGATTCCATGTTCTGCAATTTTAAGCTGTTTGTCAATCAATGTACAATTTTTTGAAGATTTTTGGAAGATGAATGAAATATGTAGCTATTGACATCCTACCTGGTAATTTAGGACTGTTAATAAACACTAGCTGATATCTTAGTGAATCTAGAAGAAATAATAACATACTAGAAACCTTATGTTTGTTCTTAGTGGAAATAAGACAAAAGTAATTATGCTAGAATAAATTATACCTTTTTTAATCACAGTATTTGGTATCTGAAGGGATGCAAGTAGCAGATATATCAGATTGTGTATGTAACAGTCTAAACCAATCATCCCTTTTAAGATGAAGCTGAGAAGAAGTAGTTAAAATAACAATACTTTGAAAGACCAAAAGTGTAGTGTTGGGTTTGTAATGACTGTTATTTAACCACCTATTAAAACTGAATAAACATGTGGTAGAGTTCCTCGAAAGTCTCTAAGCTTGCATAACCCCCCTGAAATCTAATGCAGATTGATCTATCAGTTTGCGGTCACTGTATATTATGAACTGTGGGAAAAGACACATATAGGGGTACAGTGAAGATTTGGTTAGCCTAAAATCTGGAACTCCCCAAACTCTCTGGGTTTGATCATGTAGCCTTCTTGTTTGTCAGTAATTATTTTTCTATTTTTCACATGGAAGGGAAAACAGTGAAGGAAATCTTCAAATATAGTTTCTGGTACTTCTTGGGATGCTGGCATGCTGGGAAAAAAACAATTTAGAGGGTACCTGGCATTCTTTAGACTTAAGACTGTTTGATTAGGCACTTGAATTTTGTCACCGGTATTTGAAACTGTTTTGAAATTTTCCTTGTATCAGAGACTAATATTTGGTCTACCTAGAAATCTCAAGTATTTGTCCCATTTGAACTCAGGGTCAGGGCTTCTGGGCTGACATCCTGGCCTTTGCTGCTCCAGTGTATGGAGTGCAATAATGGAGGGTAGTAGAGGTGTTATAGAATCTACATAAAAGTATTTTATTCCTGTGGTGATTCCTTTGGTCTTCTGCCCTGGATTAAGTGGCTCAACTCACATTTCCCTGTGACGGCACTGTCACTTGTCTAAAAAGCTGGAGTAGAATGTAAGATCTTACACAGGTGTTATCACTAACTCACCTTTTCTGGCTTTTGTGTGGCCAACAGCCTGGATTTGTCCTTGGAAGAAGTGAACAAGAATGTTCTAACTTAAGGAGAATTATACTTTTTTGAACTGGATCTGAATTTATCCCCGTTCTTCTATATGGATGAGTTGTTACAGTGCCCACAAATGCAGAAGGCATTGACTAGTTTAAATTTAGCCAAGCCAATAATCTGGTAAAAAATATTGATCTTTCTTTTTTGTTCCTTGAAAGATTTTTAGGACTTTCTATTTCTTCCATCTTTGTCATGCTTGTCTTTTTCTATTCCTTCTTACTCTATTAACTTTGTGACTAAATGAAAATAATTTTAGAGGTTATTCAAATGGATCTTGTGTCAGTAAAATACTGGCATTACTGTTTCTGATTAGACCTTTGCTTTATTAGCTAATTCTTTAGTCCACAGCAATCATCTCTTGGTTGCTAACTAGTTGCTAAGAAGAATAGATTTCCTTCAGAGAACATTCTGGGAAATGGTCCAGTTCCTTGCTTGCCTATTTTAATCTCAAGTTTCCTGTTAGAATTATGCTGTGTTATAGTGTAACAAGTCAGAACAAAAATCCCACTTCGCTGGTTGGAAGACGACTGAATACACATGCTCTCTGCAGAATAATATCAAATAATATGCTCAGTGCTTTGTACCTCACTTGTGCTTCATTATGTGTTCATGTGGATTTTTGTTTTGCTCACTAAAAGAAAGCAGGATAATAGTATTGTGCTATGCTGGATGTTGTGTGATGATGATGATTAATTTGTTAATCAGGCTACTGGATTTGATGTAGGGGAAGTTGATGAGCCTCTTATAGGCTAAACAAAGAAAATGAAAATTTCAAAAGTATTGATTTAGCATAGGTTGACTAGATACTGGATAAAATATGTTTTGACTAATTTGTTTTAGGAGAAGTGAGAATAACAACTCTGATTAAACAAGCAGCACCAGAGACCAAAAAGCATTTTGTTTGAATGCATCTGGCCCTACTAGAAAACACATGTGGCACTGGCTATAGCCCATTAGCTCAGGTAAAATATGATGTTGTGTAGTCTGGCCTGGGCTGTGTCTGGCTGCCTATTTGTGTCTAAATTGGGAAGGGAAGAAAACCAGACCTATTCCCTCCCAGTAGAACTGGCACAACCAGGCTTTATGATGAACAACAGATGTAATATTTTGTTGATTTCAGGATTGCAAAGGCTGTCCAAGAGTAGGGGGCAAGACCAGATGGAAGAAAGCAATAGGGCTGATCGAGTCAGGAGAAAGGGAAGAAACAACCAAGCACTTTGGAGTAAGGCTTTGCCCATTTATCATGATGTTATTGTAAGTGATTTTGTATGCAAAAACTCCTCTTGGCATCAGTATCTTGCATAGGAAATTGATGAATCTGAGGAAAAACTGGAAACATGGTACCATGGTGCAGTCAAACACCTTTCTAGGATAAGGGTGAATCAGTAGCACTTGCTCTCTCACAACCCATGATATGCCCAATCCAGCCATGGCAATGTCTACAGGAGCAGTAACTGCTGAACTAACAGAGTTTAATGCTCAAGTGTTCGCTCAGTTATTAGAAGAGGAGACTGCAGGGTTTTTTTGTATTTTTTGTGACACTTGGGCTTAAAGAAATGTTTGCTGTATTTATTTCTGCTTGGTTCCAGACTTGGAGCCTGTGCTTTGATGCCACCTCTAAAGTGCTCTGATTCTATGCAGCTGAAGAAGTTTTGGAGAAACTGTGGCATATCCCCTTTTCGTGCTTTTAAGGAGGAGTTGCATCAATAAGGCTTGTCTGTGTGCTAGGCTTTAGACTGTGAATCTATATGGTTGTTGTATGAAAGCATACATACTGCCATTGTGTTTTAAACTAATTTTCCTCAACAATCTCTGCTTCACACATATACTTGTGTCGAGTTTATCATTCTGTATGTTGCACAATTTCACAAGTTCTGCCATCAAAAATTCTCTAGAAATACATGAAAGTAAAGCATTTACTTTGAGGTCAGAATTTGCTCTTCTTTTTTAAAATCACTTTTATTCCTGCGAGAACCTTCACAACTTGCTTTATTTTGATCTACTAGTGAAGTAAAAATACCATAATAATGGCTTTAGCATGTGTTATATCAGTTAAAACAATGCCAGAAGCATACAAATACAATGTGCTGGTCACATCTTGTTTTTGTGTGGAGACTCTTCCAGCCAAAAAAAAAAAAAAGAAAAACTTGTGTTTTCAGAGCTCTAATTCTTTTCTCCACTGACTTTGTTCAAGACTAGATATTAGACTAGATATTAGAACTGAAGTTATCCAGGCCCTGTGCAAATAGTGATCTCAATTCAAATTAGTAGTTACTTTGGGCCTCCTATGCCTAGTGCTGCAATGCAGACAATCATGGTGCTCTAATCCATGTTGTCTCGTTCTCCAGATACTGCACTCCCTTAGTTTCATCAGGCATGAGGAGGATCTAGAATTTCAGTGTAGGATGACAAGCAGCAGCTAAAGGTTGACAAGGAGAGAAAAGCTTCAAAAGAAATGCCGGAGCTCCAGCAGGCTTGCCATTGGTAATGAGCATGAGTGACAAAAGGAAACCTGACAAAGATGCATTTTAAAATAGATAAATGTAAACTGGATAAATAGTGAAATTATTATACTTGAGTTCTAGATGATCTCTCTTGCAAGAATTTTTTTCTGTTTTGGAAAGTCAATGGTAGTACAGAGAATTTATCAGCCTGTTAAGGGAAAATATAGCAAAAATCACAAGACAATTACTACATCCATTGTTCCTGAAAAGCTACTGATTTGGAGAGCAAGTTATATGTCTGGATGAGCTCCATGAGTTTCTATTTATTAATTCTGATGATACCACATTAAATGTTCATTTGGCAAGACTATAAATAGGGAGTTGGGTTGGGTTTTGCCTTGTTTCTTTCTATAGAGGATAGATTTATTGCTAATAACTATCACTGAGGGAGGTGAATTATGTCTTTTGTTTCAACAGTCACTCAGCAATGCAACTGCTCATTAATAGCTCAGTGAATCAGTGTTTTCAGAAATTACTAACAATTTTGTATGCCTCAATCTCTGACTACCCAATTTGAGAGGCCCTATTAAGGCCTCTGTAGGGGGTGGCTTGTGGTTTTGTTTTTCTTTGTTTGTGATGTTTTTGTGATGGTGTTTTTTTCTTTTTTTTTTTCTTCCCCCACCAAAGAAATTCTTACTACAAACTTTCTAGAAATCTGGATGTAGAAAACACTGCATACAGAATTCAGGGGAATCAATTTCCTTCAGTGCTGCAGAGGGGATGAGAGGCAGTTCTTAAATGTATTGATGACTTTTCCATGCTCCAAAATGATAGAGAAGGACACTTGATTTTTACAACTTTACAATAAGTTCCATGAAATATTTAATGCTTGTCTGATGATTTATTCTTCTTTGCATAATGTAATCTAAAAGAGTGGTTTCGTTAATTATTTACATTGTACTGCTGATGTTATTTCTCTCCAAGTGCTTTCCAGCAGTAACTGTTTCTGCTTATTACCAGGAGAGACTTTAAGAGGCAGATCTTGTCAAGAAAGCAGAATTATAACTTGTCTTATTTGTATCTGTGTGCTTTTTAATGTATATGCTGGGTAGAAAATACCAATAGGGTTGAAGCAAAACAAGAGGGACCTAGGAGACCCATGCCCAGAAATGAGAATAAACCCTGGGCCTTGCTGGGGTTGTGAGTGTATCTCTTAGGGCTCCTGATGGCTGTGTTGGCAGGATAAGAACCTGAAAGGGGCAGTTCAGAGAGGTTTTTGAAGCATCCTCCCTGTGGAATGAAGAGCAGTAGAGATCCTCTGTGAGGCTGATGATCCAGCATCACTGCAGGCTCTGAACAGCTTGCAGAGTGGTTGTGGGTAATGCTTTTCCTCCTGTAGCCTTGTTTTAATAGGGCATAAGTCTGGCAGCCAGCATGGACTTGGCAGCAGTGGTGAAGGAAGGAGGATGGCTGCCAGGTCTTCCTAAGCAGGCATGAGAAGGTCTTTCAAGTATTTAGGTCTCATGGCTTCTGCTTTTGGTGGTCTCCTGGCTGCCTGAGACCCACACAAGTAAACATAGGAGAAGGACAGCTGCCAATGCTGATATCCCACCAAAAGCTCTGCTTGCTGACTCTGTTCCAACCAGAACGAGAGGTAGGAGAGTTAAACAGCCCTGCTGCGTCCTGCAGAAGCTGAGAGGCTTCTCTCTGCGAGAGCGGGATGATTGTGATACTCTTGTAGTGCAGAGGGGAGCAGTATCTCCCACTTTGTAGGAGAGGAACAGACATTTACTTTTTTCTCTTGATTGATCTTTCAAAAATAGCACTCATTAAAGGGGAAGAGTGATTCTCACCAAAGGTCAAAAGGACATTCAAGATTCAGTTTCTTAAAGGTTTAATTGCTTAGCTTCTCAGATAGCACTGCCTGGGATAGCACAATACTAACAACCTGAAAATTTTATTTAAGGAGATAAATCACAGGGAAAAGATCCTTGTAAATATTCAACAGTATGTGCTGTTGAAGACATAAGTGAATTTGAGTTTTTTAGCTTCTTCAAGGACTGTGATTCAATACTACGCAACTTTAGATTATTCACTGCAGTGTATGGTACTAGGAAATAGTGGAACTCACATCTTCTCTTTTAGTGGGAGAAGAGGAAATGAAGTCCCTATGCACAGTGGAGGACTCTTTCTGGGTTGCAGAGACGTGCTATGCAAGCTAGAACCCAGCTTAGGGCATGCCCTGAGGACAACAACACAGATTATTTTCTCAAATACAGTGGTAAAAAATTAGAAATCATCTCAGTCAATTGATTTGCATTGGCATGAGAAAAGAACAAAGGTCAGCTGATGAAGCTGGTTAAGCAGTTTAACTGAGTTGACTCTCATTTGCTTCCTGACAGGTCTCTTAACTACTGATGCTCAGAGCTGTAGCTGTATCTTGAGACAAGATATACTTCCCTTTGTGAGGTACAACTACTCCAAGAATAAAAATTACGCAGTGGTTTATAGGGAGGAGATAAAGTATATCTGGCTATCTGCCCCTATTAGTTCCATGGCACCTGAATCCCTGTATGTGCTTCTTGGCTTAGTCCAACAGCCACAATAATCCTGCTGGCTTTCAGCACAGCACACCATGCATTCACCCATGACTGAGAGGAGTGCTCTTGGTTAATTTTGCTTTACAATAAAGCAGAAACAAAATATGGCCATAATTTTTTAAAGGTTTGCTAAGCATAAGTAAATTGTTAGGGTTTGAATTGCAGACAGAGTTAGGAAACTTTCAGCCATGTAGCCCTTTTGGTCATCAGTGGCAGTGTTCTGGAGAAGAATCCTTCCCAGGGAGCAGCTTGAAGGCTCCATCGATGGGCTTATTGCCCAGATGGAGCTTCAGATACATTCATAGGGATTTCTATGTTAAACCAGTTGCCCCCGGCCTAGTCATATCAGAGACATACCACATAGCTGAGAATCTCACATTAGACTTGCTTAAATGAACAAATGCATAGGACAGTGAGAGAGAGAAAAAACACTGCATTGCTTTTTTTCAAAGGCCTTGGCATAAGCTGAAGCATTTCTTTATTTTTTCTAAGAGAATCCAGACATTGCTTGAGGTCTCTTGTGAGTTCTCCATAAAAGGCTCTTGTGAAATTTCTTTGTGTTTAGAAATATTTAAACTTTCAAATTTTGTAAATCCACAGCAACCTTTCAGACCTCACACCTCCACGTGATGAAAAAAGCTGACAGTAGACTGACTTTTATCTCATGGTCCTTACATAAAAAGCAACATAAATCCTTAAATAGCTTGGAAGACAGAGGAAAGCTAATTCTTGTACGTCAGTGAACATTGCACTGATCAGTGCCTGTGTATGTCAAGCACAGCTGTATAACAGAGAAGCAGTGCTGACAAACAGCTTACCTATAACTGCTTGTTGCTGGCATACAGGTACTCTCTTGCCATCAAAAGCTTAGTTGGCAGTGGTAGGTGACTTGCTGTTTAAAGAGCTGTCACAGGTATAATCTGCAGGAGTGCGTTTTTGAATTCACTTGTACATCTTACAGAGCTGCTTAATAAGTACAAACTCATCCTATTGCAGTGTTAACTACTAAAGATCATAGAGCTCACTATAATATTGCTGCAGCACGCAAAAATCTTGAAGCCTTGCACAAGAAGAAGCTAAGCAAGAACATGAGGGTGTATGAAGTGCCAGGAGGAAAAAATGAAATATATTGAACTACGATTTCAAGTTATCTGGATCTTCTAAGATTATTTCCATTACTTAATTTCCTCTTCTCTTCATTGGATATTGTTTCCTTATCTCGTGTTCTCTCAGTTATTAAAACCCAATTACTGTTTGTTTGGTTTTTAAAATTAATTATTTAAAATTCAGAATGAAGTCTAAGAGATATCAAATAACTGTGTCCGTCACAAGTTTTTTTTGGTTTTTTGGTACCTTATTAAAATTCCCATTAGTTTCTTGCATAACTGCTAGCCATCTCATTTCCTTCAGAGGAATTAATTTCAAGAGCTGTGCATTTGTATATGAGATGGAGAAAATCTATTTCTACTGTTGTATGTGCTGTGAGCACCATTAGACTTCTCCTTTGGTTTAGGGAACTATGGTGATATTTTATTCTGAGTGGCTGCTCAGGTCACTGTGACATTCAGAAATGGGCCTGATTTGCATTAGAATATTTAATTTGCACTGCTGTATCATTACACATGTCTGTGCTCAAGAGAAAGGAATTTAAACTTCAGCAGAACTCTGTTCTTGCATGTCTTCATTAATTATTTTGCAGTAAGAGTTAATGTGGGCATGCTGTTATCCCCTGACTCAGGATATGTGGGGGGCTTCCTGGGGGTTAGCATGTTGGCAATGCTTGGATTTTTTGCCTTGGGATTCCATGAGAAATAAAAGTATAAAATTTCTTCTGAAAGCATTCAAAATTTAGACTCTCCTATCCGTATTATCTTCTCTTTCCTGGTTAATGGTGGACCAATTTCAAAGGGTCTTTTGGTTTCCAGTGTTCCTGTAATGCTTACCTATTGGGCTGTCATTACACCATGCAGAGAACACACTTGTTCCCTATGTCTCCAGAGGGATGCCAAGTCTGTGTCTAAAAAACCAAATTTCTTTCAAAACAAAACAGGATTTACAATCTTCCCTAGAAAAGCAGTCTCATGTCTGACAGAAAGGTCAGGTCAGGTCCCAGCAGTGGCAGCAGAGATTTGCTCCAGGGCTCTGACATGTGCAGCACTAAACTCCAGAAAATATGAGCACATCCTGCTTCTACTGAGGAGCACCATCTGTGGAGCAAATTGCTAGGTCTGGAAGCAGGGCTGGAACATGTTCTGTAACACATTCCAGCTTTCTCAGTGCTGCTGCTGGCGCTGAATTTGTTTGCCCCAGTGGGAGGTACCCAGGCTGAATATGCTATAGGGGAAAGAGGCAGTGGGAAAGGCCACTGTTCGTGTGGACATTAAAAATGAGAGGCCTGTAGAATAAGGCTTGTTGAACCCACCTCTTTGCATCAGGGATATGAGAGAATAAGTGAACTTTGCTTTAGGAAAGGCTGTTCTCTCATCCTTTGCACAGGAGCTGCTATTGTCCCATATGCCTTCTGATGTCAAGTAGTATGACTCCAAAAATTTTGTGAGGAGAAGTTGACATCCTTTGGAGACACCGGGGTCCCTCTCTGTTCTGCATGTTGTAGCGCCAGCCCAGCAAGTGAGCTTTACAGAAGCACTGGAAACCAGAAGGACCTTTAAAATTGGCCCACCATTAAACAGGAAAGAGGTGATGATAATATGGATCAGAAGAACCTGTCATTACCAAAGCAACTGATTTGAGGAGCATACCATAGATATGATAAGAACCTCAGGAACCCTGGAACTGGCTTTTCTGGATCCAAGTCTAGGATCTTGTCTGTAAAAATATGCATTCTCAATATTTCTCTTGATTATGACTGCAAGAGCTTTTGCTTTATTTGGCTGATTTCTCAAGGTTGCCTAATTCCTCAGTTCAAAAAGGCTCATTTTCCTTGATGCCACCATGCTGATATAATATTATCAGAGCAGTAGGTGTTGACAGTCAGCTGTTGCTTTCATTACTAACTCACTTCAGTTGTTTCCCATTGCTGAAACTTCCCATTTGTAATGTGTTACATTAGTTTTTCTTGCAGGTTAAAGGTAATGATTGACACAGGCTGGAAAGGAAGGTGATGGTCTGCAAGAGCTCACAAGCATATGGGCAGCTGTTGGGGAAATGTTTAAAAACTGCCAGTTGTTCAATAATTGACCTTAAACATTTATTGTTTTGCCTTTTTTTTTTTAATTACTTAACTAAAACTTTTTAACCTAGACATGAAAGCAAAGCTAAGAGAATTCACATTTGCTTGAGGGGACCACTGACAGTATGGATTGCTTTAAAATCGCTTTTCATTCAAGTCTTATTAAAGGCAAAGCCTAGCATAAAGAATTTGAAATTACAGACATTTAGCAGCGGGAACACAGCAGAGAGTCTGGGGGGAAAAGGCATTTATAATATAAATGATGATGTGCAGAGTACTTTGCCTGTGGACAGTGCCACTAATTAACAACTGTGAGGTGGCCCAGGACGGGGACTGAGCTCAGAGGAAGACACAAGTCCAGATGGCTCTTTGTGATCCAGAAGTGCAGGACATAAGACTGTGTTACAAGGTTACTGCAAGGTGAGAACAGGGACTACAGGGTCTATTTTTCTTTTTTTTCTTAAGAGTAAATGCTCTAAGAGAAACTGCATGAGGTGGTAATGATCTTCTGCACAGACAGACCTAGCTTTAGAGCTAAGTACACCTTCTGTTTTGCTCTCAAGGTTTTGTGGTGTGAATGTCCCCTGGGAGATATTTAACAGCTTGGAAAAGTGAAAGCTGTTACATGGAAGCAAATGTGAAAGCAAATATTTTGTTTACCTCGTGTGCTAGGTATTTAGCTGAACAGTTTCTAGTCTATGGGATGATATTGCTGATCCCTCTGTGGGAGTGCAGAGGAACATGTTGCCACTGCAGGGTGTCAGCTCAGGAGGCTGGGGAGAGTTTGGGAATAGAGGGTGATACAGAGGCCAAGGTGCTCCCCCTTCCCCCTTCTGTGGGTGCGGAAGCTGTGTCTCCTGGAGCAGCGTGCTGCATCTGTTCTTTACTTCACCTTTGCAAAGCCTGTTCATATTATTTTAGTATGCTTTATGTATGCACTGTTCATCTCTCTGAGCCTAATGTATCTCACTACTTTGCTTTCAAGCACTGCATTTCTTAGGTAAGTAATCCCATATGTTTTGACAGCATTATCACTTTCAGAAGTATGTGACATTACAAGGAATACATGCAGAATGAAGCCATAGGGTAGGATAACTAGCATGACACACATCATATACACAGTGAAATGTTGAGATCATATAAGTCAAATTATTAATGACATAGATCAAAATTAACATAAAGTTGGAAGCTTTTGAGAAGAGGTAAAGAATTACTGACTAGTGTGCATTAGCATCAAGTTTCAGTATCAAAATGCTGCAAACAATGTCTGATTTGGATGCAAAATATGAATGTATATCAACCAGAAACAAAACCCACAGAATATATCATGTTGTTACTACCGCTTGACTTGGTTCACAGGTAAGTGTTTCAGACCTTAGACTGATTGTAGGAGAGTGTCTGTTAAAGGTTTTCTCCTATCTAAAATTTAATTGGAGCCCCCAAATATGAAGTATGTCTTCTCAGACCATATTGAATTTCAGATTAAAATCTCGGTCTCAGCATACTTTTTGTGTTTCTGTAATAAGATGTGTGTTCCAGACTAGAGCTTAGAGATATATTTTTTTCCTCAAGTTTGAGATCTGTATTTGCTATTCAGCTTCAGTCTGTTGAGAGATGAATCTTGCACTGCAAATTCAGGCCTGGGCTGCCAGTTGGGACAAACTTTCAGCAATATCTCTATATGTATTACATGAGAATAATTTATAGTACATAGTATGAGACAACTGCTCTTGCCTGCAGTTAGAAGAATGCTTGTGAACAGTTTTTGTTCTTATCATATACATATTTGTTATTTGAAATGAGTTCCCCATATTTAAAATGTTGAGCCAAATGTTTACTACGTGGAAACGCTTGTTGTATAGAAGGTCAATTAGTGTTCTTAGTAAGCAAAACTAAAGATGCTGGAAGTAACAGCTGCAGGGAATGAATTAAAAATTCACTAAGTACAAAGACATAATATCTTTTTACTTTTAGTGTGATAAATTGCAATGCTCTGTTGAGTTATTGACTGAAACTTGTACCACTCACTGAAGCCAATTTTGGGTGTTTGTGGGAAGCATGAAATGGGATGACAGCATTGAACGTGTCACTTTCTCTGTTTTGTTTTTGCTTTGGTATGAGGCAAAAAAGGGTTGTGGGACACATTATGGTAGACGGTAGAAAGAGCACTAGGTAAGGTTCCAAAAACTTTAGCATGATCTAATGATGACGGAAAATGCCTTTCTGTGCAATTTTGGACAAAATTGACATGAATCATGCTGTTCCTTTTTCAATATACTTTCTTTCTGTAGTAATTCGCTGCATTTTATTGTATGTGAGACAACTGCTAACTTTTCTGTTTTGTATGTGAAGACAGGACTGTTGTAGTCCAACAGAGCTGACAACAACCCTAAATAGACTAAAAACCTGTAAAATTTATAAAGCTCTGAGTTTAGAATTTAGGGTAGAGTTCAGTAAAAGCCTCAGTTCTAAAGACTGTCAAAGGTAAATCTCAAATCACTTGTGAAATGCGAACTCTGAAGAACTTTCTCTCAGGACTAATCTGATAGATTTTAGTCTTCAAACTTCTAGTTTAGTTTAATAAGCAAATTTTTGTTGGTTAAAAAGTGTTTTGTAATAAAAATAAGCACAGCATTTTATGATGTGGGGTGCTGCAAATTCAGGAATTATATATGCAGCTTAACGGATTCCTCTGTTAATATAATTTGCTCTTTCTTTTCCTGCTTTATGGGCTTGGTGTTTGTATAGTCTTTGGGTGTGTATGTTCTTCCTTACACTGATGAGAATTGGGGGTAATACACTAATATCAATAGAAAACTGATATGAAGCCTCTCAGAGATCTGTATTGGAACTTTTGCGTTTAATTCCAGCTTCCCTTGAATCTTTATAATAGGTACTTAATTGTTTCACATGAATTGTGCAGATGTGTATTATATATGAAATGCTTTCAGATAGTACTGGAATATTTTGTATTCATTTTTCATCAGTTATGTAGTAACAAAATACAAAGCAGTAGGGCATTGGACCAGGAAAGACAAATTATGTTGGGTTTTTCTACTCTTGGACAGCTGCTGCTGTGACTGTGCATTGGGGTGTACCCAAAGTTAACTTTAAATTAGCTGGCTTGGCCAAGAGTGCAGGAGCGTGAGGTACTCACCAAGAATTTCCTAAACTTCCAGGAAAGGTGTTTCAGCCTCAGGCTGAGCTTGCTGCTGGAGTAAGCTCAGGCTAACCTGACTTAAGTTCAAGGCGTGGACTGTACTGCAGAGGTGGTTTGAGCATCACATGGATGCAAGCATATAATTTACATGGTATTTTGTTATCTCTGTGTCTGAACTGCTGCTTCTGAGGGCTGAGGAGCCCCTAGGAGGCAATGAGCTGTCAGGCAAACACAGGTATTTGTATGTAAAGAGGGAAGATAGTTCTACCTTAGACTTCTTAATCCTTCTGACTTGCAGGTGCAAAGGATGATCTAGAAAGAGGAGGAGGGAGCTGCTGGGATTTGAAGGTAAGGACACTCAGTGGCTGGCCTATAGTAGATATTTTTGCCCCCGATGAGGGGGAGAGAATGATGCATCTGACTCCAACTTATCAGAAGGCTAATTAATTACCCTATTATACTATATTATATATATATATATGTATATATATATATCATTACATCTGAACTGAATTTGCCAAGCACTCTGCTGCACTCTGCTGCACAGCATCTTGTGACTGTCAGCTGACAGTTCCAACACACACACACACACACACGGCCCTGATAGGCCAAGGAAACAAAACAACATCACTTTGGGTAGACAATCTCCATATTGCATTCTACTTTGGAACAACACAGGCCGAGCAAATAGATAAGAATTTGTTTTCCTTTCTCTGAGGTTCAGAGAATGTGAATCTCAGAAGTATTCTTGGGAAGAATTGTGCCTTGCTTTTCTCTGTGAAGAGAAATGTGGCTACACTGACCTTTTCCATGTGCTTTCTGGGCATGGTGAATTCACTTCTGATAGTTCAGGGGCCAGGAATGATTTGTAACCATGCTCTCCTCATCTGTGGATGTGGTCAGAGGGAGGTTCTGAAAGAGCCATGGAGGAAGTGACAGTGCAGGCTTGGGATATGGGAACAGATAAACCTTTATTTCTGGTGATGAGAAGATTAGACTTTTGTGATATGGGAGCAGGAGGAGAGATAAATACCAATTCTGTCTTTGCTCCTGATAGAAGATATTGTGAATTACTGCTTTATCACTCCTGAATCACTCAACTGCTTCCAACTGAAATTGGGTTGGAAATTTTAAATGTATAGCATTCCTGAAATGAAGTCACACATTAGTGACTGAGTTTCATGTGCAAAAAACTGATTTCCACAAATACATTTATTTGTGGTGAGTGATAGAAGAGCCTCTTAAGTGAAATATGATGATATGAATAACAAAACAGAATGACCTTTGGCTGGCTGTGCATTCCCAAAGGATATAAGACATGCAGCTTATACTGCTAAATATCTGTGAAGTTATATTGTTGCTGGGTTCATTATTAGTAGATCTTTATCTTCTAAAATCAATGATTCCCTTTGTGAGATTTAAATTTTCCATGCAATCGCTTCCCTGTGGTAACAAGGGATGTCTGATTTAGCCGTGACATTTGTAGTGAGAGTCACCATCGGGTGATTCAGTGTGTCCATTATTAGTCTTTACTTTCTTCCCAGGGAGTACTTTTCAATTTAGTTTGCCTCGTACTGTGTTTACCTTGATTTCTTATTGAAAATGAAAATATTTTGCCCTTAGATTCATCAGAGGCTTTAAAAACCTGACTAGTGAGAAAAAAACCTCATTAGGGTCAAAGGCAAAAAGAAAGTGTTTGAGAAAATGGGAGACTGGAATTTTTCAACTCCTGCTAACAGCTTTTCACTTCACTGTCAACAATATTTTTCTCCCTTTGCTGTTCTCTTAAATCAGTCATCTGTGGCACAAGAGAGGGAGGTTAGATGTATTTATATATAAAACCATGAAGGAGTCAGATGCAACCACAGAAGTGGTTGATAAGATATTATCAACAGGGGTAGCAGAGCTGGTGGCATAGCTGGCACTGGGCATAAATTCAAAATGTTTCTGTTAATGAAAGGCACACCAGTACAAGTGAGGAGGGTCAAAATGCACCACTGATACCTGGAGTGGGCAGTTTACAAATGGGATTATAATTGCCTGGATCCAGGACACTGACTGAATGTACCAAAAAAAAAAAAAAAACAACCCAAAGTTCATTTCAAAGGCCACAAATAGTGACTTTTGATTTATCTATATTAGCAGTTTAGGTTGGACAAAGGACGTGCTTTTAACTCCAACTTCCTGGGTTTTCCCACTTACTGCTTTGGGTTCTCACTGTGGAACAGTCCTGGACTGTAGAGACTGATAAAACTAAACTGCCAGGCCTAAACTCCTGTGTGCTAGAGCACTCCTAAGTGTGCTCCAGCTGCTAGTGGGCTTTCAGCCAGGAGGGACAGACTACAGCGAGTTTGAAACATGCTTTCCCCCTCTCCCTGAAGCATAAGTGTGCTTCTCAGCACCAAGGGTTTTGCTCTACAGATGCACTCCTGCTGCACTGTGCTAGCTGGGGATGCAGATATATCTGTAAGGCATTAACAATAGGTCTCATCTTGTCTGACCAGCTTCTTGAAAGCAGCTCTGCTAGTCAGGGGCAGAGGTATTGAAGAAATGAGTCATCCTCTGCATTAAGTGGGTGCTTCAGTATGCTGAATCAAACTTAGGAGTCTTTTGAATTTTTTTCCCACAGCCTATAAAGGAAGGCTGACTTTTAGGCGTCTGCTTACGTCTAGCGACTAGACTTAAATGAAAAGAATACCATGCAAAAAAGGGAAGAATTTATTCTGTAAGAGAGACAAAATTACATGGGAATAATATGAAACCAACCATAAAAAATGATCCAGAAGATCTTGTTCTCAGGGCAATTATTTTAGAATACGGTATAATATTAACTAGCAAGTATTTTTACCAGTAATATTAAACCAGGATGTTAACAGAACATGCTCTGTATTTGGCTGTGGAAAATAATGATAAAAAAGGAACTCCAACGTTTTTGCATAAGTGATGCTTGATTCATTAGGAAGTTATGATGATGGGATTTTTCTTTTCAAATCCTAGACAACTTGCACGTTTTGAAGGAGGGAAAAGGTGGTATTTAAATATAGTTATTTGAAGCTGTAGATGATATAATGAAGCTCTTCACTAGAAAATGGATGTGCCACTTCACGTAAGCCTTTGAGGGAAAGTTGAAGAAGGACCAGTGGGATGTCGCTGGATCCATGGGTGGTGACTATCTTCTGCTTAATCTTTCTCTCTCTTCGCCTTTCCCCTGCTTTTCTGCTTCTTTGTATCTCTCTACCTCACATTTACCATATTATTAACTTTGGCATATGGTCTTGTTTGCACCAAATTTGGGCAGAGGCATCTCTCACTAGTCAGATCGTAACACACATGGGTTAAGCAAACACAAAGAACGACCTTGCAATCTGTGTTGTCCAGAAATCCACTGAGAAAAATGTGTCTTTTTGATTCCTTGGTTACCACCTGAAGCAACAACAATGTTCTCTACTGCACTTTCAACTGCTTGTGACTATTACTGCTTGAGACATAAGCAGCTCTGCTGGGACAGTAGATTTACTGCTGCTATGTCTTTTTACTCACTAAACAGGAAAACTGTGTAGGAGTAAAATTCAGTAGATATGGTGCTGTGTTTTGCCTGGAGCACTAAATCTTGCTTCCTCTAGTTGTATTTAGTTATGTGGTTGCCAACTGGCGTGTACCGTGATCAACTAATTTTTGTTTTAGGCTAACTTGCCTTTTCCCATTCCGCTTCAGATTAGCTAAACTACTAAGCCTGTTAAGTTGCTGGGCTCTTAAAGCTGCTACCCACTCCAAACTGATCTAGACATTTTGGATCACTGCAAATCTTATGTGACTACTGCAAGTTTACTGGGTGCTGGATTTTGTTTCTGCAGTCAGCTCTGCTAATTCCACTGAGTGAATCTAGAAAAGTGAACCTTCTCAGGCAAGCATGAAGATTAATGCAAATGTGCAGGCTTTACTCTTCCAAAGTTGTTCATAACATTGCAAATTGGTTTAAATTTGCCCAGAAGAGTAAATTCATCTTGCATCTATACTAGAAAAAAAAGTGACACAGTAGAAGCAGAACTGGAAAGCAGACTGATTGTGAGGATTTAACATCTGCACTGGATGTTTCAGCAGGTTCTTCTTTGGTCTAGTCCTAGACTGATACATGGATTGAATGTCCCTCGGTCACTGGAAGGCATCAGATGAGGTCCTGGAGAATGTCTTTGAATGACTTGGTGTTTCATTTTTTCCCCCTGAAGCTTTCCTTGCTAATGTACTCTGAAATCTCTGTAGAATGTGAAGCACAGCACAGTAGGAAAGGATATACTTGGAAGATCTGCTTCAAAACCACTTTTGAAGGAAACTAGGTACACCCCTGTGACCTGGAGGGCTGCTAGAAGATCCAGTAATTATAGATTAAAGCATTCAGTATGTCAATGTCAAGACAAAATATTTTCTGTTTTGGATTGCACCTAAACTTGTCTTCAAGAAGACCATATCAAGAAGAATGTCAGAGTATGTTTTGGGATTATTTTTTTCTTGTTTCTTCTATTGAGTTTTCTGCTTTGTTTAGACAAGTATTTGCTGAAGATGTGCACAGTGATGTGCTTTCCTATTATGCAGATGTCCTAACCATAAAGAAACAGCCATTCTTACTGCCCACTGTCTGTGACTCTCAAGTATGAAGTATTAAAATTCAAATGAGAGCAGTAGCAGTTAAATAATAATTTATGTGAATTCTCTTGTCTTTCAAGTCTTTGTCTGATACAAACAGAATGGATTTTTCCTGAAGATTTACTGTTGGGACCTGCTTAGCATTGTGTAATATGCTTAATGAAAAACAGGGAATAGGGCAACTCTCTGCTCTGGGTAGGGTTCCTGTTTGTGCAGTGTACTGTGGGTCCAAGTTCTTCCTCTAAGAGGAGGAGGTATTGCACATGCATCTGAGATATTTCTGCTCTTCTGGAAGGCTGACCTTTTTGTAATTGGAAGAGAGTCTGGGTTTTGCTACAGAAGATAATGAATGAAATGAATATTTGAAAATTCTACTTGGAAATTAATTAAAAATGATGATGCATATTTATTTAATTGTAAAAACTCTCAGGTTAATGAAATGTATTACTACTGCCCTGAATTTCTCATATTGACTTTACAAGTAAGAGGAATCCCTGTAGTAGCACTGTTAATTGAAAGAAATTTGACTGATGAGACTGGACTAGTAAGAGAGAAAAGGATTTCCTAGTCCAAGACGTGTATTTCCAATACTTTGAGCCATTTAATTTTTTTTCCTTAATATTATTTAAAGACTAAATTTTTGAGAATATCCTCAAACTATAAATGTTCTCCCGTTAATGACAAGAAGTAAAGCTATTAAAATGCATCATTTTCTATTGGAAGAAAGAAAATTATGAGAAGACAGGAATAGCCTGTGTAGGTTATGTGAAAATATACAGGTGATGTCTTCAGAAAATTGCTCGCCTTCTCTCTAGATATTCTTTTCTATCAATAAGGAGCCTGGTTAACTGACTCTTTGGGACAGTAACAATTAACACTTTGCTGTCACACGAGAGAATACTTCTGAGCTCAGCTTCTCAGGATAAGGTGACTTGGACTGGCTTTGTTAATGCATGGCAACAGCACAGTAATTTTACATTATTGTTGAGAGCTGCTGGAAGCCATAAGGAAGGATGATACCTGGAAACACAATAAAAGGTAAGAAAAAAGAATGTGAAGAATAAGTCTCACTTGAGGGAATTCAAATTTGTATCTGGTTTTACAAGGCTGTGAAATTATACTCTTTACTGAATATAATTTTGATTGTTACTGCACTGACTATTGCTGTTATCGCCAAGTTTATTTTAATGCTTTATAGAAACTGGTACCAAACTTTTCAAAGTTTTAAGTGCTTTTTTGTTCTAGGCTATAAAAATGCCTCTCATAAAAACAGAACAAGAAGGGCCAGAAGAAAGGAAACATATGAGGCTTTAGTAATGGTTAAAGTGCTTGGTATTAGAAAACTCAGATTTCAGGAAGCAGCTCCTGCAACGAACAGATTGTGTCATTTAAAGAACAGCAGATGTGTCATGGAGAACGCCTTAAACTGTTATGATTTTGCCAATTTCTTACCATTATTTTTGTTGTTTTTCCTTATCTTTTTGCCAGACTTCTTTGCGTAAGAGCAAAATATAAAGTTTAGGTTTCAGTTAAGTTTGTGTTTCCCCCAAGAAGCAGTATTACTTTGAGTAACAGTAATTGTTCCCTGTAGCAGAGCATTTAGGCCACCTGATAGCAGCAAGATGGATAAGAAAAATACCACAGCTCAGGTTATAAGCAACAAGTTACTGCTAGTTTTGTGACCTCAGGATTCCATTGGTCAGTCTTGCTTGAAGCAGTGGTCAGTCAAGCTGCCAATAAAAACCCCCACTATCTCCTTCTATTAACTGCAGTGAGATTAAGGTGAAAAATCAATTTATTCTGTCTGAATTAGATCCTCTATATGTGCAGATACCGTGGAGTGCTGGGTTAAAAAGCCAGGTGCTTTTTTGGAAGAGAGAAAAGATTGATCCTTGCTGAATAAATCAGAAAACAAGTTTCCATAAATAAAAATATAATTTTTCTAGGTGCCTGTGTTTTATTCTGACTTCTAGAGAAATAAATTAACAGAAAGGAGACAAGATTTTCAACTATGTCTGAGTTATGGGGAAGGGGTGTATGTCACTGTGATGGAATAGTGCCTGAAAGAAGTTTTATGCACCTCCTGTCCAAAGCCTGGATTCAGTGCTCCTTGGTGCCCACAGCTTCTAGTGAATTCTGCAAGCTTGAATCGTGTTTTCTTTGAAGAGGCTGTTGCTATATCTGAGTGTGGGTTGAGAGCAGTGAGCCTCCTACCAGCCCTGCTTGTGCTGCCTTGGTGCTGTGCTCATGTTGGCAGGCACTGAACAAGCCAGGTGCCTCTGGAGGAAGCTCAGCTGCAGGCTGTGTGCCAGGACAGTCCCTGTGGGCACCAGCGGGCATGTGGGTCTCAGGGGATCCTGGAGCCTGGACAGGATACATGGTAGGAGAGGTTTATCATGCAGCTCTGAAGGCAGACATGGCCTGAAGGTGCTGCAAGGTGGACCCAGGTAAAGCTACTGGGTTGTGCGAGGTGACCTGCGAGGTGACCTGACTGATGTCTGCTCCTGGGGGTGCCCTGGTGCTCCCTGGCTGTCCCATGTTTTGCTGGGAGAGTGAAGGCCAGTCGTGTCTGCAGCACTGTGGCCATGGGGAACTAGCAGGCTCTGTACTGCCGTGGCAGCGCTCCAGAATGAGAAGAGGAGGTCTCAGTGGTGTCTGGAGACTGGGGTTGGTAGATGCTCCTTGGTGCTGTTAGCCTCCTTCACCAATTTGGTGAAGAAATATACTGGATAAATAATTTATGCCTACACTCCTTCTGGTTTTCATGCTTCTTTTTCAGGGTCCAGTCATCTCCAGATTTATGCCTTTATTTTTTTTGATTGGTTTCCTTTTTTGGTACCTCTTTGTTGCCTGGTATTAAAGTATTCATTCCTGTTCTTTCTGTCTGTATGTTCTCCTCCCCTCCTAAGAAAGCACCAGGGCTCACCTTTTTACCCTTTGCTCTTCCTCTGTCTTTTAAAAACTCTTCTAAAATTTTGTGAAGTTCACTGGCATGAGACACTTTCTTATAAACCTCAAACCTTTCTGCACAGGGAATCCATGCATGTCCTTTTCTGTGCCTGCCCCTCAGAAGTTAAGCGGTCTAGAGACCTAAATCCCTTTTGATGTCTGCTCGTTGTCAGTTCTTATTTGTTGCACAATTTATTCAGAGGAATTTAGATGGGAAAAGCCAGTGAACAAACAAATCACAACTGTGTGTGAAGGAAAAGTTGGATTAATATAAAAGGGAATGTTTGCCAAAAGTTGCCCTTGAGGTGATGGTGGGTTCACCATTGCGTGCACTGTGATTTGCTGTGCTGACTGTGTTCATGATAGCGTGCAGACAGCTGGGGGGAGGCACTTAGCCAGCACGAAGTAGCTGTGGAAGTGATAAGCAGTGGTTCACACTGAACACTGGCAAATGGCCTGGACTAAGATGTGGAATAGTGTTTCCATGCTGCTAGCTGGGGCTAAGCCCAGTAGTCACTAGCTTCCATCTATTAAAAAGGAAAAAAAAAGCATTTATGCTATTTCACTCCTGTAACATCCTCTGACTACCTCTGTCCCAGGACATTCATACATACCAGTGCAGCTGGCAGCAATTTCAACATCTTCATATTCACTCTGTTCTGGAGAACTTGATGGGACTTTTGGGAGATCCTGACACGTGTCACTATTCATCTGTTTAAATCTGTAGCTGGATGTTTTGGTTCTTTTTCAAGGAAGTACTACAATATGATGTGCAAGGATTATTTTGAGAGTGAGTTGTCTTCACTACCAGTTAGTGATGCTGCTCTACTCCTGTAAATGTTTCTGTTGCTAACGCAATGGCATCAGCAGCAGCAGAGATGGAGACACTTTGATGGCTGTGGGACAGTCAGAGATGATAGACTGCTGCTAGAATTTTGTTTTGTAAATGGTGCCTTGAAGGCTAGCAATTCACTTTCAAACCAGGGTGCTTTGTATAAGCTGCTTCAAAGAAGAAAATTTTAGTTTAATAATTTTTTTTGCTTTCAGCGTTTTCTTTTGTTCAGTATGTTTGAGAAATCAGTCCTTTGAAAAGCTGCAGTCCTCAGCAAAGTATACATATTGGATAAACCTCCAGAAATTATTCTCACAGAATTTAACTCTCTCCATCTTGAGAGTGGAAGGACCTGGCAAAGGATGGGGTATATATTGGCCAAATTCTTCTGAAATGGTTTTGACTCCATTGTCCCGCATTTCTGGATTTATTTCAGTGTGGGACTAGAGTACTAGGGATGTGTAAGGCAGAATTTTCTCTCTGACCTCCAGTCAATAAAGCTTTCTTACCGCTTCTTATTAGGCATTAAACCTCTTACCATTGAAATGTTTCTCAAAAGTGTTATTTCACCAGTAATCCATTCTCTAATACAAATGATCTAAATCCTGGTAGTAAATGCTGGTAGCTGTGGGCTTGGGCTCGCTTCACTTTTGCAAACTCTTACACCATGGTATAATCCAAATGTGGCAAATACAAAACCCCTGTGAATGCAAACAGGTTACATAGACCTAAATTTATACCTTAATATAACATTAGGAGGATCCTGAACCACAGATATGATGATCTTGAGAAAGCAAAAATAAAAGAATTTCAGAGAATGGTTTGGGAAGGGAGCCAAGTTCCAACCCTCCAGCCATGGGCAAGGACATTTTACACTAAACTAGATTGTTTGGAGCCATATCCATTCTGGCCTCAAACTCTTCTAGGGATCCATAGTTCTAATCATATAAAAAGAAAGAGTGCATGGTCTAAAAAAATGACTTAGTTTTCCTACAGACCCCAAATATTGTCTAACTAATATCCCTTAATAATAAATTAATTTCCATGTTTATGTATTTGGTCTAAAAATAGACCTGCTTTTGGATTGTTTTTCTTTTTTGAAAGATCTGTGCGGATAGTTAAAGGAGACTTTTTGCTTTCATCAGTGTTGTGTTTTACTTTGATACAGTTTAACTATCCCTTTCTTCCTTTCCTATAAATATGGATATTTACATGGATATATGTTGCGCCCACTTTCATGCAGCATTTTCCCGTTCTTCATGATAACAAGATGGGAAGCTGTGATATGTGTGTTCTTCTAGAGGCACAAAGAGTTTATAATGAGTTACTGTTATAATTTGTGTGTGTCTTTGATGGTATTGTAGCTTTCCAGGCAGATGTCCCACCCACTGCGTGTTCCTAGTTTCAGTCTAATGAACTTCTAAAGTTACTGGGCACTCAACAGTAGCTCTGGCATCCCACAATGTATTAGTAATAAGTTTTCTTCAAGATGAAGAGGCTTTTTAAAGTACAGCACACAATCATTTGCCCAGAGTGGAAGAAACAAATCACAAAACCACTGTTTCATAAGCACGGAATTGAAAGAGCTGCATAAGTAAAATGACAGACTATCCATTCCACTTTGGAAAGCATGAATAGGATTTTTGATCTAGCTTAATTTCCTCCAAGCTCTTCAGCTGTGGCTAAACCATTTAAAATAAAAATAGATGTGTTATGGAACACCATGCTCATCACTGTTTGTTATTTTGAAAAAGCATGAGTCCTCCTGTACCTCTTTGCTAATGTCAAAAAATGAGTGGAATCCTCATCCCAATTTAAGCACTGCAGAAGTGGGCTGATTCTCCTGGCTGTAGTGACTTTGCTTCACATTTATGGCAAAAATGGAAGGAAACCAGTGATTTTTAACAGCTTGCAAATAACAGAGCATGTGTTATCTGACACATCGCTGAGCTTTAGATTTTTAAATTGTTTGGTGTAACTTAAATAAGCCTTCAGTAGATAATATGTTAATTGAAAATATGGATTTCACTGACCAATGTCAATGTATTGCTATTGTCAAATGAGCCCCCCAGGCATCCTATACCCTTTGTATTCACTGTGGGCAATTTCACCTTTGAGCAGAATGCATCCTTGAGTGATTGTATGACTTTTGATAAACCCACCAAATCTTAAAGAATTTGCCCATTTCAAGGGACTTAAAAACAACCAAAAAACCCAACCCACAGCAACCTCCAACTCCCAGTTCTTTGGAAGAAAACTTTCGGACCAAGAATACACTCAGATCCCAGTGATCTGAATTGACTGAGGAAGCTTTGGACTAAAGGCTGGATATTATCTGCCTCAATTCTTGGTGGGCACTATCTTGCTGTACAAGCAGCCACACACTTCAGGGAGCCTACTTATGGGGCACTGCCCCAGTCAGCTCCATTGCCATTGCAAGAATCTCACCTTTTATTAAATAAATGACAAGTTCTTTGGGGAACATGCAAATCTGTGCTGGGCAGAGTGAAGAGCTGGAGGAGATAATGATGAACTGAAAAATACAGGCTCACCCCCCCCTCTTTCTCTTGATTCTTTTCTTACACTATTATCCTTTGTGGCAATCAAAAGGATGGATGAGATTGTGAGTCAGCATCCTTTGAAAAGACCTTAATGAGCTTTCAGATTACTTACTTCTTTTTTCTGTACTTCTAACCATTTTGCAGTATAACATGCGCAGAGCAGAAGAGGTCATTATAAGTCTGTTACAGTGCAGCTCACCTCTGTTTTCAGCTGAGGCTTCTGCCTTTTTTTTTTTTTTCTGTGTTTTTTGAAGTGCAAGATCATAGATAGGTATAAGAAGTGTTTTTGAACGCATTTTCTAAAGGGCTGATCAAGTAGCTAGACTATTCCTGAATGTTTTTGGAAACTGCTTTGTCTTTACAGTGGTGATTGGGGAATTACAAACACATGTCATTTGTTAGCTACTGTGGGTCTTCCTTGTTATGAAAGTATCCGTATGATAGAGCAAAGAGATATTATGGTACCCCTGTGTGACCAGACAAAGCCAAGGAAGAATGCATCATAACTCTTATATTGCTAACAAGTAGCTTAACAGTCATACATAGCCCAAGAAGAGATGCAACAGATAAATAGATTATGAGAGCTGAAGAAGGCAAACAGGAAAAAAAAACAAAACAAAACTACCAAACCCACCAAAACCCCTATTACCTGTCTCAGAGTGCTGATTTATTTCGGACAATAATTTTGCCAGTCCCAGCTTAGGTGGCAGTCACAGAAATAAACACTTAATTTGTATGCAGGATTGTGTTTTAAAGGAAAATGAAGAATTTTTTGGAGCCTTGGACATGTGTTTGTTTATTTTTCATGCCAGTGTGCTTGATAAAAGGTAAGTGGAACACTGGTTAATGCTGAAAGAAAATAAAAATGACAACTAAATAAACATTTGCAAAACTCACAGCAAGAATATAGCTAATATTCAGCAAACAGAGAGTTGAATATTCTTGAGGTAGCTGTTGTTTCCGCCTGTACTGACATATTTTGGATCCAAGTTTGGTCCTGATCCATTATATTAATGTTTTAGCATGAACCTGTGTCCTGAACTGATGTGTTTATAGCCAGTGGAAAGAATTCCAGGAAAGAGCCAGAAGGTTTTATATCAACCTTTTACTTTTCAGAGTTCACTTCAGTGGCACCACTTAGCGAAACAGGCTGTCAATTCATGTCTGCAAGTACCCAAGACCAAATCACTCTGTTCTCTTTGTTTCAGCAGACACACAGCCTGAGCAAGACTTCCCACCAAGTTATACTTTGAAGTATCAGCTGTTAGAGCATCCAATTTCAAGTGAGTAATTCCTTTTGATCTTTTTCATCCAAAGGTCAGCTGTAAGGCTGCTCAAAGTGCAGTCAGTACTTTCATAGCATTATGAATGCTGGAGGTACTAAATAGATTCCTGTGGAACACTTAGTAGGGGTTTTGTTGCACCTATCTTTATGGTTAGTCTACCCATGCTCCCAAGGCTTTCACTGTAGATGCCACTTCTGTGCAATGTCCTAAACAAAATTGTTGGGGATGGAAAAATAGCTAACTTCTTTTGAAATTAATTTTTACTGCTTAAGTGCTGCCAGTACTAATGTCAAGTTACAGCATCACTTACTAGCCATGACTGAATAGTATCCATCACATTCAAATAGTAATGTGTTTTGTCCTCCTCTCCTCAATGAAGCTTGAAAATTCCTGTGAACTGGTATAATAATATTTTTATTCTGTCATTAATATTTGATAGTAAAAGACAGTAAGCGAGAAATGAGCAGTTTATGTACTGTCCATTATATCTCTAGAGCTTATACTGGAGTCTTTAAATTGTTCACCTGAGACAGAAGAGTCTGTGCTCTCAGACTGACCCTACTAAATAGATGAAGAACTTTATTGAACACATTTGGCTTGTCCAGTACAAAAGCTGAACTATCTTGTGAACAGAAATCCATTGGGATGAATAATCAGACCTCGTGTGCTTACGCTTCCTTTGGTTGCCTAGGTCAACCTAGCAGTGTCATATTATTATCTTCACATCCAGAACATATCAGTCAAAGTGGATTTTTTTTTTTTATTAAAGAGTCGCATTGTATTTAGTAAACTTGCACGGCATCTTGCCACTCTGTCTTCTACTTGGGTTTTTTGTTATTGTAGATGGTTTTTGTTTTGTTCCAGAAAATTTCAAAGAAGAGTGAAAACAGGATCGTAGCTAACTTCTCTAAACAACTCTTCCACTGTATTAGAACCAGTCCTACCCTCTACGCTAAATTTTAGAATAATACTTGTATAATATGACCATCTACAACAGACATGATTCTGTATTTATCTCTCTAATGTGCCTTACTGTGCTGTGGTATTAATCAATAGGAGAAAGAAACTGGAGGAGTTTTGTAAATATTTGAAAATTGCATAGAAAAAATTATTAAAGGGCTGGACTGTGGATTAGGTTTTTTGAGTTCACTAGCTCTGAACCAGCTTACTTACTTGCAAATATTTTTTAGGTAACAAAACTCTTCAATTTTTAAACTTCCTCTTTTCCCCAGAGATCACAAATCAGGTCTTAATTTTTTCAGTCTTATGGGTTAGGTATAACTTGTATATTCTGCTTGCAGTGTTGCCTTGTATGTTCAAATAAATGCAAGACAATTTTTGGCTGTGGTATGGACGTGCACTTACAGGGATCTATCTGCCTGACCCAGGACACTGATGTGCTCTCACACTTGGCAGAATTTCTGCTACTGCTATGATCATGTCAGTTCACTGTAAGGAACAGATATTTTTTTATTTTTGTACTTCAAGTTTATTTCCTTCAGGTTTAGAGAAAGAAAACAGTAATGATTGTTTTTACAGGTTAAAATATAAAGGGCTTACGTAAGTATGGAAAAAACCCCTTTCTAAACAGAAGGTATACATATTGATTGTTTCTAGGGATATTACAAAAAAGATGGCTCTGGAATTTCCCCAAAGATCATATAAATGAACAAAATTCCAAAAATAAAAAAATAAACCCCAAAGAACAAAACTCCCAGCAGAAATCAGTAAAACACATTTTTCTGAGATAGATTTTTTCCCTCAGCTTTTGAAAAAATTCTGCACACAAATAAGTTTGTAAGTTTGATAAAATTTCAGCATCCTTTCAATTTGACTTAGGGTTAAAATAAATACTGAACAGAATTCTTCCTGTGAATTGCTCTATGGCCTTTGATCAGCTGGGTTATACTCATTTCCTCATAACTCAGGCAGTATTTTATAGTAAAACATGCTAGGGGCTTGCATAAGTGGGAAAGGTTTTGCTTTTCCAGAGGAGATGTTACTGATAGTACTCTCTCTAGCTTTTCCCCTCATATCTGCTCAGAGGTAAACAGTGAAAGGATCCAAGATGCCCAAAGGGCATCAGTGTCCTGCTGGACCACATGTTTTGATAAATAATCACAGTACTGTTTGCTCTTCAATTAGATTAACAGTTGAACTTGCAAATCGTGTCTCTGGAGGACCTTTTTTTGATAACTAACTAATTGGCAGTTGTCTGTAGTAAATTGCTTGATATTGGTCAATGGTAAATTGCGATCATGTTAATTTAATTGTAGTTCTGCCAATTATATAATTAACACTGCTTTCAAAGCAGTCAATCAGTTCATTGGAAAAAAAAAAAAACCAGCACTGTGGTATTAAGTTCCCAGTTTGTATGACACAGAATGTGATTCTGAATGATAATAATGTAGGCTCTGCTCACTGTGAGCAAAAGCCATTGTTTTCAATGGAAATAGGGGTAACAGGATGCAGTGGTGTTCTGCATTATTACAAATAATGCAAGCAAATTTCCCCAGAAAGACTTCAGTCACTCTAAGAAAGCAATTTATCTTCCTAGGTGTCTGGGAAAAGATGTGACCAAGAGCTTTGTTTTGAGATTCATTATGATTGACAGAAGTACTGCTGTGTACATTGCCTGGAAAGGACAGGGCTTTGCTGCATAACACGCAGAGAAGCAGATCACAGAATGGCTAAGGTTGAAGGGGCTTCTGGAGGTCATGCAGTCCAAGCTTCCTGCTCAACTAGGGTTCCCTAGACTCCATTACTCATGATTGCTGGGTCAAAACTTGGGAAAATGGTCCCTTATTATCCTTTTTCTGTATTTCTAGTTTCTGCTCTCATTTTTGGGAGTAATTTATAGGGGTTAATGACATGGACTCTGTCCCACACATGCCACCTTTTCTTTAGAGGTACTCCTGAGGTATAAAGTGTCCCTCTTCTTTCCCCTTATCCTCAGCACCTGCTAATGCCTTCCTCCATTTATCAAAAGCATGTCTGGCCATCACTGGAACCTAGGGGCCTTTGAGATCACTGGTTTGGTTTTGTTCTGATTTAGTGGGAATAGAACTGTGTGTTTTCACAT
Source organism: Camarhynchus parvulus (assembly GCF_901933205.1). Classification (NCBI taxonomy): domain Eukaryota; kingdom Metazoa; phylum Chordata; class Aves; order Passeriformes; family Thraupidae; genus Camarhynchus; species Camarhynchus parvulus. The sequence goes on from NC_044573.1 coordinate 33,540,819, forward strand.
CTCCAGCAGTTTTGCTGAGCATTTATCAAGCAGGTTTACCTAGGAACTACCTTAAGTGAGTCTCTGGCACCTCCTGGATTCGTTGTATGCTGCCACAGCAGCAAAAAGCTTCCAGGGAGATTGTCTAAGCAGGTAACTTCTAGTTAGTGCCTCTCCTTATAGAGCCTCTTTTTTGCCATTTTTTTGCCTCCCTTTTTTCTTCTCCCCTTCTTACCTGATCTGTGCTGTTATTTATGTCCAAACATTGAAGTTTGAGAGGAAGATTCTAGAGTGGTGTGGAAGACCATAAAGTCTTGAATATAGAGTCAGCTATTGGCAGGTCCTTTTAAAAGTTAATATCGGAGCTGGCTACTTTAAAGGATGGGTTCTGCAAACATGTTTGAAGCAGGTTTCTAATAATTCTGGGTGGAAAATGTTAGGAAATATTGCAGATTTTCTTCTAATTTCTAAATGCTCTCAAAGTATGTAAGATTGGTAGCTGCAACTTGTATTTCAGTTTTATTTCATAGGGAAGTTTTGTGAAGAAAGGCTAGCACTTAGAAACTAGGAAAAGCTTTTCTTTCTACTGTTTTTTTCCTCCTTTTTTGGGTGGTGGTGGTTTTTTGACTGATTAAAACAGTTAACCTGATTTAGTATGGCAATGGATGAAAACTATTCATGCAAAAATCTCATATTTGAAATTTAAATGTACAAAATGTAAGAGATATGTTCTCCATTATTCTGTGACTTGAATTCATTTGCAGAAGTGATTGAAGAATATCTGTACCCTTATAAATTGAAAAGGTAGTAATTCCTATTTGAAATACTAAATGGAAGTCTGAGCAGATACAGATTCTTTGAATAGAAACTGACTTTGGGAAACATTATAATCTCACTAAAATGGTAACACATAGAAACTGGAATTTCATTGCTACGAGTCCTGATATATGAAGAATAAGGTCACGAAAATGTGTTAGAGTAGAACAGCAGTGTATTTTTATTGGTATGGGTTCTTATCAATTGCCTTTTATCCCAACATAAGGCTCAGAAGAATTTGAACATTTATGTTCCCTGTAAGACAAAATTAGAGAAACAGTATTTCTTAGTAAGAAGCATTCATGTTGATCTCTTTCCTAAATAAATTCTTAATTCACACAAAAGACATAAAAAGCAAGCTGTTTTTTAGTGTTTTGACACAAATGGTAACAGTTAAGAACATTTTTAGAGTCAAGAGTAAGTTGGAGATAAATAAATCAGCACAGATTTTGCATGTCTTAGCTTTATAATTGCAGGCACCAAGATGTAAATAACTAGATTTCTCTTCTCTAGAAAGATTTTTACATTAACTTGCTTTCACATTCCCTTTATCTCACTGCATTCCAAACAATTAGGTGTTAACTTAGTTTCTCTAGATTGTCTCTCAAATGCCTGCTGTGCACTTGTACAGAGCACAATATTTTCTATGGTTGTCTATTGTCAAGCTTTTTATGTGTCTCTCTGTCTGTAAGCTGGTAAATATCTATGGGAATTTCTATCATTTGGAAATTTCCAATCTCATATGTTTTGCAGTTAACAATTGAGGATGAGGGCTTATATTTCTTTTATTGCCTCTTCTTTAGGTAAATGTTACTGTTTCTTTGTCCCAATTGCTAAATTTTAGTCTATGAAGGTCATCAATAATAGTGTGAAAAAAGTGTGAAAGCATTCTGTGTTTTAACTTTTGGTGGCTTTTGCTTATCTCTTGTGCTAAGAAAAAGATTAAGATATTTGATCTGTTCATTACTTTTCATGCTGCCTTCTTTTACTCTGTGTTCCAGTCCTTTATGCATTTTTCTTGCAAATAAATTATTTCTCCATGTTTCTAAAAATAAGACAATCCCCTTTTTATTCATGTTTTTGCTTCTGCTGTGTACTTTTGAAGCTGGATGTTTAGGGAGAAGCAGCAGTTCCAGAGTAAGGTGCCCAGACAGTAGGATTTATTAGAACTGAAGGTAATAGAGAAACTCAAGCTGAATGTGCATACAGCACACAAGATACCAATTCACAGATGCAATAAAATGGAAATTAATATTCATATCTCCAAAATTCCTAATTTCTATCTGCCTAATCATGTGCTTCACCATTTCCACCATTATAGCTACTGCAGCCTAGAAACCACATGGAGCACTTTGGATGACTCTGAATTTCACAGTGTGGGAAAAGAAGCTTGAAATATTAAGGGAAAGCTAAAACATTACCTATGGCTGAGAAAATGTTTGTAAGGGCTGCAAATGCATAAAGCATATTCTGATATGTAATGGGAAGTGGTTGGAAATCTTTTTAGGCTGATCTTAAGTTTTCACAGCTTGTAATTATTACATAAATATTGCTCTGAATTTAACAATTCAGACAGCTGCAACAAGTTGAGCACTTCAAGCAATAAAGCAGTAACACTCCTTCCAGGAGGAGAGTAGGTTCCAGGCAACAGAGACTGTATTGCTGTCAATGGCAAAGAGACAAGAACTTGTTCAGTCTGGCCTGACATCTCTGCTGAAGATCTACTTCATGATTTGTCTTTTCTAGATCAGCTATGTGAATTTACTACTCATGATACTGTAAATTACAAATCTCCGTTTATAATTTTAGACTCTCTGACATTCAGCAGCAAAAGGGGCACTGACTAGGAAGCTTTTCTTACATTAGCTTCCTATTTCATGACAGCCATCTCATAACAGAAAAAAAAGTGTCAATCTCCACTACTGCATAAAATATAGAGCAATATCAGATTGCCACAACATTATTTGGTTTGGTTTTTTTTTCCCACTGAAGTTTAGAATTATTCTAGACGAGTTAGCTATTTATACCTACAATAGTTAAAAAAATTCTAGTCTTTTTTTTTTTTTAATCAATAACTATTGCTTATTTCCAGGCAGAATATTGAACATTTATAAGCTCTATTCTGTGCATTCAATTATCAAATGTAGTATTTGCATTGAGTTTTTTGTCAAAGTAAACATGCATGTGTCGCAGACATTCTCTTTGTGAAAAATCCTTTCCTTAGGATTTTTCCTTCTGAGAATCTGTGGCCTCAGAGATAGACATAAACAATAGGTTATATGCTGCTGTGGAATGCAACAGGTCAGTCTGGATTGGCCCAGCTTGGATGTTTAGAAATAATGGCCAATCCAGACCTGAGGGCTCTCGGACACAGTCCGAGGGAGCGGTGTTTGTTATCATTCTTTACTTTTCTTTCTTAGCTTAGCAGCTTCTGGAACTCTCTTTTCTTTTTCTTTTTAGTGTAGTTATAATATATGTATATATCATAAAATAATAAATCAAGCCTTCTGATAATGGAGTCAAGGATCTCGTCTCTTCCTTCACCCAAGAACCCTTGTGACAACCGTCACATGCATGCATCAGGAAAAGACATACTTAAGTGTTGTATACAACAGCTTTAGAACATTTTTCCATAAAGATGCTTTCTTTCATAGGCACTTCATCAGATTTTCTTTTGGTCTTTTTAGTGGAGACTGAGTCTGATTTCATTCAAAGCAACAAAAACACATCTAAGAATGTTGGGAGGTAGGTCTGAAATAAAATCCATGTTGTTGTCATGACAACTACAATGCTAAAAAGGATGCAGAGAATGATTATTAAGATGTTGCATCAAGTTGTTATGGCAACTATATAGTAATAGGAAAAAGGTGAGTTTTCAGAATAATATTGTGTGAAAAGTTATCCCTTTACATGTCATTGTAAAGATATTTTAACAAGTTAAAAAGAGGAGTGGAGGACCTGGTACAAAAGGAGGTCAGGATTCAGCTATCTGCTGGTGTATTTACCTTAAGTACTGTAATGTTCCATGGAGAGTATCTCTGCTTGTTTTCCACTTCTGTCACAGATGGACCAGAACGCAGAAGACACTAAAATACATCCCAGTGCTCTTTCCCAACATCATAGCCACACCTGTCAAGGCCATATTTTACAAAGTGATAAGCCTTCATGGCCCTCATTTACCCCCAGTAGAGTACATGAAGCCTCAGTGGCATAGAAGAATGGACTGAAGCCCTAACACAAAATGGGATAGGAAAAAAGGTTAATGCTGGAGAGCAGTATTAAGAGGTTTCAGTTTTGTGAAAGAGTTTATTTTTCTGCACAGTGGATGACTTCCTTGTTTGTTTAGCTTAGGATTTCCTAATAAATGAGTATTTGATAGCAGAAATTATTGAATGAATTGTATAAACCTATTTTTGAAGCAAGGAAATCTCTTAAGGAGCAACTGCAGTGGAAATGACAATCTGGGCTCTGTGCCACCACTTGTGGTATAAAGAGCACTAAAGGCTGCCTCGACTGGTGCAAAACAGCAGAGGTATCCTGCTCAGGGCAGCCTAAATATGCCTGTGCTGCTTTCCCTTGTGTGTGGTGCCCAGCTGGCTCCATCCTGAAAGTCACCATAGTTTGTTCTTCCTGGTTATAAATCCTCTTCTGGGGAACAACTGCAGGGTGTCAGAGGCTTTTTTTTCCTGCAGTGCTCCCTTCCTGCAGATGAGTGAGTGCAGGAAGAAGGAATGAGCAGGGAGAAGAGTGAAAGCTGTGGTCAGAAAGACACAGAAAGCTGATTCATTCTCTTGTGTAAGGGTTGGCTGCTTTCTGGGCCCCTTGGGTTCTTCTGCAGCAGGACATGAGGCAAGGCTGCTCTGTATCTTTATCCAAATTGCTTCTCTCCATGAACAAGTGGTTTTTTCAGTTAATTTTTTTTCTGTATTGTTTTGCATGAAAAGTCATTGCTGTGTTTGGAGACACCTTTTTTAATACATATATATTTTTTTTTAAAGCAACACAAGGTGGAAATATTACAACACTAAGGAATATCAGCATGAATGTTGTGGTGCACTATCTTTGGACACCTGAAGTTTACTTGTCTGCCTTCATCCTTAAGGACTGAGCTCCCATCTGGGCTTGTAAATGGTTTCAACTGCAGTTCTCTTCTATAACATGGATCCTCTCACTAGCATTTGAAATGATGCAATCCATCCAGAGGTAAAGGAGAATTTGAGCTTGAGGTGATTACAAAAACTATGACTGGTGTAAGACGCTAGATTTTGAATCAGAGTAATTTTTCAGAGTTATTACTAAAAGTATGAAACTTGTGGGAGATGGAGGACATGTTTGGAAGCTTGAACATAGGCCTGTATAGAGCTGGGGTACATTGTGATTTTGCAGAGTTGAAAACAGTTGCATATTTGGTTTGAAAATACATGTGAACCATAGCTTGAGGTCAGATTTTAGCTGCTACTCTTTGGAACTGTGATGGCAGACAGGCTAGCTGTGATGATTTCTGCCTTGAAAACCTTTTTTTTAATTCAGAGAAAATTTTTTTTTAGCAGAAATGTAACTTCAGACATACACTTCTTAATCTTCATGGTATTTTCTACTATGTTGGTAGCAGAGTTAAGGAGTGAGTTGACTGTACCTATATGGTTGGGAAAAAAGGTTCTGGAAAAAGTTGACTTCCAACCCAGAGGCTGGAAGTGGGATGGTGGTGGTAAGGAACCATTGGAAGTAGGGACAGAGGAAGGGAGCTTGTGTGTAAATAAACCACAGCTTTTTTTCTCTCACATTGGGATGATAAACCCAAGCCAACAGAACTCTTCTAAGCACAATCTTGTTAAAAAGCCCTGAACTCCTTCGCCCAGCTTCAGCTGCCTCAGATTTTTTTGTTGCTACAGGTTCTTGTTGCATCTCACAGGACAAAATTAAATGTCTTTGCTAGCCTAGAGAAAATTAATTTGAATCACTTCTCTGCCTCTAATAGGTTATGCCACTGTCCTACTGGCATAAACAGAGGTCCTGAATGCATGAAGAGATGTCTCAGCCACCTGTGCACAGCAGCCCCTTTTCCCTCATGGCTAGTAATAGCTAATGAAAATAATGGGGGTTTAACACTAATCAAATTAAGATATTTCCCTGAGGGAAGCACCAATTATATACTACTGTGTAGTATCTATAGCTTGGATAATTATCTAGGTTCAACTTAGTGACACCAACAAAATTTGCCAGTTACTGCTATTCTTCATGGATAAAGCCAGGTGGTAAGGACTGCGTGCAGCACCACTTGCTCTGAATGTGTGTGTCATCAGCTGGTGGTGTTATTTCACTGGGCTGCCTGCTTTCAGGGGGATGTACTGGCACCCTACTGGTTTCCAGGGCAGTTTTAAGTGCAAATGTAAGTGTAAGGTGCCTTGAAGAGTTAGCAAAGATTAAATTGGTTTAAATAAATGTGGAAAAGGAAGATGTAGGGAAAGATTATGAGAAGAAAGAATAATATACTTAGAAGAGGCTAGACAGAAATTGGTGTCTAATTACTAGACTCCTTTACTAAGTGGTTGGACAAAGCTGCCAACAAGGAATCTGATTATGAAAAGGCATCTAGATTTTATCCTGAATATTTTCACACTCTCTTTATTCTCTGACTGCAAAGACAGTCCTGGAGGAGTGCTGTGCTCAGGCTACCTGCTACATTTGGTCTTTTCTGCCCTTGGCAAAGTATGATCTGTTTAAACTTTCATTAGTTGTGCCTCCTTCCTTAGTGCCTGTTCTAGTGCAAGACTCTTTGCTGTGGTGAGTGGTGTGTGTAAGCTTCTGCTGTTGTGTGACTGCAGCAAGAGTTTTCTCCAAGGACACCCAGCTTGGCCCTTTTGGAACTTTCTTTCTGACCAGAATGCACTTGAGAAGTGTGACTAGCTGTTTAATATTTTTCTAATTTTAGTTTTTCAGTCCTATGGGAACTTGGTGCATTTCCTGGCTTTAATAAAAACCATGCAACCAACCCCAGACTCTTGATAAGCTGCTAGCTGCTAACCGCTATTTCTCTACCCGGGACAGATCCTGCTTTGTTGTTCTTGGAAAGAAACAAAAAATAGAGTTTTGGAATATTAAAGTTTCAAGACATTCTAGTACAAAATATGCACAATTTTCTTATCTTTTTTTAATTAAGAGGAGTCTGTTAAATATGTGTAGTCTGAGGAGAGGGCACAAGGATGTGGTGAGGAAAATGTTGAATCTGAAAGAGGCAGCTCAAGCATTTCTTCCTACAACTAGTGTGGCTTCATCATTGCTCTTAACTACTGTAGCCAGATGATCATATCATGGTCTCTACAAGCACCTGAGACAGTGAATGTAAAGAAAAATGAAGGGGAAAAAGATTAATTATGTTTGTGATTTGGTGATTTTAAAGGTGTCTCTATGTTCATTTTATTCTGATGCAGAAAGCTGCAGCTGGTGAAATGTTCACTGAAGCACGGCAGAAAAAGGAGCACTGTAGGATTCTGAGGGATGCTGAAAAATTTTGGTGCAGTGATTTGCAAAATAGATGGAACACTGGAAATAAATTTTTGTTTATCTGGAATTCTGAAATTTCTATGCTATGGTAATATAGTTTGTTCATAGTCTTATAAAAAAGACCATTTCAAATAAATGGATTTATTTATCGTGAGTCATCTAGACACATGAATCAAGGGACAGCAATGGGGAAGTGTCAGCTGTTCTCTTTGTTCTAAATAGCTTTTCAGATTCCTGAAAAGGTGTATGATTGCAGCTGGAAACTTTTTCTTTTGGAATGTTTAATGATACCATTTTTTACTTCAACTGGGATTGCAAAAATATTCCTTTAAAAATTGTTTTCCATTTTTCTTTGAGTGTTTCTTGCCATATAGGGCTTGATAAATCAGTTAACAGTAGGGACAGGAATAAGGTTCTTTTCAGGTCTTATCTTTTTGTTCTTTTGGAAATGTCTGTGTTCCCTGTAGAGTTGCCCCATTGTATTTTTCTGAAGGCTTTATTTTTTTCTCTGCTTACTGGAATAATGAGAAAGAAGCCAAACCACAGGGAATAATCAGTGTCAGTAGTTATTAAAATAACCAATAAAGCATACAACAGTGATTATTTTTCTCTGGTTAAAAATTAATCCATTGAATCTTGACCTGCATTTCTATTCAATGCTATTTCCTTCCTGGGTTCTTCTGTAGCCTAATAAAGGGTCTGCCATTGTAATTTCATTCAAAACAACTGTACTTTTGTGTATTCTGCTGTGGCCACCGTCCTGCAACTAAGCAGGGCCTGAGGCTAAGCAAAGAAAGAAGGCTTGGGTATGTCTGCAGCACAGCATGGTGACTGCAGAGCAAACCAGAGAGCTTTCACCTGTTTGATCTGGGCACCAAAAGTAGCCCAGCAGCGCAGCATCCAACAGCTCTTCATGGGATGACTTATGCCGTCTTCTGAAGTTGGTTCCTACCTGTGAACTTCCTTTCTGTGATTGCTTTGGGTTTCAAAGCACAGTAAAGAGAGAAAAATGTGATGGCAGTGTTTGATGCCAAAATGTGGCAGTACTAGGCAACACCCTGGAATTGATCTAAAATGACTCAGACTTCCAAACAAGACGTGTTAGGGTCTGTGCCCTGAAGAGCACAGAATAGGAGCACAATAATTCACTTTATTTCATGCAGTATGAAATTATCATTGGTATTCCGGTTCCTCCCAATTTTTTAAAGCTGGGAAACAAGAATAACTCATTATTTAACTGCCAGCATAAATTGTCATCCCATTTGGAGACTTTGTGCTAATTTTGTTGTCTCTTAAAAGAACCTTAGAGTAATGGAAGGAAGAGAAATCTTAACTGGCAAACTTCCCAAGAGAAACCTAAATATGAAGCTAGACATAGCTCTCTCTGCCTTCAGCCTGGAAAGCCATGGTAAGTAATAATTAGTGTATTGCTCTTTCTGTTAAAAATCCCCCACAAAACAACAAACACATCTATTTCAATTTCATGTTAACATTACTCTCTCATGAAATGCATTTAAAATAAGTGCTTTAAACTGGGATACTAAGAAGTGACTATCATAAATCTTGAAGCAACTCAGAAGTGACAGGATAATTCATAGAATATCGCTGTTTAAAATAAAGAGAGAAAGTCCTCTTCCCATTCTGGTATTGATCTGCTTGGTGTTGTCATACAGTTCATGTGTATCTGAGGTTTAAGTATCTGATCTGTACAATGGGCATGACTCCATTTTTCTGTTTTGTAGATTACTGAAGTGCTTGAACTGTATTAAACAGCTATCTCGGATTTATACTAAAATGAGCAGAAGTCCAGAAGTGACCAGTTTCTGGTGAATTATTGCTGTGTCCAAACAGCCTTTGGAAGGTCCCAGAGATGTTGCAGTGGATGTTTTGCAGTCTGGGCTTTCAGATATAAACAGGTGTAGCAAGCTAAGCTGAACAGCCAGCACATAGTGTAACTTGGAGGTAGTCAGCATCTCAGCAGCCTTCTTTCATTGACCTAGGTTAAATCTTGAATGTAACCTTGCTATCATAGAACTTCAAGTACCAAAAATATTGAGATTCAGAAAAAAAGGTAAGAAAGATAGAGGTGTGTTGAAGAATGGCTGTGCGCTTGTGCATGCATTCACACCCACACCACCTTTATTCTGAGCTGCTGTTAAGGTACTTCTAAGTAATTCCAAATATCAAATGACTGATTTTTTTTTTTAATGTCAGGACTTGTGAACCTCTCTAGGGCAGCACCTCTGAAAAGGCTATTAAGGATAATAGAGGACAAAGATTAGCATAACAAGAAGTTTTATTGCAAATACTCAGTGAAAAATTTTGACAAGACTAGTTTGATTACATACAAAGAGACTAAGAAGCACAAGCTGCCATAGGAGAAAACTTGTGCAATTTGATTGTATAGGTTATTTTTCAGTTTTAGCTAACTTAGCAATTGTACCTATGTTACATCAAACTGAAGAGTTGAATAGATTTTAAATGAGCTGATAAGATGACATTGCACCCCTTTGCAATATCCCAGTCGTGCTCAAACCTGCTTTCAAAATACTGTCTCCATGGATTATTGGCCTTTTTTGTTATTAATTTGCATGTGATCTTTGGCTGCAGTGAAAAGGTTTGCTACTCCAGCATCTGATTTTTGGCAGAGTGACCAATGAAGAGGAGATTCACAGGACACTCTGGAGATTACACCTACAAAGTTTAGGGTAGGCCGCTGTGCTTGAGAAGCTTGGTACAGATCCAGAACATGGTCATGGCTTCTAAAAAGGCATAAGAAATTCTGACTGTAAAGGGAGAATATTAAATAAATCTTTGTGGATTCAGGGCCTGATCCATGCATAACAAGTTTTTGCTGTGTGCGTGGCACACTGATTCTTATAGTCCTTTGAATGCAGGCTGTAGATGTATCTCTAGTCAGATACATCTCTAGTCAGCCTCAGGACTGCAGTGTTCCTATGTGCAGAGATACTTGGCTGAAGGTTAGCTGGCTAATCCTGAAGTGGAGCACAGAGAATCCCAGCACTGTGCCCATTCTGAAGCCCTGTAGTGCTGCTGTAAGTATGTAATGGACAAAGAATAATAACATTAAAATTCCAATTATTCAGCATGAAATTTTTATAGGTGTATGACAAAGTTTTAGAAACAAGACTCTTCTACTGAAGCCCTATATTTTAAGTATATGGCAACATGAACTTTTACAGGAATGACACAACTAACTGTAGCAGCAATGTTAGGAGATTTTATTGAAAGCTATCTGTAATATTAAGAATAATTAATTTTATTTATAATGATTCCTGGATGTGGTAAATTTTTACTTTGCTGAGGCTCTTTGAGAAAGTGGCCTGGAAACTTCAAACACCTACCTATGTGGGTTTGTTTGTTTGTTTTTAATGGGAGCATCAAGAGTTGACTTTTTGGTATTCAATAAGATTTTTAAGCAATGCTCAACCTATTGTAGTTGGAATACCTTCAGGAAACTTCTGTTAAGCAGCTGTTATGCATGCAGTATCTCTTCTGGCTCTTTTCCCTAAAGATATCCCTGATTTTTTCCAATTTTTGTGGCACTTCTTGGCACTTAACACTTCCAGCATATTTTAGACTGTTGTGGAGTGTGTGTTTCTATAAAAAGCTACTGTTTTCTTCTATCTGGAAAACAGCATGACTTAAGTACTAATTAATGAAAATATGGCTTATAAAGGCATTGCTTTGGCCTAGGCAACTGTGGTTTTTGAATTCAGGACATAGCTGTCTGTGTCTAACTCTTCAGGAGCTTGCTGTATGCACTTTTTGTCTTGGTTGAAAAGCAAAAAGGAATGTGATACATGAAAAATATCTTAAGCTTCAATCAGACTGTTCTCTCCCCTTCCATACTTCTTTTTCCACTGCTTAGCTGTAATTTTATTTTCTAGTTTCCTTTAACATATTGTTTTGCCTAGTTTTTTTCCCTTAGAAGCTCAAAAGTGAGGACAGATTTTTAATCTGTATGTTTAGCTGGTAAGTGGGATATATCTGAAAGGGTCTCAAGTGCTTGAACTTGGAAAATCAAGACTTCCCCTCCCACACTGTATGATTCCAGCACATGTGGTTCCAAGACCCACAGAAACTGGATGAAGGCTTTTGTCACTTTTGTAAATATTGAGACACAATGCAGAAAGACTCTGTTTCTGCTGAAGGAAAATCAGCTGAGTTTTTGAGGGAAGACTGCAGAATTTCCATGTAGATACTATCTGCCTGAGTGGCCTTAGGGAGGTTGTAGCTGGGATCTCCCATTAATTATCATACCCTTTGATTTCTTGGTGTGGACACAAAAACTAGCAAGTGAAGATAACCAAGTGCACCTGGGAATGTAGGTTTTCCCACTTGCTCTGATAAAGATGAGATCTGCTCCTCTGGTCTAGTATAGACAGCTCCCCAAAGAGTCAGGTAACAACTCATAAGGTTCTGCTGGAACTGTAGCAAGTCAGATGCAGTAACATCTGCTCACAGGTGCAGAAACTCTTGGTCTGATATTCCCAGAGCTTTTCTTGAACAAAAGACTTGTATAGTCCTCTTCAACCATATGTTTATTCTGGGAGATTTTCAGCAAACAGGTGATATTAACCTTCCTGTCTTATTTGCTAGAAAGTCTCTGGAGTGTCTAGCTCCAAGAGTCAGCAAAGGAGGACAAAAATGTCTTGGGTGGGGATAAAGTTCATGTCTTGTTTGTGCTTTCTTATTTTCCCTTCCCCCTCCCCCGGCCCCATTTCTTCATGGGTGTTTTTAGCTTTAGTTTGAGAAATACCACATTTGATATAAATATTTGGGAGAAGGACAGCTTAGTAAACTGTGTGGAGAATATAATCCTGTTTTCAATCTGTCTGTCCACACTAAGCACCTAAAGGCTTTACACATGCAGAGTCCCCAGAAACGTCACCTGGTGTGCAAGTGAAATGAAGGCAACAAGGACAACTTCCTACAGGAGGAACTCCCCTTTATAAATTTTGTCAATGATGAGGCATTAGAAAAAGTGTAAAAAGTGTCCTGATGTTTAAAAATATTTTTTTCCACAAATATCTATATATATTCCATTGTACTGTTCCTTTTTTACCTTCCCTGTTTTATACTAGTAATCGCATTCACTTTAGCAGGGATAGCTCTCTATGACTCAATTAAAAACCTCTAACTGCTTTTTTTTCTTTTATCCTTTGTTCTTGTGATAAACACAGCTATGGGAAAATAAACACTAGTCATCTCTGAGCAAATGTCCAGCTGACTGAGAAGAGGTCAGGGTATACACGAAATGACACATTTCTTAAAATCATTGACCTGTAGTCTGCTTTTGTGGATGTTATTGTTTCTATACCTAATGAAGACTGGACTCTAGTGCTCCTTTTTTTCCTCCCAACTTGTATTTTATGATCCTAGTAAGAATTCAAAAGCAGGAAAATATATTAAAGTGATATGGAATTGATGAAAATTAGGTTTTTTTTTTGTGTGCTCATGGATTTGGTAATAAAAGGTGAGAGTTCTGATACTGAAGTGTAATAGGGGTAAAATGGGATTAGAATGGACAAAAGTAGAGCTTAATTTTCTCATTTACAAAATATGAGCATTTCCTACTGCTGCGTTATGCAGGACATAATGTGAAATATAATTAATGTTGAATTACAATAGGAGTGCTATAAATGTACAAGGCACACATGACACCCACCAACACATGAAATAATTTTTTTGGAGAATAGGCTAGCAATTAGAATGGATGCCAAATGGATTTTTAATGAGGGGGGACATTAAATACAGTCTTAGCCTACTTATTGCCACAGTAATTACGTAGACTTGTTCTTATTCTAATGGTGGTATTTTGTAATACGTACTAACACATTGATCTGAATTTTGTCTGAAAGAACTTTTTTTGCAAAAGATCAGTGCCTTCATTCTTAACATAATACAGAACATGACAAACATATATTGTGTGAGACTGAATATAATTGGTATTTTAAATGTCATCCTCAATGTACAGTGAAAAAACAGGCAAAGAACAACATAAGAAGGTGTAGGGATATAGTATTTTATAATTACAACCAAGATTTTTGAGAGATTACTCAAAAGTCTTTCTAATGTTAACATTTTTTGGAACTCAGTACTGTAAATCCCAAACGGCATAGCACCCACCCCTCAGAAAATTTTAGACTGTTTTGCCTTTCTTTTCAGGAAAAAAAATCTCTCAAACTAATTTTGTGAGTATTTTATATGTCTGTAAAGACTCCTGTGGGAGCATCCTTTATGCACTCTAAAGCACCATATTATGTGATTTTTTTTAATTTGAAGGCTAAAGGAAAATTTTGAAAAATATTTGAATTTGTAAAGGCTCATTTCTTTCAGTGAAGCTGGCTGGCAGTATCTTGCGGGAACCAAACAGTTTTGAGAGATGGAAACGTTCATAAGCTGTGCCAAAGATGTGGTATGGTAGGAGGTAGAAATGAGGATTTGAAGTTAGTATCCTAAGAATTTTGTATTCTTGTGAATAATATGAAAAATATTTCTATTTAGGGTAAGTCTATATGAGAGAGGACCTTAGATATTATTGCTATCAAATGAAATGGCAAAGAAAAATATCTGGATTCTATTGCTTCTTTTCTGTTTCCTTTTCCTATTTCCAAAATATCAATTCATTTAATTGTGTCTTTTTCTTATTTTTCTGTCAGGCATCTGGGTTTTTTTAAATAGCTTTCTTTATTTTTTGTTCTAATCTTCCCACACATTCCACTCTGTCCTTTGAAAAACTTAATGGCATTGCACTTTGCTGTTGATTGTTACCTTTACAGAAAGCTGTTTATTTCCTCTTGGTGCATTTTCAGAAAAAAAATCCCTGTCCTTTTTTTGTTTGACCATAACACTGCTTATTGTGTTTATCAAACAATCTATACTGGGATTTTCCCTTTATTTCAAAATGAAAAGTAAGCCGCGTTATTTTAAATAAGTTACTTTCATTTAAGAGAATCATATATATGTGTATATATACACAAATACAGCCATTTCTCTGCATTAATTTTTGTTATGACTATGGAGTCTAATGTTTTGTGAGGAATATTTTCCCAAATGCAGGAATACATCAGACTGAATTAAGGCTTGCTCTTGTCTGAGTTTCCTTTGGGCTTCTTTATTTTGAACTAGATAAATACAAGATGTTTCACATGTAATTAGACTTATATGAGTAATTTTCTGGTGCTTATATGTTCAGACAGCATCTACAGCTCTTGATTCTATTTTTAGACACTCTTTTTAAACTTTCAAGCTGACCATTATTGACCTTTTTTCAAGCTCATTTGCTGGAGTGTGGGCTTTTTTTTTTCCCTCACGTTGAATATTTAGAACTATTTAACCAACCCACATCATGCACACCTTGTTTGTACATATGGACATGGTGTCATGCAACATTTTTCACATGACAAAATGCATAATAGATCAGTTAGGTGGCTTCTTCATCCAAAAATGTAATTGTGCATTGGCTGGCAGCATTGCCCTTTGGATCAGGAGAGTCCTCTCTTCCTCTGCAGAAATGACTGGGAAAGCTTGCGAGGTTTACTGTTGACAATTGCAGGGAAGCCTTGGAAAGCTGTTAAAATTTGCATGTGCTGCCAGAAAAGCTGCCCCCCCTCCGTCCTGTGTGGTCTGGCAGAGGACAGCAGGTCATGAGAGTTTCAGTTGCAGTGCTCTGTTTTGGCTCCTAGCTGAGTAAGCTG
This sequence comes from Camarhynchus parvulus, assembly GCF_901933205.1. Lineage (NCBI taxonomy): Eukaryota > Metazoa > Chordata > Aves > Passeriformes > Thraupidae > Camarhynchus > Camarhynchus parvulus. Next base: position 33,555,842 of record NC_044573.1, read on the forward strand.
TGGAAGCTTCCATGGACAGATTGCCAGTTTGAGTTTTCTCCAGCTCAAAGCCATTTTGGTCTAGCAATGGGCCAGCCCTGAAGGTGACTCTGTGGCCTGGGGACTCCTGCTGTGCCTATGTGCTATCTTCATTTACGACTTGGAGGAAGGGACTAAGTGCACCCCCAACAGGTTTGCAGACCCAGCTGAGTGGTGTGGTTGATGCTCCTGAAGGATGGAATGCCATCCAGAGGGACCTAGACAAGCTTGACAAGTGGGCCCATGGGAATTTCTTGTGGTTTAATGAGAGCAAGTGCAAGGTACTTCATCCGGACTGGGGCACCCCTGGTGTCAGCGCAGGCTGGGGATGGACAGATGGAGAGCAGCCCTGCCCAGAACTGGGGTGCTGGTGGGTGAGAGGCTGGACATGACCCAGCCATGGCCACTCCCAGCCCAGAGAGCCAAACGTGTCCTGGGCTGCATCCAAAGCAGCGTGGGCAGCAGGGAGGGAGGGGATTCTGCCCCTCTGCTCTGCTCTGGTGAGAGCCCACCTGGAGCCCTGCATCCAGCTCTGGGGTGCCAGCACAGGAAGGACATGGAACTGTTGGAGCAAGACCAGAGGAGGTCTGCAAAGATGATTAGTAGCACCATTCCTATGAGGAAAGGCTGAGAGAATTGGGATTATTCAGCCTGGAAAAGAGAAGACTTACAGGTAGCTGATTGTGCCTTCCAGTACCTAAAGGGACCCTACAAGAAAGATTGAAAGAAACTATTTACAAGGGCATGCAGCGACAGGACAAGGGGAATGTGTTCAAACGGAAAGAGGGCAGGTTTAGATTAGATATTAGAAAGAAATGTTTTACTGTGAGGGTGGTGAGGCACTGGAATAGGTTGCCTTAGAGAAACTGTGGTTGTCTCATCCCCATCAGTGTTCAAGGCCAGGTTGGATGGAGCTTTGACCAACCTGATCTCATGGAAGGCGTCCCTGCCCATAGGTAGGAGGCTCGGAGCTAGATGAAGCTTAAAATCCCTTCCAACTCTGATTATTGTATGAGTCTGTGATCAATCCCAAGGGGGTCTGATTTTCCATGGAGGCTTCTGCTGAGGGTACCTCATCAGTAGCCAAAATCTGTCTGTACTCAGCAGCAGGTGTGAGAGTTGCAGTGCCATAAGCACCATGCACATGTGCTCAGAGCAAGCAGGAAACTTTCCCAAACTGCAGCCATTATCTTTAAGCTTTGTGTAGTTGGTGTTCCATGGAATTTTAGTCTGACCCATCATTTGTGGATTTTGGGACTGACAGTCTGAGAGTGGTCAACAGAAAGAAATGCAGCAAAAGTTTTTGAGGAAGATTTGGTCTCTGAAGGAGACTGCCAGTAGCTGCTCTGGAGGGGAAAAAGTGAGAAAGCAGCTTTTCAGAAAAGGGATGGTTACAGCTGGGGAGGGAAAAATCCATCTACCTCCTAGGACCTCAGAGTGGAAGGTGGCTGGCAAAGGAGGAGAAACTCAGCAAAACTATGTTGACCCTGATAGCTGAGGGTTGAGGAGAGCCTATTTAAAGAGAAGCATTCCTTTCTCAGTTGCTGCAAGCAATGGGGTTGTTGCAGGGTTAAAATGCTTTGTGTAGTCAGGTTAGTTGAGGTGAATATAGATCTGAACAGTTTTTTGTGATTTTCTGCATCGGTGTGTGGCTTGATGTAAACAATAACAGTTAAATAATTCTTACTGCAGAATCCTCTTGCTGATTTACATGGTGTTCCATACCATATTAATGTCTTGTATTTAAAATAGAGTGTAGCTAAGAAGGATATTCAGGTCACAAGATAGTGTAATACGTACAGATGTGAGTTAAACAGAAAGAGAATCTGGAAATGTATATTGTTGCAATTCCACATCCAGTATAGATCTGGGGGTGACCAGAATGTGGTTGTTTGGTCTTTTTTCAACACACACCATCTGTATTTATAAGTGTGCTAAGAAATGATGAACATTCTTGCTTATGTTGAAGCCTGCTTGTGAGATCCTTATGGTTTCATTTCTCCTGAAGGCTGTGAATGCAGTTTTGTTTTACCATGGAATTTAAAGTGTTAAAATTGACAGATGTTAAGGAACATGTCCTCCTGCTATGTAGGAAGGAAAACTGAAAAACAAAGTATTTTTAAAAGATTTCTGTATGGCTTCTATCTATGTGTTTGTTTGTTTGTTTGTTTTGTTTTTTTTTTTTTTTTTTTTGTGTGTGTGTGTGTGTGTAAGGACATGAGTTGAGCAGCCTGAAGGAGAGTTTTCAGGCAGGAACGGATTTAAACATTCTGGGCACTGAACAAATTGGTGTTCTGTAATCAAGCTCTTGTCCTTTGGCTTAGCTTGTTGCATGAATTGTCTGAGACATCTTGACCCTCTCTAAGAGGAAATGCTACTTTGGGAGCTGGCAGGTTTGCCTTTCAGGAGAAACAGGGAAAGAGACCACCCCAGAGATACTGGGGTGATACTAGAGAGGTGCCCTGGGGCAGTCACTGAGCTGTGATACATCTGAGTGGGGAATTTTTCCAATTAGAAAGGCAAATTCTGGTTCAAATTCTGGTTCAGAAGTAATGATAAAACTTTGGACCTGAGATAAAATAGACCCTGTGAGACAGACCTGTATTTGTGGCATGGCAAGTTCAGGCTGTGCTCTTGGGTAGTAGTAGTATCAGTATTTTAGCACTTGCTGTGTAAGTGCTCTGTGGAAGAGTCAGAGTTGATGGTAAGGTACACGGTAGCACAGTTGTCATCCTTAGAGCACAGGGGTGGTACAGGCTCCTGCACTCAATTCTTCAGCTACCTTCTGCCAGCTGGCTCCACAGTGCTTTGGAAAGATTTCACTTCAGTGGTACCTGATGAAGACTGCATCATGTATGAGTTTGGGATTTCTTAAAAAGTGTTTTTCTTCCTATTAACCACTTAAAGCTTACCTCAAAAGGATTTTGATAAGCACAGTCATTGCAAGTGCATGCTCCTCATCTGAAATGGAAAAAGCATTGTGGGTTTTGTGATTTAAAAAAAAAATTAGGAAAAGTACATGACTACAGAGCTGGTCCAGAATTTACTATAATGACATTTTTCTTACTTTATAGGCATACACCAGGGTCTATTGTTTGTCATCAACAAGCACTATCTTCTTTTTCAAAGAAAGAGCCAAGAAAAATACTCTCCTACCCCCTTCATTTCAAACAACTAAATGGACCTGCATTGAGTAACAGAACAGAGTGATGAATGTCATGTAATTGCAGCTTATGGCTGAAGTGTTTTGTAAGCTTTCTGTGCATCATATGTACAGAAGAGATGAGGCATGCATTCTGCTTATGTAAAAGTGTGTATGTGTATATATGTATGTATGTCTGTGTGTATGTGTGGGAATTGCTGCAATGCAGGACAGGGCCTCTAGAGCTCTCTGTTGCTGCATTTTTCTCTGTCAGGGTTTTGAACTGCTTTCAGAGAAGGGCAATACAAATGATACGAATGTGTTGGTGTTTTGTTGTTGTTGTGGTGGTTTGTGTTGCTTTTTTTTCCTGATTTGTTTTGTTGTAGTTTTTTTTTTTTTTTGTACCACAAATGGTTTGTACTGTACATGTCCAGAAGCACAGGGGGAGATGAAGACAGTGTTGACTTTGAAAACTTGTGTCTGTAATGCAGCAGAATAGATACAAACACTAGCTTTTATAAGTCAACATTATGAAAAATCCTACAAAAAAGAAGATCTAAATAGAATCTGCTGCAAAATGGAAACTGTTAGAAGTTCAGAAATAAATTTAGTAAAAAACTCATAAAAAGTAAAAAGAAAGAAACTGGGGTAATGCAATAGCCCTTTGAGGTAAAAAAAACCAAGATAAGTGCTAACATACAAGTGAAGAATGTGTATCAACAGGGTTATTCTGACAATTCCCTTTTCCCCAAAAAAACATACAAAGGAAACATAACTAGGAAGCAAAATAATTCAGTCATATTAGACGAAATGGCTTTCACTTTGGTGAAGATTTTTTTTTAAGTATGCATGCCATGTCCCTCATATCTTCCTCTCTAAGTTGTGTCTTCCTCCTTGATTTTTCCCCTGCTTTTGCAACAGTTGTGAGATTACTGTTGCATTGCGTTGGTCTTTTGCCCCGCACCTCACTTCCTCTCAGGCCATGTTTTTGTAGTCACTAAATCTCCCGATTTTCTGTTTTTTTTTTTATTTTTTTCAATTGCATTTCATTTGATCCTTTGTCCTTTCCAGCGTGTTTGTAAGCCTTTCTTTTCTGTTGTGCAAGATTTGAAAGAAATGAAATATCCTTTTGGGAAGGGAAATGAAATCTTGAAATAGTGGGGTTTAATTGGGCAAGCTTTGGTGCACGTGCCTGCAGTGTACAACCCGCACAAATATAGTAAACATGGAATTGGAAAATATGCAGAACAAAGATATATTAAAATATATATATATGTTGTTGACAACATTGGAAATTTCTATCTTAATTGTTCACTTCTCTGAAGAATAGTATTGAAATGCTACAATCTAGGAGACAACATTTGGTATCCAGTTCCAGGGGACATATTTTCAGTCCACTCAAGTAGTGGCTAGTGTTCACAAAACCTAAATAAAGACGACATTTTTTTTCCATATAATAAATATTCCTGACCATTAATGTGCAGATCTCATTGCAATTTTGGTTGTGAACATATTGAGAACATTTTTTCCCTGAGTGTCTCTTTGGGAAGCTTTGGCTCTCCTCATGCTGCCTAATTACCGTGGGAGTCAGAAGTCTTGATTTAGCTGCAGCCTCTTTTACGTGGCACAACAATCAAGCATTGGCTGGGACGGCCCCACTCAAATGTACAAGGTGTTCTTCACTTCATCTTGCCTTGCCAATAAAGTATTGGCCTAATGGGAAAACTGCAGAACTTCTTTTTTTACTGTTGGCAAAGAGGTGATGGATTGAGTTGTGAGAGGCAAGTGCATGATAGAATTTTATTTTGTTTGTACATTTTAGTTGAAAATGGCTGAAATATGTTAAAAGAGCTGCCAGCTGGGTTTGTGTATTTCTGTAGGGCTTTACCAAGTGGGCAGCTGGAACCCATTCCTTGTGTCATTTGGGGGTACCTGGATGCTTTCTGGCTATCAGGTGGCAGCTCAAGCTGGCCTGCTGTACCTGGCTGCTGGCATCCCAGGCTGGGTGAGAGAGGCTGTGGCACTGGGCTGCAGATATGTCTTGAACAGCCTGTGGGCAGAGGACCCTGTGCTGGGGTGAGTTTGTGTTTTGAACCTTGCAATCAGCATGCAGTGGCAGTCAGGTTTGAAATACAAACACATATTGTCTTGGCAAGGCTGTTTGTTAGTCTAGCAGAAAGTCTCAATGGTCTCTCTTAAAAGCACTATGCTTCCTCATCTTTTATATCTAAGTACTGAGGAAAAACATGAAGAGGCTTCTAACACGTTTACATCTTTCTACCCTACAAAATGAAGCATTAATCTTTTTCAGGTCTCATAATTGCAACTATGTAAGAATGGTACCTTTTCTCCCCTGACAATTATATTTTCATATCCTGTGTTGCATATCCTTTCTGTCTGGGTTGGGGAAAAAAAATCTAAAAAAAAGATTTTTAGTATTTTTGATTCCAGTTCCCACTCCAAAATGTTTGTACTTGAAAGCCTCTGTTTGAAATCTTAGATGGGCTTCTGGTTCTGCAAATGAGCAGAAAAGATTATGCCACTCATAAAAGGGAAAGTCTGGGAGCTTATCAGGTCCTTGTCTAGAACTGACTGTCACTTAAAAATCCAATTAAATCTCTTTAAAAACATATTACTTTCCCTGAACATAATTTCAGTGATTGTAGCTGCCAAGTTTTGTACAGACAGAAGACATTCCTTGTCAGTGAGAACAGTGTATTTTCCTTAGGACTTGACCCAGGAATAAGTGGGTGTCTGTGGGGTGTCCTTTGTGTCCCACACATAGGGCATCAGCACAGAGGGGGAAATTTTCCAGCTAGCTTTTGGGAACAGCAGCTGTTAATCGTTCTGGAGCTTTGAACTATATGCTGAGTGAGGAGCCGTGTGATGCCATGGCAACCCTGACTGGACAGCCCTTTTTTTTTTTTTTTTTTTGCTGTGCCACCCTTGCTAGGGATGAACAAAAAGAAGATTGATCTCCTCCTAGGTCTGGAGTCATGCAATCTAGCTTCAGGCATGCAGCTGAGTTAACTTCTGGCCCTTTAGCTCCAGAAGTGGCGCAGAACCTTCCAAGGGGTAATTCAAGCCTTCAGGCCTCACCCAGAGATACCTCCCTTTGCCTGTCTGACTGAGCAGAAAACTAGGCTTTGTTCTCTAGCTCAGGTGAGTCAGCAACATGACTAAAGAGTTAGCTGGGGCCCCACAGTGGTCACAGGTGACTGGGAAGGGTATGAGGAGTGCTGATCTCATGGGCATTCCCATCAGTGCTTGGTGATGCCAGCGCAGGGGGTGGGTGCTGGACTGTTGGGCTTGCTTGGCAGCCCTCAGGTGGCCCTGTGGCCATGTCCAGCTGGCTGGATGTGTCTGTTCTTTTTGGTGTGGCCTTGCCATGCCTCCTTGCCAGCAGAAGTAAAGACTGGTTCAGTCTGTTGTAAAACAGGTCATGTCCAGCGGTGCAGATTGAGGAATGGACTGAAGCATGAGGGGATGCCTAGCTCTCAGTTACGTCACTACTTGTAAGGTCACAGTTTCTGTGTGGCACTGAAGGTGAACCACAGAAAAACTGACAGTCTGGAGACAGTGTACACAGAAATGTGTGAGACAAATCTCCCGAGTACAGTCTGTTAGTACTGTCACCAGAGTTTCTCCTTCTCTTGCCCATCTGATTTTCAGTTACATGTTTGAAGACATTCTAGGCTTCGGCTCAAATATTTCCTTTCTCAGACCAAGAATTTAATATTTAAGAACCAGTTAAAGGTTCAGATGGATCTGTGGTTGCACTTGTGTTTTGGACCTCAATTATCCTCTGTTAGAGGAGAGGTTTTTATCTAAGACTTCTTCAGCTGTGTTATTAAATACTACTATTTTAAGGTCTTGTTCAGTAAGCATAGTATTTTAATAAAACATGATTGTGAGTATGGAACAAATGCTATCTTTTAGGGAAGTACATGACTATTCAGTTGGAACCAACTGAGGGTGCTACTTTTTGCAATGAATACCTTGATCATTCTCAATCAGCCTGTAGTTAAACTGTGGCTATTGTGTCCCTGTGAATTTTTTTTTTTTGCTAAAGTCGCTAATTATGTGCCTATCAGAATAATGGAAAGAGTAATTATCCTTATAGTGCTTAGTGACATTGAAACCTCTATTATACTGTGATTGGAGCTGCATAATTAGAGATAATTGCTGCAACTGTATTGTCTGTTCAAATATAGCTCTACAATAATTACCTTATTTTAATTGAATATATTTGGGATTTAAGTGGATCTTTCTTCATTTACTCTATTAAACAGAAATTTCATTTAGGTGTAAAAGTGCTTCATGTTGCAAACTAACCACTGATTTAACACATCACCTATTGATCTCACCTAATGCGATTTTACTTGTTCTGTTTGAAAATCACTCAAATCCAGTTAATTAAATATAAAAAAAAAAGCATCTTTACATCCCAAGGCTGGAGTTCAGAGTGAAAATCCCAAAAATCTCTCACTTCAGAGCTGTAAAATATTGTCTTAAGTCTTCAACTTTCTGGAAAAAAAAGTGTGTTTTCTGTGTGTAATCAAAAAGTTTTGTGAACCTCAGCACTTTAGCTTTTGAAAAATTATTATTGTATGTCTTCCTTTAATCAGACTCTAAGAAGCCAGATCCTTTGTTTCGGAAAGTAAAATTGGCCCAGATTTAGCATCCAAGATGTGCTCTGTGCTTTATGATCTCAGACTGCTGCTGATCTGACTGCTAAGGAGGGTATGTGGGCTGATGGCCTTTCTTCATCCCCTCATGTGGGCTTATGGAGGCTCCTTTTATCAGCTTTTTCATGCTTGATCTGAGAAGGATTTGGGCTGCTCACTTCTGGAGAGAACATCTGAGGCTGACAGCCCCTGTTCCCACCTTTGCATAGAAATGTCACTCACAAACAAAATTTACTGTGTACTGCACGCAGGTGTGGCAAGTGGAAAAGTGTACACAGTGACTCTAAATGGAGCTAATGAGATATGTGAAGGACTTGGGTATCCTGAGAGACCTTTCCTTTAAGATGTGACACTTTGCACTGACTTTAAGTTAGCCTTAACTAGATGCAGCTCCTTTTAGAGCTTCAGTAATAACTTCTGCAGAACAGACCTTGCTCAGGTCACAGCTGAGCAGTGAAGGTCAGTGGAAACAGTATTTGCTGGTACTAAGATTGCTTGAAAAAAAAAAGGGGCCTCTATTATTCTTTCTGGCATGTTTGAATCACTGCTGATTGGAACTGGTCAGTGTTTATCAGGTGGTCAGGCAAACCCAGCATAGTTCCTTGCTATGAATGACAGCAGAGCTAATGACACTTTGGGAGTTTCGAGTTTTTCTTCTCTATTTTAGCATTTGCAAGAACAACTCAGGATTTATGTAAAATGCAGGAGATGCAACTTTTAGCGTAAAGAGAGCAGGAAGTTGCAGGGGACAAAATCAAGATAGTAAACCCTTTGTGTAAGTACTGATATTTTAGACTTTGTCTAATTTACTTTGGCTTCAGTGACAGCTTGAATGCACTGCACTGCCAGTGGACTGTTCAATCTCATTCTGCAGTGCATTAAAGCAATGGTATTATACATAATCAGGCTCAATATTTAGATTGTGAGTGGTGTTACCTGAACAACAGAAGATCTTCAGTTTTGAATGATCATGTAGTCAAAGAGAAGAAAACTGAATGCTATCATGATCCAGAGCATGTACTTTTACTAATAAATGATAAAGCTTTATATTTTGGGTATTGATGCCACATATAGATAACACTCATTAGATTCTAGTAGCACATCTAGTGGCCCAAATATTTAATTAATGTGTTTACTACACATTTCAGTATGTGAGCTATGAAAATTATAAAGAGACAATCTAAGAATTGAAGATTTTATTTCAAAATTTTGCATGTGAAAAGAATCATAATGCATACAAGCAAAATACTTGGAAAAATACATAAATTTGTATTTCCATTCAGGCTTAATTTGCCAATACAGATGGAAGGAGTATTTAAAAGTGAGATGAGCATAACAATTATATTTTATTCTTAAGGATCTTTGTTTGGATGTAATCGGGGAAGATGAATGTCATAATTATGTTTCATTCCTGGGTTTGTTGTATTTTGTAAGATAATTGCATTCAAAAGAATACTATTTTAATGCGAGCTTCCTCATTATTACCCCAATCTGAAAAGATATAGGGGTGCTTAGCCTTATGTGCATAATCACATAAATGATTAGACTAAACTTTAATAAAGGCAATTGTCTGGGTTTTTTGTTGTAGGTTGTTTTTTTGTGTGTGTGTATGTGTGTTTTGGTGAGCATTTTCTTTTAATATTCCCATTCTTGCAAAGATTTAATCTTTCCTTTCACCTTCAGCCCTGAATCATGTGGGATGACCTGGTCTTCTTTGAGTCAAAAGCATTACCACAGAGAAGGGCAGAATGATATGCATTTCAGAAAAAGTGAAACAGGAAGTCTTGATCCCTGAAGTTCATTGTTATTTGTTCTACCACACAGACCATTTCTGGTGATGCCATTTCTGCCATGAATAGAATTTTTGGGGGGTTGAAGGTGAGAAAAGATTGGCTCACAGAACGGTTCTCCATCCACTGATGAATGACCTCATGATAACATGTCTTAGAATCCACTATTGTCTTCAGACAGTCATGAATAATTTGGTGGAAAGTGCCACTTGTAATTTCTGAGAGCCAGAAAACCTGGATTTACTTCAAGATGGCACTCTAAGAAATTGCTCGGTCCTGGGTAATGTCCAATGTGGAATTTTCCTGGATTTTCCTTCTCCTGGTGGGGGCTCCATCGTGTAAGCAATAAAATCAATGTACTACATGCTGATATCTAGAAAGAATGTCTGTGATGTTTTGTGACAAATTACTGGCTTGAGTTAGTGGGTTGTACCTTTCCAGTGGCAAATTACTGGTTAGTAACCAAGAAAGGGCAATAATGACAGTTTTCCTCGAGGTAGTGCTCTACTGAAAGTTGCATTTCCCTAAAGGATGTTGTTATATCTGGAATTTGTTTGAAAAAATATAATTTGGTTATTGTGTTTGGTTGTTTTGATTTGGGTTTTTTGGGTTTGTAACAGGCAATGCCCTCAGCTATCATTCTGCTTTAATTTACAATGACTTCAATGTAATTTTGAATGTTGACATATCTGTTTACAACAGAAAAGGTGACTAGAATGATCAAATTTCTTGCAAGATGCAGTATTCTCAGAGTTCTTCTCCAACTGGTGCTATTTTGGATAAGACTTGTATAATCTTCCAAATACTTTACTACTGCATTACTGTAGTGACCTGATTTTCTATAATCTTAAATTAAGTCAGAAGAGGATAAATTGTCATAAGAGTACATAGAATTGTACTTTTAAAGTAATGGCTGCTTCCTGTAATGAAAAAGGAAATGTGGCCAGCAGAAAAAAACAGTAAAAGGTTGGAATCCAATGACTGAATTTTAAGATGAAAATAGAATTGCCCTGATCTGTCATCTTTATACCCTCCTCATAGTTACTGGGGGCTGCTGTTTTGACATTCCCAACCCTTCCCTTCTCCGGGCTGATTAAACCCAGATTCCTCAGCTTCTGTTCATAGGTCAAATATTTTTCCTGACCATCCCATTCACCTTCTGCTGAGTTTTTCCCAGTTTCTACGTGTCTCTCTGGACTGGGTACCCCAAAATTGAACCAAGCATCCAAATGCTGGATTGCATATATGTTGTTCCTGACTCAATAAATCAGAGGTTCATCTGAGCTAAATTTTAATGGAATAGGCTGAGGTATGGGTTTAATGAGATTGCTGTGCAACGCTGCCTATTTTCCATTTATTTGTGGGGAGGGTACAAGGTTTTTCCTTACCAAGGGTATGAGAATGAGAGCTTCTCAGGTACCTACATCAAAAACAAGCAAAGAAAGAAGACCCTGGGATTCTATGCTTCAGCAGTGGAAGAGTCTTTTGCTTTCTTTTTCATAACAATGTGAGGAAAACAATAATGAGAAATGGAAACACATTAATTAGACTGAGAGGAAAGTAATCACAATATTTTGTGATTTCCACCCCCTGCAGGTGTAGTAGTCACTCTTGACACCGCTGCTGCATTTTCTGTTGGGTGAAACTCTTGTTTGTAAGGAGAGCTAGAAGGGACCCTAAGCATTGATTAAAAATCCTCAAAATAAGACTGGGCTGTTGGACAGACTCTAGTCTGGCCCCTTAAGCATTGCCTGGCATTTTATTTAAAATTAAATATAGCATTGAGAAACAAAAAAAATTCCTTTGCATGTAGTTGGAAAAATACATCCATTTGATATAAAAATGTTACACAAATTTTATTTTTTTCTTATTTATTTTAACTTAGCTTCTCTCTAGTTAGAAAAACCTAGTATCTTGAAACTTAGTAGTAGGTTTATTTAGAGATAGACTGTTTTTAACCTTTTCCCATTTCCCCTTTAATTAGCATGATCTGCAGGTTTCAGCCACCCAACTGTGCAGATTATAGTATCTAGTAACTTTTCAGGCAGCTCTGCTGTGTTGTCTTTGGCTGCCCTTAGGATCTAACATATGGTTTGTTAGGATTAGTCAGGTATTTATCTAAGAAACTTTTCAATGGGTTTCAGAAAGACAAACTTGGGGAAAAAGTGAAAACAATTGCCTGCAGACCAGGCATATCTGCAAATGGAATATTGTGTTGTACGAGATGGTGAGAAAACTTCTGGAAATACCGTGACCTTGGTCGTGGTGGTGTGAGTACATACATTCCTCTGACTCACTCATCCTGAAAAGCTATGATTTTTTTAATGAACTGAATCTGTCCCATGCTTGCAATTAGTGTTTATTTGCTTCAAATAGTGTTTGTCCCCTTCAAAATCACACAATGTGGTATTATTCTATTAGCAGTAAAGTACGTGGCTCCAGGCTGTTGAGTTGAAGCAGGTAATATGGTGAGCATTTATTTTTGATGCTATACTCTTGGTTTTCTAATGACAGGAACCGAGAAAGCAACCAGGGGACAGATTTTAGAGAATTAAATGGAGGAACAAGACTCTGATGTTAAGTTGGTACTATAGTGACAAGCAGTATGCAAAGCTCTAGCTGCTGCAAACCAGTCTGTGGGATTTAAGGTGGAGTTTGAGGCTTCCATTAAATAGATCTTGTTTCTCTCATCACAACTACATCACCAGCTTATTCCTCCCCCAGTTCATTTCTGTACTGCTTCTGAGCAACTGTATCCTCCCTGTTTTGACTGAAAATGGTATTAGAGAAACTCAGCTTTCCATTTCTTTCTGTTTCCAGAAATTAAGATTTGGGTAGAAGAAGCAGAAAGTGTTCTCTAAACTGGCCCTGTGCTTTGGATCCAGTGAAATGCACTTTGGGACAGTGCAAGTAGCTGCTTTTCACATTGCTTTTTCTTATTTACTGCTGTTTGTTCTTCTTGCCCTACAGTGATTTCACTCTACTTTTGACTGCAGATAACAGCAGAATTGAGTGGTTTCATGAGGGTTTTCTATGATGTCTCCCAAGACATTACAAAGACATAGATACTACAAAATTGTTTAATTTCATGCCCCAGAGGATTTGAGAATTGAGCAATAAACATATAATTAAAATAGTTAGATGTGGCAGGATTTTTTTAGAGTTTTTTACTATGTTGAAGAGGGACAATAAATTCCAGTGTTTCCACTTCCCATCCAGCATCTCAAAAAGCTTCAGTAAAAAATTTTTTTTCAAAATATAGGACTATGAGGAAGAAAAGGAGTAAGCAGAAAATGCAGAAATCCAAATGTCCTATTTAGTTTCTTCAGACTTTCTTTTTCTTTGGTTTTCATTGTCTATTTAGATAATATTTGTGGAATACAGAGTATTTTGCGGTGCTAATACCACCAACCTCAGGATTAAATTCACATCAAGATTATATAAACTGAAAATGAGGGAAAGTGAAGAGCATATGTGGAAACAACAAAAGCAAGCTTGGCTTCAAGTATTGGTAGCATTGGTGGAAAAAAAGCCCATTATTCTCAAACAAGTACAGTAGGAAAATGCAGAATTTCTTATGACAGAGACGCTAGGTAATATTCCTAAAGTGCAACCCCAAATCTCAGATAATGAGATTTGGTCATTAAGCAACTAATTTTGAAAACTATGTCATTAGAAAACTATTAAAATTCTTGGAACTAAGGGCACCAGGACAGGTTCAGAGGAAATGAAAATCCCACAGTGGAGTGCAAGCAGAGCAGTATGTAGAACAGTTGAAACATAAAGAGAGATCTCTGGCTAGAATTTTTTTTTCTGTGATGATTTCTGAAATGTAAAATACTGTTCCTCCGTTTCAATTTTAGTCAATAGAATTAAAATGGGGTGTTTTCACTTTATTTGATCCAAATTTAACTATGCAATTGAGTTGAATTTTTTTTAATAGGTGAAGCACAACTGTCTATCAGTTGAAATTTGCTTGGGTTTCCTGATGGGCTGTGCCTTCTTTCATGATTCTTCTGACATGGGTTTCAGTTGTGGGTTTCACATGCCTGTGTACACAGTGTGGATGGAGTCGACTACTCCAATACTATGGAGAGAAGGATTTCGTATCCCAGGCAGAGGAGTGGGGTAAAAAGGGACACAACTTTGCAGTGATCACATTGAAAAGAACTGCCACAGATCTGCACCCATCCCTAGGGTATTGAATCAAAATTCATCTGGTTAATTTTTGAAAGATAAAGAAATTTGGTTGCAGAATGAAATTTTGGCAATTTCAAGCCCCTGTTCTTTGGATTTTTCTTACTGATCTGAAAAAGAATGCTGCTTTGAAATGTTGTCACTACAGCCAGCTCCTTAAAGAACAAAACCCATGAAAATAAATGTAGAAATATGGCTGATCAGCAGCATAAAAATCTGTCATGAACTGTTTGCTGAGCTGAAAGTAAGACTCAGTGTATTTGTGCATCTCTGGTATTCACAGATCATGAGTACCTAGACAAGTGCAAAATTGTCTAATATACACAAAGCCTGTCTATTGCTGCTTCTTGTATGAGATTTTCTGGAGCAAGAAATAAAATTTGATTTTTAATGAAATAATTACAATGAATTAAAACAGAGTCTTGTGAAGTGAAGCCATCTAGTCAGTAGTCAGGAACAACAGCATATGATTGAAAGTATGTGCCCCAGGACTTCATGTGTCACATGAACTATCCTCCTAATTAGTTGCAAAAGTCTTCATAAAACACTCCATTGAAGATACTGCAGTGTGAACTGTAATTGTGGTTTGTTGATATGGGATTTACAAAAAACAAATAGGCAAATGCCTGAATAAATTATTCTCAGTGATTATTAATTCTTGTCAAACACACTGCAAAAAAAAAAACCTTTGAGGGGGACTGTAGTGCAGAATTTTGCTTTCATCTAACATTGATAAAATGGATTTCTTTGTGTTTCTAAATGGAAAAAAAATTACACTTATTTATAACAGGTTTTCATAGGTCTCTGAAATTACTCTTCTATGATAGTAATGCATTGCTGACAGCAAATTTACTAATGTGAACCTATTAATCCAACTAGGGAGAAAATCCACACTTTTTTTCCCCTCAACACAGGAAGAGTATAAGCTGATATAATACTTGCATGCAGGTTGTTACATAGAAGTACACACAAATATGTTGTAAAGAGGGAAATAACTGCATTTTCTACCTCAGACTTACTCTATGGCTATACTTTTATTCCTGTGGGGTGGATTTATTTTTTTTTATTTTACTATTTAAAATGTTGAAAGGGTTTATATCTTTTTGGTGCTCATCTAGGAACTAATAAGCTGAAAGGTGTTATAAAAGGTGTTAACACATTAGTAGAATTACACTGATCTCAAAAGCTGTAATATGGAGGAGAGCAGGCTTATTGATTTTCAATTTCTATTCCACATATGCTCATCAAGGAAGTTATTCTATTGTTTAAAAACAGGGGTTTAAAACAGGAGGCAAAGATGCTATTCTGAAAATGTTATACATCTTTTGCAGTTTCTTGCTGTTTGTGTGCCAGAAAGCCAATATTTTTGAAGATGGACCTTTCAGATTTCACATTTTCATCTTCCCAGGGTAGTTTAATATTTTTTGAAAACGTAGATATAATGTTTTCTGGGAGCTAGCAAAGGCTGATGAGTTGGTTCAAAACAACAAAGAATTTAGGACAGATTCTGACTTCCAAATTTCAGGGCTTTCAGGTTTATTGCTAAACCTAAAACCATAAAGAAGTCTGGATAGACAATTTACTTTGGTATAGAGTTGTAACATGAAATTTTTTTTATGTTGTTAATTACAGCAAGATTTTATAGGCCTTCCAGACTTAATTATAAATTGTTGCTGGCATTTTCAGATAACAAATCTTATAATGCACTGTGTTGTAAGTGGTGGTATTAGAAATCTGTTATGCAAAATTCATTTGGGAAGATGTCATTGGCCTGGTTCTAGGCTGGATGAGGTTTAGGTTGTCATATGGCATGAATATGTACATGGATTGTTCATTTTGAACAAATTTAAGGTTTTTTTGGGTTGTTTCCAGAAGGGGCATCTAGGTATGCCCAGTTCTGATCTGATGGGAGCTGCTGGCTCCAGCACCAGGATTATGGTTTCAGAGGCTTGAGTAGGTTTGGGTCTAGACAGGTCACTGTAAAGTTGCTGCAGACTCAGACACATCACAGGTTGTGGTCTCAGGGGTTGGGGCTGCTGCTGGTGACTGCCCATGCCTGTGTGACAGGTATGGCAGCAGGATGGTGGAGGCAGCATTAGAGTGGGTTGGTACCATGGTTATTGCTGAAGCCTCAGGGGGTTGGTCGCTGCTGTGCTCTGTGGGAGCTGATCAGCTGGGTTTGTGGTCGCTGTGTAGCTGCTGCACACATTTAGTTCTGTGCACAGGGAAAAAAAGAAGGAAGTGAAGTTGTTTCTCAAATAAGGCAAAGTAGATATGAAATGTTGTTGTTGTTTCCTTCTTCAGAGTATGGCAAGGATACTTATATGTGATAAAAATTTCAGGCTGAGCTCCGAGCTCCTAATTGGACCTCCAGCCAATAAACCTGTTTAAATAACTAGATCTTCATCAAGCAAGGAGCTCAGCCATGATGCAATTATTCTTCTAGTGCATTTGTCTAGAAATAGTCCCCTGGAGGTGATACTAATGTCTCCAAGTATTTGGGACAGACCCACCTTGTTGGTTTTTTTTCTCCTTTGTTTTAGGTTGAGACATATCCAGTGCTTTCCCATTTCCAGTGTCCTGTTACAGACAAGCTAGTGTAAGAAGAGAACAGCTTCTGTGTTGTGAAATTCCATTCTTAACAATGGCCATGCACTTACTTTATATTAGAGGATTTATAGCATTTTTATATTTCACGATTAAATATTCCATTTTTCTTGATGTAAGAGTCATGAAGAGAGAATGATAGAGGAAATCTGTCTAGCATCACTTATTTTTGTGTGTCTCAGTTTATTATACTGTGTATGGACTCCTACCAGGCTGATCCATGACAGAGGATTATCTTTTGATTTAGGTTTTTATGAACCAAGCTGCTTGCCTGATTATACCTTAGTGTGCTAACAAAATATACTCATAACAACATTTAATTTTATGAACATCTGGAATTCTTTTTATTTGGGATTTATTCTGTTGTGATGCATATTTTTGCTAATACTTCTATGTTCAGGATAGTGGGACTGTAAAAGTACTGATACAAACTGGTATCTGGGACTTAATCTTGTTTATATATCCTTTTAGACCTTGAGTAAAAAAATCTGCAGGCTCATGGAGTAAAATCAGACCAAGAAACTACCAGGACACCAGAAATGGAAAAACTCACACGAGAAGGCCTTGAAAGTTACAGATCACATTGCATTTAGACTTGGATGCTTATCTGAGATTAAAGAAGTCAATCCTGCTCTTGACTCTGAAATATTGGATGAATTCTGAGTATTCTGTCTTCCTGCTGGCTGTTTGCTGTGTCTGTTTAGAGTATAAACTTTGGGGGGACAAGGGCTACCAGGAATATGTAAGGCAGGTCAGTGACCATGGCAGATTGAGAATCTCTGCTGAAGACTCCAGGGTCTGTAAGGCTGTGGATTTCTATTAGAATTTAATCAGAATCAATAGACTGTTGGTGCTGATCACTAATGTTCTTCTCCTTTCTTTAGACTGTGCTATGTGTCATTTTTCTCAGTTTTAGCAGTATCTAATTACATGTTTAGAACTTGTTAATTTGCAAAAAGTATTTGAAGGAAGGAAGAAAAGGAGTATATTTTAATGCCAGTGTAACAGTGGTCTGGGAAAGCTTTTCTGAGTCATCAGGGAAGTCTGCAAAAGAAGAACACAAAAGGATTGTTAAGAGAGGAAGAATGAAATCTTCTGTCAGCAGAAAACTCTTAGTTCAGTTCCACTATAACAATGAAATGTGTTATAGGGAATGGTGCATTCATGTTTGTCTCCCTTTTGGTAAGTAGCTTCATGCAGGTTGCTAGAACATGACACCATAAGGTAGTGGTCTAAACTCTGCCATTGAAACAGGAAGCATTAGTATGAAAATACTTCATCACTTCTTTGATCTAGACAAATGCAAAGCAATGTGGGATGTTATTAAGAAAACTCATATTCCAACAGTTCCTACTTCAATTATTCTGTTACATGTTATTTTGTGCACATTAATGGATGAGAGACAGAAGGATGGGATGACAAATATTTCAACAGATTATTAATATTTTGCATTTTTTCGAGTTTTTACTGGAGTTTGCAAATACATGCAGGAACTTTTTAAAATACCCAGATTTGGAGTTTAGTGACCATTGTCACTGACTCACATAAAATTCTGTACGAGTCATGGAGAAGCATATGGGTGTTTCACCCTTGACTCCATAGTAAATCCAGTTTCTGGGAACAGATGCTCCTTTGATGAGGCTCTGCTGACAGAGAGGCAGTTCAGCAGTGTTGTGGACTAGCTGTATTCAAAGAGAAAGTCGGCAAACCCAATGTGGTATCAATGATCAGACTGATTTTTACTATGAGATCAAAGCAGCAAAAAAATACTTTGAAATCTTGCATAGACTGTGCAAATTAAAGGTGTGACTATGTGGTATGATTAAATGATCTGAAGATGTATTTGGGCAAGTTCTAAACAAATGAAGCATAGTTAGTTCTCCCTGGATTAAATGTCCTGAAGAGAAAGGTAATATAGCTGTGTGCTTTAATATTTGAGAAAAATGCATTTAGCAAGTCAGGAGAAAACTATTGCGCCAATAGTGTCGAGGTTGGAGGAGTTATACACATCTAATTTTTTGCCTTCTAAATTCTTCTGCAAATCTTTGTTTTAAAACTCTAGCTTGTAAGTGGAGGAATGGAAAGTCATTGAAAAAAGAGAAAAAAGTGAATTAAAAATGCCCAGGAGAGGGGTGAAGAGCCAGTACTTTGTAACATATCCTCCAGGTGTCATCACAAAGACAAATGAAACTCCTTCTGTCTTTTGAATAAAGTTTGTCAAGTAATTTGGTCAGCACATGCACCACTGGGAACAGTAATACCATGCACTAAGAGAGATTGTGTATTTTCAGTTTTAACAATGTTAACATGTTACTTGTAAACAGAATGAGGGAAGCCAGAGGACAAAATCTGTGTTAGGGAACTATTGTGCCAGCAGGTGTGATATGAGAGGAATGCAAATGGTAGCAGCCTGCACTGCCAGCACACTCCTAGAAATGCACTTTGCACAGTGCCAGACAGGCAGTCCTTATGGAATTATTGAAACTTCTGCATTTCTCCTGTAGATAACACACTCTATTTCTTCTTGTCATTGTGAGGAAGGCAGATGCTGAAGCAGATATTATATTGGAACCTTATTTTCTGCATTCTTCCAGTGTGCAGTGAAAGGTAAGTCTGCTTAACATGACAGTTGCCTCTTTCAATTCTTCTATTTTGCTGTTTTACCCTGAACAGAATTGCATTATAACTCAGTCTCCATATAGCACAGGACAGCAGAGCTGATCAGGAGCCTGATAGTGTACTCAGTTCTTGTTGGAAGGTGCACACTTGACAAGACAAGAACCTTATGAGAGTTTGGTTTCCAAGTTCTCCAGATTGGAAGTTTTTCAGTTTTGAATTTAATCCAATTTTTTGTTAGAAGTATTTGTTAAATTGTAGTGAAAAGGCCTAAAAAGAATTTAGCCATTTTTGTATCTTTTTCTGCACAGCTCTATATGTGTGGGGTTTTATGATCTTCATCATGTATCTGGGCAGGAAGGCTTTGCCACATTGCTCCTCTAATATGCCATGCTCAAACACTAGAATCAAATTGACTAGGGACATAAAAACAGCTGAGGCAAGACAGGAGTCACAATTCTCAAACCTCAGTGCTGCAAAGCTAAGCTAGTGTGAGAGTAGGCAGAGATAAACAAAACCTTAAATGTGGGAGGAATCCTGGTATAAGCAAGGAGCAACACTTCTTTATGCTCCTGCTGTCATTTACTATGACACCAACAGCTGCCTGTTATCTGCGAATTAGGCATTAGATCATTGTTTGCCCTGTGAAACTTGTGATAAATTAAATGTCCTCTAATCTGCTTAATTATTTATGCCCATGTATTTAACATTTAAAACGCTTTACTCAAACGATTTTCATGTCGTTCTTTGGGGAAAGATTGGTAGACTGAGTAAATCCTCTTTGATGTTTTCCTGAGGAAGGTGCTGTTGGCATCCTGAGTGTTCCTAGCTTAATCTCCACACGACCTCAGGGCTCTTTCTGTCAGGTAGTAGCTATCTTTTGCTGAGTCTCTATGGTAATGTTGTACATATCTAGAAATCAGTACTGCATACTCCAGCATCAAAGGAAAAAGCTGATATTTCTGTGGTGAGGTACTTACTAATATGATACACATCTCTGATAATATGTATGTGTAATGACAGCACCTAGAGATAAGGAGAGGTAGGGTAATGACACCACACTGATCTATTCCTACATAGAAAATAGAGAAAACATGGAAAAGCAACACATTATTCTCACTAAAAAGCCCACAACCTACATTTGTACTATCATTTATTTAAGTAAGTAGCTCTTATAAAATAAACAAGGCAAAAATATAAAGCACAGGGTAAGGAAGATGTAAAAATATTAACTTCCAGGTAACATTGCTGTAAAATTATGTCTAATTAGTGCTGAGACAACTTTGCTGTTTGGTAATTTCAGCAAGCTTACAGTGCAGTCATAAGCCTGAAAGAAGCACATTGTCTTTGATTTGGAGAGGAAGCGCTATTTTGCAATTTCAGTCAAAGACAAAAATGTAGTTTTTAAATTTCCGACTGAGTTTTACTTTCTGTTAATGAGTGCAGGTGAAATGAGTGGATGGAGCCAATGAAATGAAACCATTGCTTTTCCTAATCCTTTTGAGACTTGATTTCTGGTTTTAGAAAATTATTAGAAAACGAATACTTTTTATTAGAAAAGTTTCTATAACTATGCCTACCCACATACATAGAATAATGCTACGTGCGCCACTCTCATGATATTTCTTGATTTATTTCAGTAGAAGTGGTAAAGACTTGTAAAGAAAGGTAATTCGGAAAATTACTTTTCTTGACTCGTAAAGAAAAGTAATTCTGAAAATGTAATAATCAATTTTTTGGTATAACACATCCATAGCAAGATTTTGTTTTAATAAAATATATTTCTAATTAACACATTTTTTTTATTATAACTAAATTTATTTTCCTGACATTTTAGAGTTTGCTCAAAACATATTCTACTCTCTTTAGAAATTTTTTTAAATTATTATCCAGAATAAATCACATAACAATGTATCTCGTAGATTTCATAGGTGTGCAAAGACTTATAGCTTTGAAAATTTGCAAATACAAGATTCCACTCATCCTCTTTCCATTAAATTTTGTTCATCATGCTACTTAAAAATAGCAATATTCAGAACAAATAAGCATTAAAATTATGTTTAACAAGTTTAAATAACTTGTGTTTAAGAAGTGTGAGTGACATAAATTTTAATTAGTTACATTAAAAGTTAAACTAGTTTAGTCAAAATTAGCACATATTTTTGTTCTCCTTAGACCATACAGTAAAAGAAATCAAGCTTAAATTGTCTTTAGTACATTCTCTACCTTCTCCACTAGTAAACCTCTCTGGACTTCACTATGTCTTGAGTCACAGATTGCCATATAAAAGAGAAGCTGAAGTAGAGGAAGATATGTTTCCACTTTAAGTGAAGAAGATCCATTTGGTCTAGAAGCATTCATTGCATCATCTGTGATGTTGCTTTTGTGACTGGTGAATTTCCATAATTTGACTGGATTAGCCATAAACATTTCCTCTTTTTTTGACTGAGAACAATAATTTCTAACCCTTAGGAAGAAGTGATGAACAGATTCTGATTTCTGGAGGGCAGAAATGTTTGATATTCCAAGAGGGTGCCAAGGAAGGGTTTCCTGTCCCCGTAGAGTCCTGCAGGGACTACTGATAGGTGTTTTGCAGTTTAGGACTGATAAATTGTCTCAGTGTCCTCTACTCTAAGAGTCACTATCATCAACTGCCTGTCTGCTGCTCCTGAAGGGCTCTTGATGTTCAGCAGGAGCTCTGTGGGTGAGGATCAGATTGTGTGAATTGCAGTGAGTGAATCTTGCCTCTTCTGCAGCCTCTGCGGATGACAGGGTGGCACACGCAGCTGGCTGCAGCCACCTCTGCCAGCCGCTGCTGAGCATGATGGTGTTGAGAGGTCGTCAACCTTAGGAATTTTAACTGTAATTTTAAAGTCTCATTGCCTCTTGACATCTAGCACTTGGAGCCCCTTCTTCATTTGTTTGGAGATTTTTACCTCACTGTAGAAACATTTAGAATTTTAAGGCACATGTCTACTCAAGATATAGTAAGTTAGAGTGTCATGTAAAATCACGTTAGCTGAAGTGCTGTCAGCTCAGTGTGGACCCTCTCATTCAGAAGCAAAGTACCCACACAGGAATCTAATGAGCTTTAGCTAATGTGCTTTCACTTTGCAGCAGTCTTTAATTAGTCTTTCCATTCCCTGTGTCTCCTAATCAGAGCAGACTTCAGATCTTCTATATCCTTATGTATCTAGTGCATACTGTATGTTATCAGAAAGTTTAAGAAGTGTACAGATCTGCACAGCCCCTTGCAAGAGGAGAAAAATATTGCTGTCTCCTATTGTGTGTGGTTTACTTTAAAATACAATTAAGTTCCCTCAGTGGCCCTGTTATATGCTCTCTATATACAGCACTGGAAGTTGATTTAAGTTCTGTTATTAATCCCAGCAGCTGTTTATGGCATTGTGTAGCAAACCCATAAGAAATAAAGATTATCCCTTAAATAAGTGTAAAGATATGCAGGATTCTCATAACAACCTAACTGCAGGTATGCTATACTGCTGTGTAATAGACCCTATACTTAGAATAAAGTTTAAACTCTCTTTCCTTTACCACTGTTTTGTGGGATTTCTTTTTCTCTGAATTGTCAGAAAAGACAAGGTGACCAGAGCTTTTCCTGATGGCTCAGAAATTTGGTCATAAAATTAAGATAAACAAACTAACACCTGCTTAAAATTGTCTGTGTTATAATGTTAATGTCCTTTATGCTGGGGGGTGATGCCAGTATTTGTGAGATAATAACAAACACTTCTGCAACCATAAGCTTGTGACAATTTCTGTCCCATGGGTGAGAAGTCTGTGAAACTTCTTTAGAAACTTCACTTTGTCTCATGGGTAAACATCCAAGGTACAGCAGCACCTGAGCTCTGCACTAAGTTGGTGTCTTCTTTCAGGACACTTTCCTCTATTCCTTTGCTTATTTCCAAGAAGCCTGGAGGAACATAATTATATTTGAGTCCTCTGTGTATCTGCAGATTCTGCTGAAATTTGGTAACAAAAATTAAATGAGGTTGGCAGCACATGTTATTGTATCAGTGAGAGTTCTATCAGTATTGTTGATTCTGCAGGAAAATGCATAAAATTTGCAAAGTGCCAGAGTATAGATAATTCACTGTACTTTACAAACTGGCCAAATGATAAAGAACATACAGTAAAAAAAAAAGTTAAAAGCAGCACATGTACAACAAAGAGAAAAGCAAACAAAGAACCATTGTGTAATGGGTGAGGGTATTCAGAGGAAAAATACAATAAGCATACAATTTGTAGCCTGCTTGTATCAGACTATCTTTTAGAGATTTTTTTCTATCCCTAAAATAAAGCAGAAGTGTTGTTTAAATTAAACTAACACATTTAAACTTTTAGTCAACTTTAACCAGTCCCCTTACATGGAAAAGAAAGAATGAATGAGGTCACAAATACGACTATCAAAAGCAGGGGTGTTCAAGGTGCCTGGCCTTGAAGATATTTATATAGAATTCATTAAAATATATTGGTGGCTGGGTAAAAAAAAAAGAAATCTCATCATAAATACATTACCTAGTCCTAAGATAAGTGGAAGAGTAACCACATTTGAATACCAAATGTCTGCAAAAATTTCCTTTGTATTATTTTTCTGTTTGGCATGAATTAAATGTTCTTATAGAAGTAGCTATTATAGTGGTACTGGTGAATAGCAAATATCAGGCTTATGTTTTAAAAAGGCACTTGTGATGATTTTAGGATTTACAGACTCTGACCTCATCTTTAGCACACAGTGAATTGCTTGAAAATATAAAGAAAAGGAGATTAATAGAAGACTTTGAATATAACAGATACAAATAAGAATGGTTTATATGTAAAGGAAAACAAAACTTGTCAGATGCGCTATAGTTGTAAATGCATTAAAAATAGGGCACTTCTTTATTTTTTTGTTTGAATCCTTTTAGAAAATTTTGTTGATGGTCTTCTTTGAATTGGGAGGAGATGCTGTCATGACTAAAAAGTTAAGAGGAAGAAGTATCATAAAGTGTTTGAAGTTCAGAAATATTCTGTGTGAGCTGCTGAATTCACTCTACAATCTCCCAAACTTGCTGGATTTCAGCAAGCAAGGTGATGTCCCACTCAGTCATCTTGCCTGGGCAAAAGTCCATTTTGTGTGAGTAACATCTCATCACAGGCATAATGAAACTTAAATATTTCATTTTTTAACTTGTCCTCCTGAAATATGCTAGTGGGGTGGGAAGAGGCTTTTCCTAGGACTTATGAAGGAGAAAGCTCTGTCTAGTCTGACATCCATTGAGAGATGTTAAAAGACTCTTTCCTGCTGATTTAGGCTCCCACTGTCTCAGTTTTTGGCAGGTGTTGCAGTCTATGCATAGCTCTTCCACAATTTATATAATTACTTGACTTATCTCAGAGTCATATGATCATAGGAATATAAAATAATGGACTGGAAAAAAGGAATAAATGCCAATTTCTTATTCCAGTCATGTATTCCTTCTACCATCAGGTTCAATGATTTCTTCCTACACTGTGGTGGCCGATGATTCCTTTTGTATTCCTTATGAACAACTCTGCATGAGTATTGTTACAGGGATAGAAATATTTTCTTTCCTAATCTCTAGCCAAATTGCACAAACTCTCTCTTTAGCTTAGTTTGGGATGCCAGGACTTTTTTGCATCAACTGTGTGGCCTTTCAGACATACAAA
This sequence comes from Camarhynchus parvulus, assembly GCF_901933205.1. NCBI lineage: Eukaryota > Metazoa > Chordata > Aves > Passeriformes > Thraupidae > Camarhynchus > Camarhynchus parvulus. The sequence goes on from NC_044573.1 coordinate 33,580,591, forward strand.
AGATCCTGGATACCCTCTGTGCTGAGGTGTTCCTCTGCTCACTGATTATGCATCTATGCTCATTACACTGGCTCCTGCAGCTGTCTGGTCTAAGCCTGTTTCATATCAGATTGGAAAATCTGGAAGCAAAAGAGGAAAATACCAACTCATGGTGTTCAACAAATTCTGAGGAGAGCCATTAATTCTGGAAGTTTCTGGCTGCATCAGATAGAATATTCCTGTCCCTTTTGAAGACTGGATATTGTATAAGAAAATCTGGAGGTCTATTGCCAATATTTTCATAGTTCCCATTTCAAAGCTCAGTGCTCCAGTGTCTGGATTTATTCCAGGTGCAGCCATCCTTACATAAGACGGATGCAATCTCTCTTAGATCTGAATGCTTGTTGGACTTTAATCTTTCTTTTTCACCAGTCTCAATATTTAAATCTCAGCTCATGCCCATTGAACTACAGCATGCTGCTGCCCATCAGTCTGCTGAGTTGCCAGAGGCAGAACCCAGAGCCAGAACACCCCACCTATGAATGTGGCAATCATATTTTCCCAGCTCAGTACCCTCACCCAGTAGGGCCTGGAGCACTTCACAAGGCGTGATTATGAGGATGGAGTGTTTTGTTTGGGAACTCAAGGGACAATGCCACTAATAACAGCAAGTGTATCTCCCTGGATACCGTAGTGACTTTGATAATGCAAAACAAGACTGAGGATCTGAGCTGAAGTTAGAGGAAAGGCAAAGACTGCAGTGAACAAAGGATTGTTTTCTGTTCACAGAGGAGGCTCAGTTTTAAGGTACTATATAAGTCTAATCCCTAATTAGTTTTGGGATTTTCTGTGTGAAAATTTTGCTAACATGAGGCTGAGGCATTTTTGCTGGTGAAGAGGAACATGACATAAAAGTTTATGACCAGCCAGGTAGGGAGGAGAAGCATGGGGCCTCAGAGGGGTCAGCATCTCTCAATAGCAGTTCTCTGAGGATCACTGGTGAATAATGAATATTTTTTTATTCTGCAGTGTTTCCTTCCATGCTAAAACCTCCTGCATTTGCAGTGAATATCTCTTCTCAGGTTAGAGATGTTGCAAAAGGAACGACAGTCCTTGCTCCTGTGGGAATGTTGACATCATGATAGAATATCTAGCAAAATGATGAAATGAGTGTGTATCCCTACCTCTGTTTACAGGCTACCTAGCTGTAGGTAACCTGTGCTGAACATGAAACAAATCACTTCCAAGTATGGCTGTATTACCACAGGAAGGATTGTTGTGAGGCTTAGGTGTGGACTTGTGCTCATTGCAACTTGCAAAGCTACCCAGGTCCTATTAGGATGTATTTCTAATGTCTTTATCATGTTGAAATATGAGGAACATCTCCATAGCACAAAGACAGTCCAAGGTTTTCTGAAGCAGTGGTTCACAAAAATAATTTTTTTTCTTATCAAGGGCAACCACAAACAACTTTGTGGTGGTACATTGCCTACATCCTCCAGTGAATATGAACAGTGGCAGGCAATGCAGAACTGGATCCCAAATGACTTGCCCAAGGTGCTTGCTTGGCTAACTTGATGGAAATTGTAATCATACACTTATGACAGATATGCATTACTTTTGTGGTTTTTTTCAGATCTTCCAGTAGGGACACAGACAAAGAAAGGAACTGAAACTGCATCCTAGAGAGCAGAGGTGGTTTTTTGTCTAGTCAATAGAAAGTTAGATGTTTAAATGCAGAGGCTGGCAGTGTTGGATCTCTTCTACTGCAGATCCAGAATTGCATTTGATTTTTCTTTTCAGATCTTACACGATTCAAAACTGTTCCTTTTCCTCTGTAGGTTATTTGACAGTCTGTCTGTATTCTCTACTCCTTAGTTGTGGCTGCCTTGCTCTCTCATTGCATTGGCTGACTATTGCAAATGAGACCCCAGTATTTTTTACTGGAGAGCACTTTGTCTTTAAGCTTCTGAGAGCTAATATTTTCTGCTGGGGATTGTTTGTACACAAATGGTAGGGTATTTCTTGCATGTTCTTCGAGCTGTATACTTGGTCGTTGAAATTACTTTTCATTGCTTCTGTTCTCTCTCTGAGAAAACTGTAACAGGTTGTCTTGCAAATGCGTTTTCATGTTAGCATTCAGATTTATGTGCAAGCATACACACTGGCAATAATATAAGCTTCTCCTAAATGTTGCTGTGAGTAAAACTTCACTGTCAGCATGTTCACAAACACCAAACACAGGTCATGATTATCAGTGGACTGAATAGCTTGCATTTGTCCAAATATTCTCAGAGAGTTTCCCCAAAGTTTTTAAGCTACCGCTGGCAACCCACAACTTTTCACAGGGAATTACATTCAGATTTTACTTGTTCATTGTTCCATAATTACAGGGTATACCTGACGTTTTTTAAAAATTGTGTTATACAGAGAGCTTAGCTCTTGAATATGAAGTTTTCTAAGGTTATAGTTGAAGATTTTTTTAGCTTGCAAGAAGCAGAAAATCACAGATGAGAGGCTGCTGTCTTTCTACCTACATACCTACCTACCTCCCTCAACTTGAACTGGTTACTAGTTCTAGTTACTATACCAATATATGTTGTGATTTTTGTCTTGCCAAATATTGAAAAGGGGAGACAGTTCAGAACTGACTGATACTGCCTACCAGTTGTTAGTGTAATTTCTTCCATATGCCCACAGGCAATATTTGAGCCTAACCAATGGTAATTTATATTTACTGCCTGTTTTTCAAACTGGAAAAAAATGTTTGAAGACTGCTCTAATATAGTTTGGGGTTCTGCCAACAGACAGCAAAGTCATTATTTCTGCTGCAACATGGGAGGCACAAAGGGGCAATAGTCTTGCTGTTTCTTACCTTTTTTTATAGGCTGTCCTATTTGGCATTACTGATAGAAATTACATAGACAACTTGGAAAGCTTTCCCTCTTTGTCCTCCAGATTTACAATACGCTTTTGCAGGCAGAGCTCAAAGGCCATCAGAAAGGGTGTCAGCATCATGAACTTCACAGCACAGTGAAAGTGCAGAGGCACAACCATGCCCCTCCTCTAGAGGATATTTTGTTCAGTTATTCAGTGGAACAGAAAGCAGATTCTTGTGAAGGAATATCAGTCTCTGCCTGATCCCATAAAAGAGAAGATGAGGTTTAGTGGCATAGCTGATGCAGGAGCACAAGATCCTGTAGATCTGCTCTAGAAGTGCTTGTTAGATTATGTGTGGGAATGAGTAAGCAGAGGGCTCCAATTACTGCATCTGTACCCTCATATTTGCTTTTTACGTGTACTGATTGAGTGATTTGTTTCTCTTCTTCTTCAGCAACGTGAGCACTCCCTCATTCCACCTGTTCTTTCATTAAGAGACGATAAAAGGGAACACAAGAAATCCCTGCCAGCTGTCTCTCTTGGGGTGGTGGAAATCTGGATGCTGAGGTGCCAACAGACACTCTCCTGCCAGCACTCTTGGACAGTGGAGTAGATAGGTACCTTTTTGGCCTCTTTCTTCTGACTTCTGACACTGTACAGTTTTCCACCAGGTAAAGCATCGTAGAGTTTTTTTCTTCTCTTTATTGTGTCGGGAGTCTATGACATGCTTGATTCAAGAAAAATGAGTTTGTAATGCTAAGCATAGCCAGAGACCTCTTTCCTATAAACTGAAGAAAATTTGTCATAGGTGCCATAATAGCTGGTAAACAAGTGTCCTTTGATGAATGATATTGATTTTCACAAAGATCCTGAAAGTTCAAATCTGTCTTGTTCTCTGTTGCAAAGTCATAGTGCTAGGTTTTCTGTGTTGCAACTTATCAACACTCCAAGCCTTTGTAAGATTGAGTTTCCTTTTAAAAGAAGTCTTGCATGCAAAATTATTTAAATATTGCTGCTTAGACCATCTGTAAACAGCACATTGAAATTTTCTGGAGTTAATAAATGATAAATAGCTTCTACTACTATTTTAGATATACAATTACATATACAATTTTTTTAGAACTTATAACCACGGTGGATTCAATTTTCATTTCAATATTAAGAACCAACTATTGAAACATCATTGAAACATGTACTTAATAAATTTAAGCTTCATTAACTTTATCAATGTACTGCTGATGGAAGTTCTGGCTTTAGATATGGACATTGCAGTAGTGTTGCCAACTGCTAAAAGATACAGTTTTAAGGGCAAGCAGAAATATGTCAGGAAAATGGTATGTGGTGGTTAGACACTCACTGGGCCCAATACATAAACTAAAATTTTTAAGAAAAGGAAATCTGAATGTTCTGTATATTTAAGTGCACTATGATTCATATATGTTCATGGGTAAATCCATATACTGATATTTATGTAAACAAATCTACTAAAGAATCCCAAGAATTAGTTAAGTTCATAGTTTTTAACAGAGAACAGCCAATACTAAAATGACATTCTAAAATATGAGGGCTTTTTTTTTTTTTTTTTTTTCACTAAATGTTATCCTCCTCTTTTCTTTCTAAAGTTTAAAAAAATCCATCTCAGCTGTGTAATGATCAAACATTTTCTTTCAATCTGTTATAATGAGATACTTAAAAGATTTAGAAATTATTTTCCATGGCATGGTTTATACCTCCAGTCTTTCTCAATGAAGAGAGTGAGTGAGGAGTGGTACAAGCTAAGAAGTTTATAATTTCAGGTCTTGGTCCTAAAGATATCAGCTTGGGGCTATAACAATATAATGTTTTTATTGCCTGAAGTTAAATTTTTTGACCAAAAAAAAATCTAGAAGAATTTCAACATCCATTTTCTTTAATTTACTTTTTTTTTCTAACAAAGAGAGAAAGTTTACTAGAAATCTGATACTCTGCCTCAGGACTTTACCTGCACACCCAGTGGTGTTAACACTGTGCAATTATGCAGTATGACACAGAACCAGTGCTGCAAAGCTTTATTTACCATGGCTGATGCACTGGTTTTGACAACTTTATTTCCCCAAAGATGCCTTCATGCATGAAGACATGAGAATAGGGTGATAATATGCATGATTTGCCATTGTTTTTTTTGGAAGGATCTGGTAGAGATTTATAACCATGTAACTCCTTTTCAAAACGTTACCATACTTAAATGCCTTTGAAACTCTGCTGTTAAGTCAGTGATAGATATTTGCATTACTCATTCTTAAAGTGAGAACGGGTCTTTCAGGTCACTTAAGAGCTTTTGAAATTTTTAGCTTGTGTCATTCATAAAAATATTTACAGAAGAATTTTTTAACACTACCCCCTCCCCCCTGCCCCTTCCTCATGACTGCATGACAGTTAAAAGTCTAGGCAGGGTACCTGGTTCAAAGCCTTGTTTCTGGTAAAAGGTTGGATTAGATCCACTAATATTAAGATTTTTGGCTTTGGCCTTGAAAGGCTGAATTTTCTGGGCATGTCAAAACTATTTTTCTGCAGTGAAATTGACCCTTTGATGCAAAATGTATATTGTGAATGGCAGTTGATTTTGTGATGTTAAAAGTATGCAGTAGGCAGAGATGTTTTCCTTCTGATATTTGTGCCAGGGAAAGGTTGCTAATAGTAATCTGGTGGAGAAGAAATCTGGTAGTAAAGTACATACCAATTTTGTTTTACTTGATTTAAGCCTAAAGGGCCATGCACTTAACATTTAACATGAAGGATATATATTTTTAATGGTCTCTTCTGCTTGGTAAGACAATGGCACAAATGTCATACAAGGCATAATCCCTGTGAAATCAATATAATGAGTTTATAGAAGTTATTTTCCTAGAACTGTAGAAATAATAGAGAAGAATGGGTTTTGTATTAGGTCCATAGGCATTTCATGGGGCTACAAAAAGTATGTCTTTCCATCTTTCCATCATGTGTAATGGGAATGGAAAGAAGCATCTGCCAATCCATGAGAAAGGGTAAAGCTTCAGTTACTACAGTTCTTAGTGTGCTATAACAAGACTCTACTTAGGGCACCCTGGGAACACCAATGTAGAACTCTATTATTATGGCAACTAATGCAAAAGTTGAATAGGAAACAAGTAAAGGTTGCTTTTCTCAGTGGAGACCTGTCTCTACTGGGGACACTGGATGTTCTGTGCCATAGAAATGTGGAAAAGGGAGAGTCAGTCTAAGTAATAAACTGGCAGTGAAGATGTGCAAAAATATCTCGCTGTATTAACTGTAGAATGAACAATGATGAGGTCTAATAATGGTGATGGTTCTACAAAAAGTGTCGATCTGTGGTTTCAATAGCAGACAAAAGGGCAAACTGAATGTGAGGATTTACTAAAAGAGTAAAAAAGAAAGCAATAATTATGGCATTTTCTAAACCTGTGGAGGACTCATACCTTGAGTCCTATGAAGTAGGGCTGCAAAAAATGTACAGAGAAATGTACAAGATCAAAGGTGTTGTATTACTTCTGTATAGGAAAGGACCACATAGACTGACATTACTGACTGAGCTGAGTGAGGAATGAGAGAGACCTGTACTCAAAAGCAACATAGACAAGATGAATATGGGTTGCAGGTTCAGTTTTTCCTTAAAACAAATAAACCCCCCAAAGCAATAAAGGAATATTTAGTTAATTGGGTACTAGTTCAAAACATGAATGATAGGAAGATGATTTTTCACCAAATGTATGCCTTAACTGTGGAATATATTATTGCAAAATACTGTGGATTCCAGATCTTGGGATGACTTCAAAAACTAATGGGATAAATTCATGCATGAGAGATGCTCTTCATGGGCAATTACATGCAGAGATATCACCTCCATCAGAGAAACTCTACAGCTGAGCTATAGATGGCCAGAAGGTGTAAGATCATGAGGAGGCAGCAGCACTACCCTTACATTCTTTCCTAACAATGCACTTTTAGCCACTGCCAGAAGCAAAGATGTTGGTGTAGGTTGTTCTCAGTCTGAGGCTGTCAGTTTGGTCTTAACATGTGCTGCTCTGATGCTCAGACACCTAAGTTTCAGTTCAGGGCAGCAATATGGACATGGTGCCATGGAGCAGAGGGGTAAGAGACCCTGTCCTGCGGTAATGGTTTGTTATTGTGCTAGGTTTTTCAGCTACAGTGAAGTAGAAAGAGGGAACATTTTGGATGATGAGATCAGACTATGGTATGCTGTTGTTAAAAGCATAAAGGAACTTGATAATGGTGTGTGGGCTGTAGTCTCTGCTGCTGGTGCTACCCTAACTCAGAAGTTAAGTGAACAGTGGTGATGTACTGTAGAGGGATAGAATGTCAGAAAATAAAGATAGTGCAGAAGGCAATCTCACACCTGAGGAGTTGCAGCTGTGCTAATCACCAAAGATTAGGAACAGGCCTGCCCTTAACAGGCCACAGCTGTGTCTAATAAGAAGAAGATGAGTGCTACAAAAGAGTGAGTTAGCTGAGTGAGGGCAGAGTTGGAGTTTGTTAGTTGAGCTGTGAAGGAAGCTGCTGTTTGTTGGCCATGCTGTGAAGAAGAAAGAGTCAGTGCTGCAAGGAGCTGCCCATGAGAAGTCACTGAGAAGGTATGGGAACTTTTGCAATAAGATGACAACAATGCACTTGAGTTGGATATGAAGTCCCACATATGTGGTGTAAAGACTAGTACAGAGAAGGCAATTTTTGTTTTGTGGTGAAGGTGAATCAGAAGAAATAGCAAGATCTGATGGGAAAAAATAACATACAATCAACAAAATTAAAAGAACATTGATAATGCACAGGGGAATTGAGATAAGACTTCAGAGGCAGCTTGTAATTCTGATATTCATTAACTTTTGCCAATTTATTTTTTGGGAGCATAATGTACTTTTAAGGTAGGGTTTTGTTTCCTGGCAGTGAAAATTTCATTTTAGTGAATGTAGATCCTCTCTGATTAGATTTCAAGTTTTAGGTGAATAAGCAGAATTTGGCAGTTAGATTTTTTCAGACAGAAAAAGGACTGAAGAACCCTATGAAGAAAGAGGAAAGTAGGACAGAAATGCATTCAAAAATATGAATATAAAGCACGGGGGAAATTAGTGTTAAAATTTTCTGATATGATTGATATTGTTTGTCTGAAAATATGCATATATTTTTGTCTTTACCAAGTGTTCAAGTATCATCACTGTGGGCAGCATGGCAAGTTGTGACAGACATTAAAAAGGCCTTATTGGTGTTTGATTTTTTACTGATACAATTTGCTATCAATCTTCCCAGTTCTCTGGACTTCGTGGTAGAGTGGGTGGGAATGAGTATTACCTGCAGGGATGCTGGCAGGGCCCAGCTTTGGCAAATGGACTGCCAGGAAGCACCTGTAGAAGTAACTTGTTTGCCTGTTTTTATTTGTTAGATACCTGTGTCTACTTTAAAATCTCTCCTTTGCCATCAGGATGGAATTGCTAAAATGTGCTGGTTTGAGGGTTTTTTTCCCTTCATCAAAGGACAAGATCATTTTCCCTTGTGATGACTTTTTCTGACATTGAATAACTGGCAGGTGGGCAGCTTGGGCATAATAGCATTTGCCTGGCAAAGGATGGAAGCCAGACTACTCTTCTCTTGCCAGATTCTGCCTGGTTAATTTACCCAGTATCAAAATATTTGCTTGCTTTCTTGGATAAAGAAAAGGAAAAAAATAAAAAGAAGTCAGGGTAGAGGAATAAACAAGGTTTAGCCCATCAATTTTTTTTTCACTTTCTAAGCAGTTTGCACAAGGAAATAAATTTGAATCCTAAATGATTTTTCTTTACCAGACAGCCCATATCAAGATCATATATTGATTACAGCTTGCCTTTTTGTGCTCTGATGCTTTTATTGACTTTTCTCTTCATTGCCCTCTGTTGCAGTACTAAAGTGATTGGATCAGTATATTTTCCCTTTGGGATTACATGAGAAATCTCAGATACCTTACGGATGCATGCATTAGGTCTCAAAATATTCAGTGCATAAAATGAACAAGAAATATATAATTTTTAAAGGCAAAGATGAAAGAGATGAAAGACACACTGATGAAAATGCCTTTTTTTTCCCTGTTGAAATATCTGGAGATCTGTGAAGAAAAGTAGGAGGATCTGTTTTAAGTAGATTTTTTCTCAGAATGGAAATATGGCAGAACATCTGACTGTCCATAGGTTTTCTGCTTGTCTGTGCAAGTCTGAGGAGGTGTGTTAGTGTTATCTTTTCCTTTCCTTTTGTTTCCTTAATTTGGTAGAGAAATATCACTGGGTCGATTATCTTTTATATTTGGGCTCTTACACACCAGAACAGAGGAGAGAATTGTGCTTTCCTGTCCCTACCTCCCAGGGAGGGTGTGATTTCACCAAGGACAACAGGTATGAACTTCTGAATACATGAAGCTGCATGCTTAGTAGAAACTAAATTTACTTAGAACTTTTGCTTTCCTGTGTCGCATTTTCCCATCAAAGGAAAGACGTGCTTGTAGGTAATCAAAGTTATAGAAATTTCACAGCCAGTGGTACAGCTTTTGTTTTATTGGTAGCTGGGGGAACCTTCATACCATGTCAAGGTTTGAAATTAAGGAAGAGGGAGGATGTCTGAGAGGCACAGGTCTGGTGAGCACAGGCTGGAGCCTTTGGGATGCTGCTGAGGACGTGATTTTCTGGGTTAAAAACCACTCTGGTTTTCTTCAGTGTAAGCTAATACTTTCCTCATTTAGTCTTATCTAAGCCAGTTATAAATCTTCTCCTGATTTAGTACATCAGCACTTCTCAGTTCTTAATAATTTTGCTTCACACAGCAAATGTGTGATGTAGGTAAGCATGAGTCTATACAGAGTGAGGGAAGCTAGTGAATTATTGAAGCAATTGCTTCCTGTGTGTGGGAAGGTAAAAAGTAAATTAGATTACAACAGTATCATAGTAAGTCTTTTCCTCATTCAATTGTCTCTTAATCAACCTTTTGCCTTTCTTTCTGTTTTTAATCAGGACCAAAGAAGAATGTAGGTATCGCATCACAACAATGGGCGCTTGAATTTTGCAGAAATGCCTCTCCAAATGTCCCTTAAGTGGCACTTAATGTTTGGTTGACAAGGTGCTCAAAGGTTGGACTCAAGGATCTTGGAGGTCTTTTTGAACCTTAATGATTCTGTGATTCTATTTTATTATTACTGATGTTATCAAAATGTGATGGGAGATCCTGTTAAACTACCTGGATGTTAAGACAACAGATTTTAGAGATTTTTGAGAAAATAATTCAGCCTGCTTATCTTAGCAGCTCTTAAAAGCATCTTTGTGGTGTCTTACATGATGTATGGTTGGGAAAAAAACAACAGCAGCTGAAAGCTTAAGGAAAGTCCTGTGGAAAGATTTCCTCAAGTCCCATTTAATGCTGCTACAGCAGAGCAGCCTGCATTTCCCAGTACTGAGAGCGCAGCAATAGGAAAGCTGCACAGTGGTGGAATAAGCACTGGAACTTTCCACTGCTCCTGGTGTACAGGGTGAACTGCCACAGTAATGTGAGACAGTCATTGCCCCTTGCTCTCTCCTCCTCTGGGAGCAGAAAGTCAGCACTTGCTGACTGAGCAGTGTGAAACACCATTAGTTCTTTACTTTTCAGAGTGCTCCGAGCAGCAAGGACTGGATCATTATCTTGAAGTAATTTAGCACAATGTCCAAGTGTGCATTTAACTATAAGGAGTCACTTAAGGGTGCTGTGCTCAAATGCTTTACTGGACAGGGACCTGAGTTTGCAGCTGGCTGGTTGGAATGTCCTGTGCAGGCCTTACACTCAGGACTAACAGCTTAAGTGGTGCATAGGCTCTGAATAGCCCAAAGGATATGCTAATTCTTGCAGCACTTCTTAATTTTTGGTATTTTAATCAAATTGCTAGCAGTTGAGTAACTAGTGCAAAACTCACTGATGCAGGGACACCATGAAGCTATTAGAATTTTTTCTCTTACCTGTTTATTTCTATATAAAAGGTATTAATGGTAGTGGCCATTAATACAAGGAGTTCCCTTCTGTACTGTGTGAACTCCCATGTGACCCTCAGGAACTGATTTTCCTGATGGTGAATGATAAAAACCCAGAGTGCCTACTAATCACTTGATAGGGAGCATAGCACATTCAGGCAGTGGTGGCAGCACTGCTCACCCCAAGAGTTTTAAAGAGTGGAACTGGCAGCCTATTAATTTAATCAGGCTGCACTCAGGTGCTGTCTGCCCTCTGGTACAAGAGCAGCCTGTTCCTGTCTGCTGCTCAAACTGACAAGCTGTTTCCCTAGTAATTAAATCATTATAAAGTAATGAGTTTGTCAAGTTAAAGAGGTATATGGTACTCTAAAAATGGAGGTGGGAACTGCTAACAATAATAACAAAAAAAGATTACTTGGGCTCTAGGAAGGCATAATGGACATATATTTCTTTCTTCTATTTTCACATCTGGATAAACAAAATGATAGATTGTTCCACAATAATTAAAAACTAAGTGTAGATGATCTTTATAGACTGTTCTTTTGAAACAGATTTCAGTGTTTATCCTACTAATGCAATTAAAATTAATATGGATTAGAATAGTGATTTTTTTTAATAAAAGGTTAGATGTTTTCATAAGATTTTAAATTTTGTCAGATTTTTTTACTGGATAGGTTTAATTTTCAAGTATCCCTAGGAAAACTTATTTTTAACTTAGAATCTTCTAGATGCCATATCATGGATTTTTAAGTATTGCCCTTTTTCTAATTATTCTGTACTTTTGCTTCTCTCTTCTACTTTTCCTCCTTTCCATGAAGAAAAAAATTTTTTAAAAAGTATCTAAAATCTGTAGAAAGAGATTTGTCAAAAATCAGAAAAATAACTTCAGAAAAGCGGGAAATCCTTTAAAAACCACAATTCCAGACAGGAGTATTTCAACCAGCTCCAGTTGCACTTTTGACCAAATGTGCTCTGCAGACCACATTGGAATGATAGGCTTCAGCAATGAACAGGTTTTCTTAAAAATGAAAATTATCAAAAGAACTGTTCCAGGCAGTAGAAACTCCAGTGTGGGACCTGTGTTAGGCTTAGCAAGTGGAAAAGGGATGGAGAGGTATATACAATGCCTCTTCTTCAAGGGAGGAAGGAGAAGAGAGGAATTGTACAGACTTGCTTGATGCTGTTAGGAGCTGCAAAAATCAGCTGGCTGAAACCCCAGCTCTTGTAAACTGAGATTACAGTTGAATACAGTTCATATTCACTCCAGTTGTGAATCTGTCCCAAGGAGGAATAACTTCAGCATGGTCTTAGGAAAGTATCGGAAATATCTGACTTTGAGAGTGCAATCTGTGTGAGAATAGGAGAATTTTCAATGTTTGTCACTGGCCAAGGTGAAACGCTCGTTTGAAGATAACTGGAATGGCTAGGCCCCTGGAGACAAATTTTAGGGCATGGCCATTGGAGAGCCCTTTAGTAAACCCCTAGTGTTTTGCTGACCCATAATATGCTTCTTCTGTTTAGTTCCAGATCATCTTCTGGCCTTGCTCGTCCCCTTTCTATCCCTGTTACATTTAATCAACCTGAGTACTGTTCACAGCTCCAGCTGTATTGATTCTTAGAACAGATTTCAGCAGAACCTAAGAAAGGAAGCATAGAGTGCTCCCTCTTTCTTTCTTTGACTGATGCTTTCTTTTACCCTACATGACAAAGTGATAGATGTACTTAGTTAACTTCCTGCAAAATCATTAATGCCACCCTTGCCGGTTGGCTTCCCTGGTATTGGTTAAGTAGCTGTCACGCATTTGTTACCTGAGACGCTGCAATGATCTATAATCGGACCATCCATCTTCTTCTGAGGCTGGTCCTACAGAACTGGTTTGAAGTGCATAGCTAAGGGAGATAAAACCTAGCACTCTTTCAGGCAATCAGATTTTTCCTGGTTTTGCCTCAGATTAAAGCCGCAAGCTGGTGAAAGTTCACTTGGGAAAACTGAGGTAACTGTTCTGATGAGATTCCCCTGATACATCACTCTTTCTCCCCCCATGTGATGAGAGTCTACAGCAAAACAATTCACAACTACCTTCCCAATCCCCTTGACCCTTTAAAGGTCCTGAGGTCACCAGACCTGCTGTATAGGTGACTGCTCACCAGAAGGTTATCTGGTCTGATCCCTCATGTCCTCACTGAATTTCACCTTCACTCCTTCAATCCCCATTGAATTATGACATTTGATAGGTGCTCTGCCAAAACTTATTATCCAAGAAGGGGTGACAGTCTCAGTCTTAAAATTAGGCACTTCAGACAATTCCATCATCATTCTCCACAGAGGCATCTTCACCATGATCAAGAATGTCTTCTTATTCATCTGACTTTTTTCTTTATAGATTATAAAGACTTCTGTTACTCTGCATTTTTTCCCAGTGAAGATTTATATACTAGTCAAAACATTTCTTGCAGTTTTGATAAACTAAATAATTATGAATTCTTTAAGACTGTAAGTTATTTTCTACACTCCTGAAGTGTATGGGTAGATACTTTTCTGTACCTTACTTCATTCTGTCAACATTATTTGAAAGGTGTGGAGAACAAAATTTTATCCAGCTTTAAAACCAGCCTACAAAATACATGGACAAAGGTAAAAATATGCTATTTCTCTTTTGTCCTACCTTGTTTATACAGTAAAGCCCATAGACTGGTTTCATCATAGTGGGAGTTCATCTACTCCAATTCCTAAAACTCTTTCCAATCTTGTGGAGAGACAGGAGAGCCATCTGTTTTGTGTGTTATTATGCAGAAATTCTATGTTCAACTGAGTTCAGCTAGCCAGATCCAATGTGTTTTCATTTATTTGTATCTAATTTCATTATTATCTTGTAATTGTTTAATGTTTTCTAGTCCATCTACTCCTCCCAACTTTTTGCAGCCGACAGCACCCAGTCTACTGCATAACTAGTGAATATAGAGCAAAAATTCTTCATTTCATGATGATTTTTTGAATGATGGGAATTACAGAATTATGAATCCCTGCAATGTGCATATCATTGATAATGATTAATAAAAAGAGTCAGAAGCATCATAGTGAGGCTTCAGTTACCTGGAATCTGTATGGTGTCCCATAGTTTGAAGAATATAGAATGTTTGAAAACTTGTACAACCTTCCCAGCTGTACCATGACCGTGGTGCCTGTGAAAAAAGTTACACAAAGAGAAGCTCTACTTCTCTCAGAGAAGAACTACCTTAAATTCCCCAAAGAAATGTTCCTCCCAAGGTGCAGCATCCTGCATTTGGATCCTGCACCTTTGGAGGAACAACCCCAGGCACTGATACAGGCTGGGGACTTCTGCATGGATGGGCAAAAAGCACTAAGATGTGGTCAAATGTAAAGATAAAACCCAAAAGTGGTTCCATGGGTGTTTTGTTGCTTTGTGATTGTAAGTTCTGCAAGGCCAAAGACTGCAAATGTGTATATTGCTAGCTAAACTTGCTTATATTATTTTGACGCAGACTGTTGACTAAATCCAAGGCTAAATGGACTTAGTGGCACCTAGACTTACCAGAGAAGTTTAGAATTCAAGGAGATCTTGCTGAAGCTCATAACAGAACATGAGGGGCCACAGCCTGATTATGCTAGACTCCATTGTAATAGATCATAGAGTTGTTGCTTAGATACTGCATTGTGGAAGTGTTTATGTATAATAAAACAAGTCATAATCACCCACATAATCTGTTCTACTTCTTGTGCCTGGCTGAGAACCTTCTCTCAAATCCTCTGCTATAGACAGTCAGATTCTGTTCTTAGACCTGCTGGTGTAAATTCTTTGTGTTGCTGTTGATGAGAATTACACCAGAGTAACACAGATAACTTCTTGTGCATCACATTCAATGCATCACATTCAGATCACAGTTTGAGATTGCATCTACATTAACCAGGGGATGGGAGAAAAGTTTTCATACTTTTAAAACCACAGTTCAATATTTTTTTTAAACTTTTGATTTTTAGTAAAACTGGTCTAAAAAATTTACAAGTGAAAAGTATTTTGTACCAAAACTTCCCCTTTCTCTTCCCCTGCTCCTAAATATTTGCCTGCAAGTTTTGCAGTTTCTATAGTTGTTGGTAGATGTCTTCATCCTAGCTCCTAGCCTCTTAACCAGGAAAATTAAGATTTAATTTGGTTTAAATAATAAATTAGTGATATAAATAAGCAGACTATTTTACTTTTCCTTTTTTCCTCACCAGTTTTCAAAAGTATGAACCTGTTCATGGACAATTTTTTTTGAAATGAATATACAGTGAGGACCCACACTTGTGATTAAAGGCTGCATGCACATTTTACATTTTATGGAATAGAGACCTGTTTTCCTATTGCAGTGGTACAGGGCTGGAACTTTTGTGTAGGGTACATACAAGCCTTATTTCTTATCATACTATAAAAGAATTTATAAAATCAGGCAAATTCTTATGGGTGAAAATTAGAGACTCAGCACTTAGCATTAGACACTGGCATTCAAAAACTTAGACACCTTGTCTTGCACAGTCATTTTGCTTTTGTTTTTCTTGCTGTATCTTGTTTTCCTCACCAAATTTTCAGTACTGTTCTGTTTTCTGTCTTTCTGTGTATTTCTGCTGCAGCACCTGGGTGTTCAGACACTGGCAGCTCCTGAATGTCATTGCTTTGAAGGAACTGAATTCCTCTAATTTTATTCACCTGCTCTCTCATAGGGGGTGACAGATGACAAACACAGAGAGAGGAAGGAGTAGCATGACCATTAGTATTAGTGTGAGCATCCCATAGCTTGTTGAGAATAATAGTGCCTTTGCTTTGTTAAAAGTGTTAGTTGTGAATGCAAAATACAGATGTTCCTCGAATAACAAATGCAATCAATTGGTGTATTGTGTAGTGAAAAAACTTTTCTTGCATTGAATCTTGCTTTTCCCTTCCATTCTCTAGCCAATGTTCAAATTCAGCCATTTATATCACATATGTAGCATGATATCCATGAAGGAAGTAAAGTGTCTCCAGGACCTGTGTGGTGCTGTAAGTGTAACCACAATGGTTCTCCACTTGGCACCATTCTTTTCATTTTTACTCAGGCTGTTATACTATTATTGCTTCTGTAGTGTCATATTCCATACAGGTTTCTCAGTGGAGTGTCTCTTGCTGGCACTTGTTAGTGTCTTTCAAACAAATTTTTACTGCTGGTCCCTGTCTTGTCTTCCCACCTGTTTAAGTGGATGCCCATTGTCATGTCACAGGTGTCACACTGCTTGCTGTTACCATGTGGTTCTGCTGAGCTCTGGTATGCACTGTCCCCGTCTGATGTGTGAAGCAGACCCGCTTCTGACAGTGAGCCCCTGGATGCCATTTCAAGTGTGTGCCCACTTTGCTTAACAGTATCCCCAGCACACTCTACTTTCTAATAGGGTTAAATTTCTGGTTTGAGACTTAGATAAAGGTCCTTTTTAAAATCTTTTTACTTATTGCAGAATGAAATAAGACCACGCTGTGTCAGTGTTGCATATTTTGCAAGGCTATTCCATCTACAGATTCTGCTGAAGGTGTTGTTGGCAATCTTAATAAAAATTGTGAATGACAGATCATAACCCAGAGGCTACTCAGCTACTGGACCTGGGGTATCAGATGCAGAGCAGATGCCTACCTTGGAGAGCACCTCACATCTTTGAACCAGAAGCAGCAGCTGTATTTGCTGGGAGCTTTCCAGTATGTTG
Source organism: Camarhynchus parvulus (assembly GCF_901933205.1). NCBI lineage: Eukaryota > Metazoa > Chordata > Aves > Passeriformes > Thraupidae > Camarhynchus > Camarhynchus parvulus. Next base: position 33,597,190 of record NC_044573.1, read on the forward strand.
CCTGTGCTACCTTTATGTTAGATGGAATGGATTTATTTATCCATAGGGAGTTAGTGATCTCATTTTTTATTACTATTTTCCAAATGAAAAAGAAATTTGTTTTCTGTAGCAAAATCTACTGTTGCATCTATTGTGCCACACTTCTAGCAATTATTTTTTATTCCAGTTGCTGACTAAGAGCAGAGATCTATTGTATGAATAGCTCTTGAATTGTTCCTGTAGTTCTCCTCAGCCTATTCTGAAATTTAGTTGGAAGATATATGAGAATGTTTCACTAAACTTTGTTCTTTTCTTGTTAAGAAAAAAAATCAAAACATGGAAAAACCTCAAAATATGCAAGATTGAGTCACTTCTGATCTTACTGTAGAGTTTGGTCCCTCCGGAAAAATTAAAATGAATATGTTAGTGCAGAATACGTGGTTATACCCAAGAAAGGAGTATGCTGCTCCAAACCTTAGACCAAATATTGAGGAAAAAGTCAGAACTGAGAAATTTTTGTTATGGTTTCAGTTTGTCTCCACAGATTGTAAATTGCAATGTCAGTATATGTCTGGGTGTTTTTTCCCCACAGTGAGTTATTCTGTACAAGGATTAGATACATCCATTCTTTGATATGTGAAGTGGAATCTCCAGTGTCTTTCCATTATGGAGATTATAGAAGTCTTATAAGTGTGTTTTACTTGCCTATGGGCACCAGGGCTCTTGAAAAATATATTTCAGGAACAGGAGTACAGCTTGAAACATTTTAGCTGCTTTTATCTGAAGCACTCGTGGTAATTATTGCTTTTCATTATCATCTTGTTATCTGGCTATTTATCATTTCATATGGAAGATGATTTTGTGACCAGGTCTGATGCTGACACAGAGCTAGGAAAAAGCACAAAGAACTTTGCTTCAAAAGTAATCTTATTTCCTAGCCATATTTATGGAAGACCCTTCAGGAACTTAGCGCAATATTTTTGCTTGTAGTCAAATTTTCAATGAGCTGTGTACATGATACAATTTCTGTTGGACATAGAAGCATATATTTCTGATTAAAAAATAATTCTAGTGTTTGATAATATCTAGAGGCCGAAATCAGAATTGAACTTTTGTGGGCTACAATACATAGCTATATTATGACACAATGGATTCTGCCTCAAAGAGTAATAAGGGGAAGACGGGAATCTCAGGTAATCTCAGCTGTAGGGAGAAGTGTTACTTTAAAAGGTTTCTGAACCATTTCAGCTTTTAATGTCCTAGTATTACCTGTCTTATCAATGATAAATGGTTAGTACTTTATACTTTTGCAAAAGGACTTACAGACCTTGCTTTATTCATTTGTATTTTCAGAATGATGGATTATGATATGACTCCTTCAATGTTTGGTGCTAGAAGAAATCCGGCCTTTTTAACAGATATGTGATGAAGCTAAATACAAAAGAGCCAACTAAACCATTGGTAGAAAACCTATTCAGTGTTTAACACTTTGCTGTTATGCTTCTCATGCAGGAAAAAATCTCACTGACCTCAGGGAGAAAGATTTATCTGTGGGAATAGGGTTATTGTGTTGGTATAAAAGAAGATTTACCTTCCAAATATATATAGTTCATAAATATGCCTCTCCAAAACAGCAGCGTTCTGGGCATTCTTTCTTGTGAACAATAAGCATAAGCCAAAATTGCTGACATGGATTTAAAATATAAACTTTTCTTGAACGGTATGAAATCTAAGAAAAGAAAAGCCCACAAGATAAATAAAGTGTATTTTAAATCATTAAATTACACTGTAGAAAATGTTTATTATGAACTTCTGAGGTGTTGCCAGCTTTGAGCTAATTGGCCAATGTTACTTCTCCATGAAATAGATGGATGAAGCAATTCATAAACCACTCATTTTCATTGGTGATATTTGGTGTATTTCATATCTGCCCACTTGAGAGTAGAATTTTAAATATTAATGCACCATCCAGGCATATAAACATCTGTATCACAGTCCTGTTGACAGAAAGGTTGTGCTATAAACTGCACTTACTAGAATTAAATCTGGAAAATTCTATTCAAAGTGTTAGTTTTCTTGTCTTTAAATCAGAGCAATGCAGGAAAAGAATATAACTGAGCTACCAGTGATAGCACTGGCAAAATTTAGGTGTTAAACTGCTGCAAAGCAAAGTATTAACTGCATGGTATGTGTAATCCTGCTTCCCAGTGACTAGCGATAGTATTAACAGAATTCCTCTTCTGGCAAGTAAAGAGTCTTAAAAAATATTGTGTATCAAACCTTGATTACTAGTTCTCAAAGCTGACTTTAGTTCTTGGTGCTATTAGTAGTAAGTCAGATGTCTCATACTGAAAAATTCCATGAGGGTGGGAAGAGGAGCCACAATTCCTTGTAAATATTTTGTCAAGGAAAATTGTAAAAGAGGCATCAGATACTTACAAAATGTGCCCCTGCTTCCAAAAAAGTAAGTGTGAAAGAAAAGGAAAGAAAAGCAGAACAGCTTATACACATTATACTCTATATTAGCAAAAAGATTTAAAGCTCAATCGGAACTATGTAGGATAAAATAGTAATTTGTTCACTGCTAATAAGATCTGCAACATTTAATAAATATTGGACTACTATTAAAGGAGATAATAACTGCCATATTCTAAAAATATTCAAGAAATCAATAGTGAAACAATGAATCTAACCATATATTTTCTTTTCCATGAGAGCATTCTTTTAAAAATTGTTTCCAACATTACAGGCAATAGTGAGAAAAATGTCAGGCATAAGCTCTGTTTGGGTGAGAACAACCTGCAGAGAGGGCTAAATTTAGAAATATGCATTCAGTGAACTCTCAAATTAAAGTCTAAGTGAAACCTAGACAAACCTGCTGAAGACTGAAAATTCTCTAGAGAATGGAGTTACATCACTATAGAATTGTTTATGTGACAGGTTAGAAGATAATATTTTAATAGCAGTCATTGTATACGACTTATTGTTGCTGTGAGTCAGAATACAATTACTTAATTTCTGTAAGGTTTTGCTTCTTTTTTGAAGGTTAACATTATTGTAAAAGATCAGATTTTTTTTTGATTTTGCATTGGGTGATTGGTTTACTGGAATGTTTGATTAATTCTCTATATCAGTAGCTAAATTCAGACCTTGTTAAGAAAATGAGTTTGTTTTATTTCACAGGACTCTTGAGTGATTTATTCAGAGATAAGTATAAAGGACCTTTGAAAACCCATCAGTAAGGTCTCTCTCATTCTGTGCATCTGCTCCATACAGAAAGCAATGATCTTCTGCATGAGAAGTTAATGGATATTAAAAATGGTCTCTCAGCAAGGCCATATTTTTATAAAATTGGGATGAACCAGGGTCAAAATCAGTGGTAATCAGTGCTGACAAAAGAAGTACATCACTGTGAGAAATAAGCTCACATCATGCAATGAACTGAAAAAAGCCAGCTCTTGGAACCAGAATGAATCATCTACTTGTGGAATTTTTTTAACATCTTGGTCATGAAAAGCTGAAGATAACTCTGGAGGATGGAGAGGTTACACCTGAATGCTCTTGCCATTATTTTCAGATGTGCATAAGGCATTGGTATTCAGAATTCTCTTTTTTTTCTATGAAGTAGGGCAAACACTCAGGAAAATATTCTGAGAGAAAGACTAACTGCTATGTTTTATATGTAGATTCAAATTTATTTTGGTCAGTTGTAGAGTTAGGCTTATCATGTTTGAATGTGAATTCAGGTAGGCTTGGGTAAATAAAATCCATGTTCAGATTTAGAAGTGTTTGTGGATAAGTAAATGTTTGTTGCAGAGTTTGAGGTTGCTTATTAGCTAGTTCACTGAATCAGAAAAGGTCCATTTTAGAGAAGATCCTATACCATCTGATGATGTAGCCACCTCTTTGATGTCCCATTGCAGTTGCTTTATGATCAGGACAGGTATTGCAGGTCTTGGCAGTCCTATCAAGTCTCTTCAGGTGCTGCATGGTGGTGTGTGAGAGCTGGGGAAGAATCCTCTTGTTCCAGAAGGGAAACCCTTCCTGTATGACCATGTTTCCGCTCCTGTCTGTGGTTGCCATGGAGGCAGTGCAGGGTAATGAGGTGTGGAGGGATAGAACATAAGAAAATAAAGATAGTGCAGAAGGTAGTCTCACATCTGAGGAGTTGCAGCTGCACTAATCACCAAAGATGAGGAACAGGCCCGCCCTTAACAGGCCACAGCTGTGTCCAATAAGAAGACAAGTGCTACAAAGGGAGTGGGTTAGCTGGTTGAAGAGAGTTGGAGTCAGTTTGTCGTACTGTGAAGGGAGATGGATTTTGTTGGCTGTGCTGTGAAGAAGAAGGAGTCAGTGTTGTAGGAGATGCCCATGAGAAATCACTGAGAAGGTATGGAACTTTTGCAATAAGATGACAACAATAAGGGGTGATGTTCTTGGGACACCTGAGATTAAGGAATCTCCTGGAGGAAAGTAAAAAGAAAATGTTGCAAAGGCAAGGCTGTCTTTTTCTTATTGGAGTTTCCTTCGGAGCCTAAGCAGAAACATGCTCTTGGCCTGACTAACCAAGTACAGCATAGTGGAAATCAAACCTTCAAAGTAGGTGCTTTACTTTCCTATGTGGTCTGTGTCAAAAATTTAATACCAAAAAAAGTGTGATTTTTTTTTCTGGATCTAGTATACTGGCTTAAACTGCTGGAAATGCCGCACAAAAAAGTTGTGAGGCCTGGCCCTTTCCAGAGCCGTTTTTTTGCAAAGGGCTTATAGCCTGGTGTTCTCTTTTGCACCAAGGTCATTGTCACAGTGAACTGGGCAAACAGCTGCTCTCTTTGGAGAATCTTCTGCTTCCTACTTGTTGGTGCTTCTCTGTTGGCTTTTCTGGTGGAAGAAGAGGCTTAAGCATTTTCTAATTGCCATCAAGGACAGAGACTGATTAAGGTAGTGAGCTTGGCTTTGCCTGAAGGCTGTAGGGCTCCAGGATCAGAGGCCCCATCACTGCAGGACTTGGGAGTCCTGTAATGTCTGGAGGGGAGGTTATGCATGTTTGAAAACTGGTGCTGTGAGTGGCATACTTAGATCTGAAATAGTGTTACTCTGCTGGCTTGAGGACCTTGACTTCAAGGAGCTTTAGCAAGTGTTTTTGTTTGCACTCTCCCCCACAACATGCTCCATTTCACAGGGGTCTTTCTCCTAGAATATCAGAAATAAGCTCATAGGTTCTCCTCTTTAGGATTTTCTACTCTTCTCATGCTTCAAATGCATGTTCTGAAGCGTTCCCACACCTCTTCTTCTTTCATTATGTAATTCTGAAGCATTCTTTAGGCTGCGCTAGCATGGAGAACATGAGTTTACACACTCCCAGGAAAAGTAGAGAATCAACATTTTTCAAAATAGGCAAGTATTCTGACCTTTTGATTATTGGGTGAAAAGAGAATATAACTTTATGAAGCAGAAGTTGAACAATTTGTTGCCTATTCTAACAGGGTTGCAAGACAGGGCAAGCAGAGAAAAAATAAGGTCTAAGACTCGACAGGAGGAAAATTAGGTGCTGACATGTCCCCAGGGTAAGATGAGAAGTTTTGCAAATGCCTGTATCACTTGATTGTTGACACAGATGGTCACAGAAATCTTTAAGCACAAGTTCCTCTGGTGAATTGTTAAATCTATGCTAGAACTGATAATATTTTGTGCTTATGGGGTTTATGGTATTTCCTTTTTGGCAGGCTTTAATAACTGCCTCTTCTATACCCCTAGGAAACGTCAGGAGTTCTTTATTATAGCCCAGGAAATGCTGAAGCCTGGGGCTGGAAGTCTTAAACATTTGTATTTATTACCATTTATCTAGCCACAATAATAATGTTAAAGTACAAAGTAACCAAGAAGGTACAGAATAGAAAAGCACTGAATTCTCAAGATCAATTCACTCAATCAAGCAGAATATGTCCTTGGACAAAGGGACACTGATTTCTGACCAGCAATTTAATTCCAATTTTGAAGGATGCAGTAGGAATTAATGGATACATCACCTATGGATAAAGAAAGGAATTTCTCCCTGGGTAGCTGGTAGTTAGGTTTGCTGAACCAAATATTGCACTTTGTGAAATCCAGTCCTTGCAACTCAGGTGCAAATATTAATACTTGGTTTAAAATATTTTTCAGTGTTACCTAGTAACAGAAGACACAAGGCTCTCTGTTAGGATCTGATTATTTTGACTACTAGAGAGATGCCTCTGCCTAAACTCAGGTGCAAGTGAGACCATATGCAGAAGTCAATAGTATGGATTTTATTCAACAGCAAATGTGGGATAGAGATAGAAAAAAATAAAAAAAGGAGGAGGGAGAGAGTGTCGGAGCAGAGCCACAGATTAATTAGGGAGATAGCCACTGCCCCTGTGGATCCTGCAGCATCCCATTGGTCCTTCTTCACTCCTCCTCTTGGTGGGGGAGTCCTATGAAACACAGGCTCCCATGGGTTAATATACATTCAGGTACTCATGGGGGTGCCAAGCACCTCCCTTGTTGGGGGGAGTTTTGCCCTGTCTTTTGCTAAACTGTGGATATTTTGTAACACTGGATCATGTGAAGTTTTCCGGCAGAAGGCCTCAGGAATCAGACAGTGGGCTATGGCTTGCCAGACCCAGCCAGAGCTGATTTTCAGGAGAGCTGCTGAGTTCACTTTCCTTGTGGATTCATTCCTTCCACCCCAGCCCTGTTTACTTAGACCTGAGATAACCGAACAATACTACTACCTTTATTTTTTCTTAAGTTCCTGTCAGGTGGCTTAACTCACAGCCCAAATTCCTGGAATCCAGGAGGCATATTTTGGGGCTGGTGGTTGAGTTGTTGCAGATGAGCAGTTGCTTCTTTATAGAGTTTTCTGTAGCAGGCAAAGTCCTTCATTGAGCTTTGCAATATTTGAACCATTAACCATTAATATCTCTCACAAGCTCCCATTAAATTTAAATGCAATCTTTCATGCAATTATAACCATTTATAATTCATAAAATACAACTTGTAATTAGCCAGTTAAACTGCAAAATAATTACTTAATACAAGAAATAAAAAAAGAGACAAGTGTAGAAAGAAATAAATCATTAACTAACTGCGAATGTATTTAAGATGGAAATTATTAAAAGCTTTTTTGTTCTTGGAAAAGTCATTCTGGACCAGCCTCCCAAGAGTACCACAGTGGCAGCCAGTATACAATTATTTTAAGAGCTTTCCATGATCATTACTCAAGTAACTTGGCTGCACAAAATAGCAGATGAATGATCTTTTATCTTTTAGAGTTCCTTGTCAAGTCTACAATCTCTGTATTTTGGTTCTTTACAAGTTCTTCACACCAATATATGACTAAAAGAACAATACAGAATTACGTGTGCTAAACAGTGCATTAAGACTAGGCTCTGCTAATGAGGTTTCTTTGCAAAATTTGTTAGTGATATATTGCTTGCAGGAGACTTAAATGTCTTCTTTTCTCGTAGAACAATACCTATTTAGTTAGATCAGTTTGGCATTTATTGCATTGTATTTTCCTTTTTCTAACTACATCTGAAGAGAATAAATCCTTTCCCTTTGTTCTCTCATGCGCAAAGCTTTCAAAAATAGAAAGAAAAGAGTACCATCAGAAAATGAAATAGAGTTCACCTTCAAAGTACTGCATGTGACTGAAAGTAAAATAATTCCATTTCATGGAGTGATGTATTTTCAGTGCTTTTTCTATCTGCAGATTTACTGTCATGTCAGAAAAGTAACTTGAAATCTACAGCAGGGAAAGAGAGGGAAGATATCTGTATTTCCTTCTGGAACATATTATTACCAAATACCTTGAGTCCCTGGATTATTGGTTCATTGGATGCAGCATGAAGGTTTTCTTTGACCTTTTGAGTTTCAAAAAGCCTGAATCAGCAAAGCAAACCTCTCCAACCACATAAATGCAAATAATACCAGTTTAGAAGAGCCCACTGGCCTTGAAACCCAAATAGGTCACCAGAGCCCCGAGTATTACTAAAATACAGGTACATGGGTGTGAATCACTGAGTGTAATATATATTGCACCACTTTGGAAACATTTGGGCTAGTTAAAGTAACAAGAAATACTCTTTCGTTTTTACTTTCAAGGAGTTCAATGAGATAACTAAGTGTATCCGAGGAACTAAGAAGACAATGTTATCCATTCTGCTTGATACCTTTCAAGCTGCAATTAGAAAACTGGCAGTCATTCTGATACCAGACATTAAACCACACATGCCTCAAATTGTATCTGATCTTATAATCAAATTAGTACATTTGTCAAGATCTGAAGAATTCATGTGTGAAAACGTGCACTTTGAAAATCATCTATGTAATTTTAAAAGGCCTGCTCAATCTGCAAATCTGTCTAAAAGTGTGATTTGTGCTGAATGAAACGTTCACAGTTTAATGTAAAATATAGAGAAGTTCCTGGAAACTGAATGCATACAATGATTGCATTTCCTACTCCTAGTGCCTCCCATCCTAAAATAATTTTTAGATAGGTTGAAAAGAGCTTTCTGGGGAATTCTGACGCTTCCTATGTGCTGAGGTTGGTGAAAGAGAGACCTGATTACCTTTATAGACATGACAAGCATGTGAAATTTATATAACCAGCTCTATTTTGCTCATTGCTAGTTCTCTTTTATTCCTTTGATTGCAGCTACAAACCCAGCAATCCATTATTACACAGCATTCACCCTCCTCTGGCAGAAAATCTTCCTAAGAGCAGGGCTGGTGACACGGCAGAGGTGCAGATGGTTTGAGAGTGGATCTGAATTGCATGGTGCTGTGCAGTCCAGAGGCACCCTACAAAGCTCTGGTCACAAGGACCTGGTAGCTGGTCTAACGTAGTGTTCTGCACCTGATGATTCTCAGCCTGGGAAGAGAGCTTCCTAGAACCTAGTTGTGATAACTAGATAGGGGAAATTCATAGAGATTGCAGAAGGGATTACATTTTGTCCAAAAACTACCTTGAGGACTCTAGTAAGGCTTAAATGATATAAAGGTGTGAATAAGATATTTGTGTTGGTCTGTAAGAGTTGACTGAGATTTTTAAAGCAACGTGAAAGTCTTTAAAATACCAAAATAATTTTAAGAATGATAGTGATGTTATGGAAACCTTACTTCTTCACAACTTGAAAGTAATGAGACAGTTTAATAAAAAAAAAGAAATTATTTTCTAAATTATCAGTGAATTTGAGTTCTCTTTCACTGAGTAGCAAAATGCAACTTCAATTTTGTAATTATATATCAGCATGCTATACTATTCAGTGGCTAATATGATACATGAATTCAGAAAATCAGAATTCTGAATTCACTAATTCAGAAAATGTGCAAGTAATATTCTGAGACACCCTCTGATAATATTAGTAGAAATAGCAAAAAAAGTGTGTGTATAACAAATACTTGCAAATTTTATTTACACACAGAAATATATATACATGCATGCCATAGCTGATATCTGTTTAAAGATAGTGTCTGTTAATATGTGTGTTTCCTGAAAATTTTGTAGTAATATAGTTCAGTCAGATATCATTCTTGGCACACCTGTTCTTCATACTGTAAATTCAACATAAAATATCAAATATATCTGCATTTTTACCAGTCTTTAAATTAAAATTAGAGTTTGCTGTGAGTTGGTGTGGTCCATGATCCGGGGAACATAATAATATAGAGACGGACTCTGCTATGTCAGCAAGTGCTGAGTTATAGCATTTGTTCAATAAATTTTTCTAATCCCCAGGCTTCCTGCAGAGTGCTTGTGGCTGGAACAATTGCAGCCATTTAGTATTGTTCATCTGCTCCTCCTGGTGTTCATAAATACAGTGGTGTGTCCACATAAGGCACAACCAGTGAGTGCTGTGCCTACAAAACTGGGAGAAAGACTGAGATGCAGATTTCCTGTATGCCTCAGTGCCCTAAGCAGGCCAATTCTCATTATTAGCATGCATATGTGTGTTAACATGATGTGAGAGGTACCATGTGCAAACTGACTGCACCTATTTTCTACTAATGGAGAGCTCTCTTTGCTGGATCTTTCATTTGCCTTTGGCTTGTGTGTGTGGCACAGAAAGGAGGTGAAGAGCAGGGGTCAGAGATTGCCCATGGGGTGCTGTGCTCTCAGGGGGAGATCCTTGTACAGATTGCAGTGGCCCATAATATGTTCTGCTCCTCTCTGTAAAACAAACTGGTGGTTTTCTACTGTTCTCAGATGCTTAAGCCGGGAACAGCTTCTTGGTATGTTAAAGGTTGCACAAATGCCTATTTTGGCCAGTGGGATCAAGAAGGTTGAGTGAAGACCAGGACATGTGCTGTGCACATGTGGTATGTAGCTCTTACTCGGAGTGAGCTCTTGCTTTTGGGTTTCTCACATACTGAAGGTGTTGGACTTAGCAAGTCTAGCCTGGAGTGAGAGGATCATTCCTTGGTCAGTTTAGGCTCTGTTCTTCTGCAGTGCAGCTGTAGTCGTAGGTTGTCAGAAAAATAAACAGACAAATTGGGAGAGAAATATTAGAATATGCAGGAGAAAACTGAATATGGAGTATTCTTCCACCAGTGGAAGAATCACTGGCAGAGATGGTGGATTCAGATTAAGCTAATATAATTATGGTATGATTTTGAAAAAAAAAAGAAGAGACGTGATTGTTCTTTACTTGGCAACAATATACTGGTTTGCGTGCTGAACGCTTAACAGAAATATTGATTTTTGGAAGCCTGTTTTTAAAAGAAATCATTGCTAAATCATGCTCGACAGACCTGATTGCCTCCTATGACAAAAAAACCTGACCCAGATCAATGAGGGGAGAGCAGTAGATATTGTCTCCCTCAATGTCACCAAGGCTTTTGACACTGTCTCTCACAATATCCCCATAGGCAAACTCGGGAAGTGTGGACTGGATGAGTGCATTGCGACCTGGCTGAACAGCAGATCCAGAGGGCTGTAGTCAGTGGCACAGGGCCTTGTGTGAGGCCTGTCACTAATGGTGTCCTCTAAGGTTCAGTACTGAGCCCAGTATTTAACTTGTTCATCAGTGACCTGGATGGAGGGGCAGATGCCTTCTCAGCAGGTTCATGGAAGACACAAAGCTGGGAGGAGTGGCCAATGCCCCAGAGGGCTGTGCAGGCCTTGGGAAGGACTTCAACAGGCTGGAGAGATGGGCAGGGAGGAATCTTGTGAGATTCAGCCAAGGGAAGCGCAGGGTTCTGGCACTGTGGGAGGAAGAGCCCCCTGCACCAGTACAGGCTGGGATCTGACCTGCTGGAAAGCAGCTCTGTGGAGAGGGACCTGGGGGTCCTGGTGGGCAACAAGCCATCCATGAGCCAGCAGTGTGTCCTTGTGGCCAAGAAGGCCAATGGAATCCTGGGGTGCGTTAGGAAGAGCAGCGCCAGCAGGTGAAGGGAACTGATCCTGCCCCTCTGCCCAGCCCTGGTGAGGCACATCTGGAGTGCTGAGTCCAGTTCTGGCTCCGCAGGACAAGAGAGACATGGAGCCCCTGGAGTGGCTCCAGTGCAGGGTAACAAAGATGACTGAGGCTCTGGAGCATCTCTCTAATGAGGAAAGGCTGAGGGAGCTGGGCCTGTTCAGCCTGGAGAAGAGGCCCTGAGAGGGGAAATCATCAATGTCTGTGAGCATCTGAAGGGAGGTGCCAGGAGGATGGAGCCAGGCTCTGCTCCGTGGTGCCAAGCAACAGGACAGGAGGCAATGGGCAGAAACTGATGCACAGGAAGTTCCACCTGAACATGAGGAAGAACTTCTTTACTGGGCAGGTAACTGAGCACTGGAACAGATTGTCCAGAGAGGCTGTGGAGTCTCCCTCACCAGAGATATTTGAGAACCATCCGGACACGATCCTCTGCAATGTACTCTGGAATGACCTTGCTTGAGCATGGAGGTCGGATCAGATGACCTCACGTGGTACTGACCATCCTTATCCATTGAGTGATTCTGGGATTAAAACAGAGGTATGAATAATGAGGCTGAAGGTTTAGATATTATAACTGGCATAGAGGAAAGAGTCTAGACAAGTGTCTTCAGGCTAGAGAGTGGAAATTTAAGAGATGTCTATGAATTCATAGAGATTTCAGAGTTGTTGCCTAATTTTTTCATTCATTGTTGAGAACAGAATGAAAATTATGTGATTTGAACTAGACCATGGGCCATTTAATTAGATATCAAGGCAAACTTTATTAGGACAGCAGATTAAACCCCCCCTGGCATTTCAGTCCTTGCAAATATGTCAGGCTAGAGATAACACCTAGTTGTCCTTGCCTGTAAAGTTCTTGTCCTTGTTGATAAAAGTCTCTGGTTATGGATGCTTTGGTGTAACCACTAGGCAGAGAGACTCCCCTGCTCTTTCTTGTCATGCTGCTTTGTCTGGTGGTCAACAGCCTTTCCTCCTACTAAATACCTTCATCTACTTCTATTCTCCATTCAGAAGAGCACTGACAGGATAATAATGACTCCCTCAAATGTAGAAACTGCAATTTGAGTGCCTCTTACATGGGCTACATAAGGACTAAAGGTAACAGGCTACATTAGTAAACCCTAAAAAAATATTTCTTTCCTGAACATGTCAGGAAAGACACAAGCTGTAAATCTGACTTGATATTGTTATGAATAATGGTAAGATATTTCAGTTGATGACATGCATATATTTAGGTGGTGTAAATCAGCATTGTTTCCTCTGGCTGAGACTGATCACTGATCTTTTCTCCCTGCAGATACTGCAACTTTTGTACTTTCAACAAAAATTGTCAGTAAGCAACAATCTACTGATAAGCCTATGAACAGAAATCATGCTGAATAAGAATGAGAGGTGGAGAAAATAGGATATCTGTCCTTTGGTGATTCAGGTTTATTTTTTGCTGTCATATATTTTCCAGAGTTCTCCCTCTACATTTTTTAATTAACTGAAGCAAATAGGTCTCTTTCCTTGGGAGTTTTTAGAGGCCAAGAGACTTTTACTGTTAGGGGGTTACAGTGTTGAGGCAAAAATGTGTTACTAATGCTGTAAAAGGGTCACTCACTTGTCTGTGTGCAGGGCTGGTCTTTCAGCTTTTGCTCTATGTTTTTTTTCTTTTCAAAAATTGATAAAGACTTCTCACACCTTCAGCCTCTGTAGCTAGCAATTACTCATTCTGTTTTGCTGCCTTTATCTTTTTTTTCGCAAGCTTTAACACATCTTATGTAGTCTTCATTGGTTCCTTCCCTTTATTTCCCCTAGATCTTTCAGCTGTTCTTAAAAAGTCATGTATTTCATTACTAATTGATTGCCGTTTTCTGTCAGTGACACTATAGTCTGTTATGTGTTAATTAGTGCTGCAATCACACCCAGATATTCTGTCTTTTCTTGTCATAGCCATATCATCTTTTTATGTAATTGTTTTCATCAAAATTTTAGTTCGAAATCCAGTAGCTGTGTGGGGCTCTCTGGGACCATCCCATGAAGCTAAAAATTCAACTAACTGCCTTAGCCACACTGATATCTTGGGGTGGGCATGAGCCCTACCATATTCAGCACTCTATAGATAGAGTGTAAATCCCCTTTTGTGAACCTGTAGACAGCTCATGCTCTTTTTTTTTTTTTGTTAATCAAATCAGTTTTTCGTCCTTCTTGGTCTAGATGAAAGCTTAAAAGATGTAGTGCCTTGGAGTCCAATCCCAAAAGGCAGAAAACAACTGAAAACATAATTTTTAAATGTCACAATTCTGAAGTAATTCTTGTGGGCTTTTTGGTCTGCCTAATGATTCTTGGATGTTGGTAATCACCTCTGATCAGCAGTCTTGATCCTTTGCATCCTCAGCTTGAGACACAAATAGTTCTGTTGGTGCACGAGTTTAGGAGATAGGGAAAGGTTGAACGCTGACAATTTTTTTGATCTTATAATGTGCAACATTAAGTGAAATTATAAACCTTGCGTAACCATTTTAGGCTTTAGACAGATCTGCCTCTAAACCTATGCTTCCCTAGTTCTGAATACCCCTGGTGAAGAGAATATTGACAAGGAAACTAAAGAATTAATCATCCCGTAAAATCTATGCATCTTATGATCTAAATGACTGATGGTGCCTTTACATTTGTGTCAGAGCAAACCACAGTAATGCAATCTTATTCTCTGCCTGTCTTCAACTTTAGGCATTTACATGATCAATAGAGTTCACTGAGTGGGAAATTTTAATTAATATCGCAAGTAGTAAGAATAAGGGAAGGAAAATTCAAGACTTCATTGCATTGTGAAATAAGAAAAAGCATCTTGCAATATTAGGATATCTCCAGAGTATTTTTAAGTATTAGGACTAAAATTTTGTTCTTAGGGTTTTTTTCACCTCAGTAAGAAAAACTACTTTTTCTACCTCACTCTATAAAGATCTTTTTTCTCTTCATCATTCCTCATTCAGGCTAAAAACAAACAAACCGCTTGCACCCATTGAAAAGAAAATGTGGGAAAAGTATAACCAGTTTTAAATTTAGGTAATTAACCTTCTTCTGTCTTATTATATAGAAATCTCATAGAGATTAAAAAAAAGTGAAACTTTTTAAGGAAACCTTTTATATTTAAACCTTTTTTTATTGTAGGACAGTAAATCTGAGTATTAAAGAGATGATGTTTTGCTGCATTTAGGAGTTGGCAATAGATTTCTCTCTTTGATTTCGTCCTAATGGTTATAATTTCTGGATGGGTTAATTAGCTAACCCTTATAATGTCTACCTTTTTTCATGTGAGTGTACGATATTACCTCTAGAAGAAACCTCTCAAATGAGTGCCTTTCAACTTAACTAACAGACATTAAATGAGCCTGTTCATAATAAGGAAGTCACAGGGAACAATTTGAAATGCATTACTTTAGAAAGTTTGCAAGTGTTTAGAGCAATTTTTCAGCTTCTTAAGTCTTCAAGGTCATGTGAGAGAGCTCAAGGCTTAGAAAAGTTGGAGGGAGCAGCTGCAGTTTTTGAAAACAGTAAAGGCAAACTTGAAACGTAGTTTTATCAAAGCTTGGCTGTTTTCCTATCACAGGCAGTAGACACCACTAATCTCTTCCTTTTGTTTAAACAGATCCTATTTGCTTGGCAAGTAGCTGAATTTTAAATGCAGAAAATTATTATACAAGGGGAAAAATTTTGACTGGAGGTTAGAAACAGAAGGTTAAGTTCAGGAGAAAATCTTATTTTCTCTGACATTTTCCAAGTTGTGTGAGGAAAGTTCTCCCCCACACTGGGAATGATAAATTTTGATATTCGCCATATAAAGAAGGGGTTTTTCTGTTTGGTATTTTTTTGTTTGTGGGTTTTTTCTTTTTATTTTTTTTTATTTTTTATTTGTCAAACATAATGATTATAATCAAGTAGTAAGTGGTCGAACCCTTTGGATAGATTTTGTTTGCATGATTGCACTTTATGTTATTGCACTTTATATCCTTTTAGTGAAAGACTAGAAGGAATAATTCAGAGGATCAAAAATTCTCCCTCTGCCTCCCTTTGGTGTATCATTAGTTCAGTTAGTAGAGAACTGTTAGTACAGTTCTTTTTTATCAGCACGGATCATTTTTACTCTAGCTAAGTCAGGTTAATCAGCATTCATGATATGGGGTCGCAGGGTTTTTGGCCCATTAATTGCCTATAGCAAAGCTCAGCCATTTTTCCTCATTTTTTGAGGCTGGATTGGAAATCTTATGAAGGGTGTTTATCCTTGGGATGGATCTCAGATAGTGTCCACAGTTTTCTGCTAAGCCATCCAAAACATGTGAGCAGGACAGCAGGGAATCCTGATGCAATGCAAAGCTTCTGGACATTTCAGTTATGCCATAGGCAAGAAAATGATGCTTTGTATTGCACATGGAAGGATTAACCAGCCCCCGGTTGTTAGATAATGTGTCAATAGCTGCTGGTTTTGAAATCAGCAATGACCTAATTTAAAAGCTGGTTCCACCAAGGCATATGTGTGTTGTCTCAGAGCACAGAAAACACATGTTGCTGAGTAGGGTTTGGAGATATGCGTCTAATCTGATCTGCTCAGCTCAAGAAGAGGTTAGCTTTCAGGGCTGAGGAGTAAAGGTTGTTGCTGGAGCAAGTTTTGCCTCTAGCCCTCAAGCTTCTCAGATCCAAACACAACAGATGGCGCCTCTTGCAATACAATATCTCTTTAACATCATGCCGAGGTTTTGGTTCGGTAGGGGCTCTCAGCACTGATTTCTGCAGTGCTCTGTTTTTTTTTTTTCCTTTTAGTGAGTGGCTCCCATTTCTGTCAAGACATACCATGTTTAGCCAGTTATGGCTGCCAACATCACTAACTGAAGTGATTCTGTAACACTCCCAATTTTAAAGTTGATTTCTTAGTACTTTTTTACCAAAAAGCAAAGAAAAATCCCATTTCCCTGTATTCTTACCTTCATTCTGTATTCTGCTCTGTCCCAAGATACATTCTCTTCACTCCCTGCATTCCTCTGCTCCTCCTGTTAAGAACTGATTATTGAGAGATGCCTCTGCCTGAATTAAGGTGCAAATGAGACCATATGCTAAAGTCAATAGTATAGATTTTATCTAGCAATAAAATGTGAAGTAGAGAGAAAGAAACGTAAAAGAGAGAAAAGGGAAAGAGACAGAATGTGTAGGGTAGTCACCACCTGTGGCTCCAGGAGTGTCCCATTGGCCCTTCTTTACCCTTGGCTGGAGGGTCTTAGATTGTTCTAAACTTTTCATTGTTTATATATTTTAGAAAACAAAGGAATTAATGCTCATTGGCTACACAGTTCTCTTATGCTGTTAGTTAAATGATTCTCTCTCCTCTAAGGCTAATTAGTCTGTGTGCTTGGTCTTTCTCTTGAGTCAGTGGCTTGTGAATTGGTGGTTATAATCTCCCCCTGCTAAAATTGCCTTTTATTCAGTCCAATCTGATTTCAGCATCATTGCTGAGTTGGCTTTCCTTGTTGCTGCATTCTTTATGTCTATTATCAGTGATACATTCACTCCGGCAGTGTTGTTAACCTCCCCCTAGACCTGAGAAAACATTTAGACAATAGTATCACCTTTATCTTATCTCAAGTTCCCTTCATGGTGGCTTAATTTACAGTCCAAGTTCCAGGTATCCACAGAGGCATATCCAGGGGTGGGGCTTCAGTCATAGTTTCTGGGCACCAGTGCCATCTGTCCCATAATTTGGGGTGATCTTTGTTTGTCTGTTGATATGTGTATGAGCAGTTACTTCTTTATGTAGTTTGCCACAGTGGGAATTTTTGTCTGGACGCAGTACTCAGGATGTGATAGCCAGACCTGGCTTCTGCCAGGCTTGGAGTTGACACCAATCCTGTTGCTCCATTCTGTGCCTATGTCATGACAAAGTCCTTCTGTGGCCTAAACAGTGTTTGAGACAGGCAACTGTGATCTTTAAGTCTTTACACCTCCCACAGGTAGACAGCTGCTCACACAATTCGGGAACAGAGATGTTTGTGATGATGTTGGGGAAGGTTGGCAGCAGAAAGGTGTTGCATTTTAATTTTTGAATTTGTTCTTGCTGTGCAGGTATTTCATCCCCGGTGCAATTCCACCTGTATAGCAGAATGTTAATTTTTTGTTGACTGACTCTTATTTGGCAGAGGCTGTAAACAGCTTAAAAATCAAGAACAAAGGAATGGATCCCTTGTTGCTCTGCTTCTGACATTTCTGTCACATACTGAGGGTAGCAGCATGAGGGCGAGATGGGAGAGCTATAACACTTTCAAAATGATTTGTCTACTGTTACTGGAGATAATTTTTGAGAATGGTTTTGCTACTCCTGTGTTCCTTTTATTGGGTTCTTCCTTGGGTTTTTGATGCTTACTGTCAGATTGTTAATTTTTAGGAATGGAGGTCTTTCACCATAATTTTTTGAATGTTAATTGTTAGTGGTATTGTACTTAAATGTAAGTGCTTATCTTTCCTTTCATAAAACAAACACTGATTAATTTGTAGGAAAATAAAAGTGAGACCCAGACTTTTTCTTTCCCCAGCTATCCTTACTTTTTGGTACTATTCACTATGAAAAGGAGCCAAAAGCAGTTTTTGAATGTATTCTGCCTTCTTGAGGTTTGTCAGATACTGTGCTCAGCATAGTCCTTAGATAAAAATCCTTAGAGTTAATTTCCTTTTGTCTATCTCCAAGGACAGGTTGTCATTCATGACTTCTGTAGCTCCTGCTGTTTACTGATAAATTCTTGTTGTGGTGTGTTCTCACAGTGAGTATCACAGGTACTACTCTAAAACTAAATTGTGTAAATATTTCTATTTTTCAGCTTATGAATTCACCTGAAGTGAAACAGCAGCAGGAGACATTTGTCTCAACACTCCCTCATTTCCTATATTTTTGAGGTTTAATGTGCTGCAGTAATTTTTCTTCTGTTGTGATACCTTAAGCTCCAATTTAACAGGAATTAACTAGGAGTGACAGGGTTTATGAATTTACCTTCACCCAGCAAAGGCTGGGGTTGTCTCTGGGTAGAACAGCTATTGATAAAGCTGTTTCTAATAAAATCTGTCATGAAATAAGAACCTGTTTTAGGTCACTGGGGATGGCTCTTGATACTATTCTGATTTGCCCTGTAACCTCTCTGATAATGCTGTGACTTTAGACAGCCCTGCAGGACATGACTCTGATTTATGGATCCTTGCATTGCTGTGAGCTTTAGTCTCCAGCTGGGCTTTTCTTACCTGGATTGAATTTTCCACAGTCAGTTCCTAAGCATTACCAGGCTGCTCGGGGTTTTTTGGTGGGTTGTTTGTTGCTAATAGCTGTAAGTAAATTTGCTGTACCTCTCTAATATAGCCCTTGATACTAGTTTACTTACATTGCCCTGGTAGCAGTTTCCTTAAATATCTGACCAGTCTGTCAAGAGGTTCACATTCATCTTTTAATGACTGTGCAGGTTGCTATCACTTCACTGGCACCTTTCCATCTTAAGTGAACGTATCCCTTTCCAGTCTGTACTCCCTTCAGACATGCATTCTAAAAAACTCAATAGAATACAAATAAAATAAATGGTATTATGTAATATTATAAAGTAATAATATCATACTGCATATAATTGTGAAATAAGGTTATATAAAAAATTATGGAAAGAAAATTAGGAATATCCAAGATCTGATTTTTGCTTTAGATTTTGTGTTGAAGGTACTCATGGATTATTTCCTTATGGTTGCACTACGCCTCAGGAGTTTTCACCCTAAGGTTCAATTTCTCTCTGAAGTGCATACTAGAGATCCTTCTTGGCTATTGCAGTCTCCTAGAAGAAATTAAATCTCCACATTCCTGAAAAGCTCTCAGATGTGGATTTAGGGATAGTACTGTCCCTAACAGTATTCTTCAAACACATGTAGTTGGATACCTCCAGTGTACTCCAGTCCTTAAGCTTTAGGGTTTACCTCTCCCACAGGTTGCAGTCCTATGATGTTTTGGGATGTGCCTCTGCCTTGGACCTGCTTGTCTTCACAGAAAAGGATTGTTGCACTTGGGTTGAATTCTCCCAGTAAAAAACAGGAGGTTGGAGGACTTTAAGACCTGGCTAAGAATGACATATAGGTAGTAAAGACTTGGAGCCTTGGAAGGTGGAGGTAGAGATCTGCAGGTTTTGCTGGATTTAGTCTGGCAAAAAATCCCCACCTGTTTGCGTAGGCATGTGCTTGAGTACATGTGGTTTTGGGGGTATTTGCACAAGTAAGGGCATGGCCTAGTGCATCTTCTTCAAATGAAAGCCTTAGCTTTCATTGCCTGTTCTTCTCTCAGCTTGTCTTATAATCTCCATGGTTCCGTATTTCTTGCTCATTTTCTCTCCTTTGGAGCATATTGTCCTTCTTACTCAGAGGATTGTTTTGAAAAATCTGTGAAATTTTGGATGTCCCAATTTTTTTTCTAGATGGAAATGTTCCAGTGGTAGATAAAGGTGCACTCTTCTTTATATGACTTAGTGACTAGTACCTAACTGAGGAGGGACTGTTCCCTGCTTTGTGATCCAGTGTGTATCAGGAAAAAATATCTGCCTCCATTGAGCCTTTTGTGCCTCACAAACTGTTAAATGGATGAGTATTTTTCTTGCAGACAGAAAAGTAGTTTCACACTGGTACTTCTCTCTGACTAGTGGTTCAGATAGACACAGAGGTTTCTTTTCTTGTATGTTCTCTGCAATTTCTTCCATTTCTGCTGGAGTGGGTTCTGACAAATGCTAAAGTAATTGGATTTGAGGGGATTAGCTGTAGAAATTTATTTTTACTTTTAACTCAGATGATATTCCTAGGGATGGTGATATGATTTTATCATTGTGCTCTGATATAGTTTTCATAGAAAAAAGGCTTACATAGTGGTGTTCTTCAGCATAAGCATTAAGCCAAAGCCTATTTAAGCAACAGTAAGTCAGCATCTGACTTAGATGGTGAGTCAGGACTGAATAACCAAATTAATTTTCAAGAGTCAGGAACTCCTTTTATTCTCTTACTGTTCTTCACTTAATGGTGATACTTGCTGACAAACATATTACGGATTTTAGAGATCTCCCACTCCTCCCATTTAGTGGCTTGGGTCTGGTTTGTGGATTCTGTGCCATATCTGCATTCCCTATAACTCTGGTTTCAGCTGTGCTGACCCTCCCATTGAGGTCATATGTGTTTCAAGTAGCAGTAGTTGATATGCATATCAACTCTAAATGGCCTGATCTATGTCAACATTTCCCCCCCTTTATTCATGCCTTTCACAGGGAGGATCTTTCACTAGCTAATAGAAGTAACCAAGACACCAATTTATTTTCTGTATGGAACTGGAACCAGTCTTCCTGAGCTGTTAGATTGCCAATTTTCTGTGTGAATGACTTTTAAAAGTCACTGAGATGTCGAGAGTAGAGGCTTTCTGACCAATTTTTATATTTATAAGGCAAGGTTAAGAGCTTGATAGATTCAGTTTCAGCAGGTACTATCTTAGATGATGTGCCTGGTTTGCAAGGCACATCATGTATAGTATGATAAAGAATAGATTTTCCAAAAAAGTAAAGAACAGAATGAAAAAACTAAAGTCATTATTTACAATCCAGACAATGTTCTTCCCCAGTTATTAAATAAAAACCACACAATATCAATTACAAGTATGTGCTTTTTTATAACCACAAACAGTTAATGAAAAAGGGAAACAATGCAACAGTAAAACTTATAAAGCTGTACCTGATTCAATTAACTCTGCCCTTACTGTCAGTGTTCAAAAGCAGCAATATTCATTACAATTTCTTTTCACTTTATAATTTGTGCAGAAGAGATACAACTCCCAATATCCCCACTTGAAGCTAAGGAATAGGTATTTATAACACTGGGCATAAGCCTGCAGGTTTGCTCAACCCTCATATTTAGTAGTAATAGTGCATTTCATATCAGTTTTGTAACTTAAATTTGGGCCCTATCATTTTTCGGTCAGCACAAACTACTGCAACCTCTTCTGGAATCATGCACATAGTCTTTGATCTTGCATTATTTAAAAATAAAAAAGAAGAAAAAAAGGGTTTACTTGATAAAAAATAGGAAGTTGTGAAAAAATATATGGAGTTATTTATTTTGTTATGACATCTACAATTTAAAAAATATCTGACGTTGCTTTTTGTAGTAGTTTTGCATAATCTTTTAGGCACATTTGCGTGACTGCGTTTCAAAGACACAATAATCAGAATTGCTAGGTACAAGGGAAGTATCAAATTTTATAACACATTTTTAAGTCAGACATTTAGTTGGCAAGTAATTGATTTCCAAAGTTTTCACTTATGAGTATGATTTCCTTTGTGAGGAATACTTTGCCAGTTGTATTCCTTGAAGCTGGCGCAGATAATCCTCATCCTTCCACATTAAAACTTGTGTTAGTTTCAGCTGAAATATTAGAAGTGCTCTGGATAGCCACAAAACCTTCCTATTTTTAAAGAATGATGATGACATTTCAGAAGGTAACACTTGGAGGTAGGCAGTTAGAGGGGAGGAACTGCACTACCATAACCTCCTTTCAAGGCAGAGATTTTCCCTTTAAGCCATTGTCTAAATGTCTCATTTACCAACATTGCTCATCACCTTCTGCTTCCTTTGTTCTGGTACTGAGGAATTGGAAAGGGAATCCTTTGTCAGCTTTGTAGAGCTTTCTGTGGTTGCCAGTCTGTTAATATAAAAACCAGACAGACCATTATGAGTGGCTAGTTTGACCTCTTGTATATCAGTGTGGCAGCCCAATTTTACTTGAATTGTGCCACTAATTCCAGCTGAGCTATTGTTTACAGTTTAGTGTGACATCCAGCCTTGATTCAAAGGCTTTGTGATGGAAAACCCAGCGTGTCCTTGGGGAAGTAGGTCCCAAAATATGTTACCATTACTAAAAGAAGGCTGTATTTTATATCTGCATTTACTAAAATTCAATGTGATGCCTGGTTTTGACTCCCACTGCCTGTGCTCTGGCATTTGCTAGTGTGATTAGGGAAGTATCAAAATTTTCTTCCCACCCAAGAACTAAACAAGTTTGATGTTGCAGTCAAAAAGCTGGTGCCGTTATTGTTTTGTTTTGGTTTGGTTTGTTTTCTTTTTTTCCCCTGACCTGAGTCAGAACAGCATATATTTGGTCTTTATGTACTCCTGTGGTATGTTCTTCCTGTACAAAAAAAATTGTTGGACATGATTTTACAAGCTAATATATTTTAACTTGAACTTTTTTGAGGATGATCAGGCCTTTGAGAAGCACTGAAATAATTAGCACAGAAAAAGGTGTTTTCATGAACACTTCAGGAACTGATGAACCCAGATCATACTCATGGTTGATAGTTCTTGAGTAACAAGATCACTCTTGGAAACTCCTCCCCTGTGACACATGTGCTGGGGGAGGAAGGAAGCATACTCTTGCATTACCAGAGATAATGTATATTCATATGTTATCATTTAAAATGATTTAACAATCTGGAAGTTATGGGCAGTGAAACATGACTTGAGTTGCTTTTCTGTTCATTCACTGTTGTAGGAGTAACTGTGCATTTAGGTGCTGCATAACTATTTTTTCATGCCTATGATAGATCTATAGTGCGGAAAAAGATGTGAAAAAATCACTTGCTTCTTGCCTTCCCCAAAGACAGGATGAAACACATTTATACTATTTCTAATGTATAGTATTGGTTCAACCAGTTTTTAAAAATGATGGTGATGGAAATTCTTCCATCCTTGAAGACAATTCACTCCAGTATTTTATGCTCTTGACTGTTAAAAAATATTTCAAAGGAAAATTTGGTATAATGCTCTCAAAACTCCATGACTATTGAACAGGGTGGATTAAATACTTTTCTGCATGTTAAGTTTATTGGGACACTTGAGGCTATCACTTCCTTCTCTTTATTATCTACAGTTGTAAAAAATTAATTTTGTTTTTTTTGGGAAATGTGCCTTTTGCCTTCCTGGCGTGGTTATCAAAGTCAGTAAAAACTTAAAATAATTTCATAATTATCTATGTTTGCACCTAGGTATTTTTATTCTCCTCATCCCTCAAGATCCAGTAACAGAAAAAAAATGGCAGTGGTTATAATTATTTTCCATCACTGTCAACATGAGGATGCACAGTTTAACTGTAGTTGGTGAGGTGACTGTATCTTAGATGAGACACTGTTACATTGGCTCAGTGAATATGAGATTTCCTTCCCTGAACCAGGACATCTTTCATGGCAACACAGCATTTGGATTTGCATGAGTAGCTGATGAGTTTGGAGTGTTTCTTGGGTACATATGAAAAAACAAACCCAAAACCCAATGAAAAACCCCCATTTCTAACTGTTATGGTTGAACAATGTGCTTGAAGTTTATTGAGGTCGTGGGCTTCGCTAGCGTTGATTGTGTGATCAGTGTTTACATCCAGAACACAAGTCCTGCCTTGGATGTGCAGTGCTTATAGACAACCCCCTTGAAACCACATATGGAGCTATGTAAGTACAGACTGTGATTCCTCTCTCCAGTAGTTTTACAGGTTAGGATAATGACTTTGGTTTCCCACATCCATCTATCATGAAGTGTCAGCTGGTTCAGTATCTCCATTGGCACTGATGGATTTTCACCACATGCACTAAAGTTCTTTGAGCTCTCTTGATAGGTGGAACTGGGGAACTGTCTGAGGCCTTGGCTTAGCAAATCATACCTAAGCAAAAAGAAAAATAGTACAGAAGAAATTGGACAAAGGATATGTGGTAAGATCTGTGCAGAAAGGAACACTTCAGCATCATTCAGTTCCTGGTATTGCCTTGCTAATACTGTGTGAATAAACTGAAATGTGTATATTCTTCTCTATGACTGGTCTTGAAATTGTATTGTATTTTCCTTGCCTTTACTTGCTTTATGTAGAGTATTTAACAGTATGCATTATTTCCAATTTTTCTGGTGGTCTGCCGTATAGGAGGCAGAAAAGGCAAGGTTTTGGATACCCAAAAACTATTGTGAAGCTTATAGCTGGAGCTGGTAAAAATGGCAGCAAAGTACGTGCGGTGGAAAATATGCATTATTTCTATTAAAACTATTTTATAATATGAATAAAATTTACCAAATTATTTCACCCAAGTAATTTATTCAGAGATCAGTAAAAATGCTATTGTAGCAGTGTTCCTCTGTTTGTCCCTATCTCTGTGGTTGGAGGATTTAGTGAATTTCCCAGCTAGAGCCAGATGTTCTGTAAGATTCTGAAATATTCTTTAATCTCTTTCATGTTTATAACACTTGTGAGAATAGATGTGGTAAGATCAGAAATAGGTTCACTCCTTTAAATCTCTCAGTCCCTATGTCCTTTCCTCATAAGCCTCATATCCCCCAAAACTTGCACTTTTTTTTGCTGTCTTTTAAGTTAGAAGTCTTTTGCCCACTGTTTTTGATATTTATATTCCTGACAGCTAGTCCTTCCACATTTATTCCTTCAGAAATCCATCAGGTGTGCATTTTTTCCTTATCTTTGGTATGCAGCAGCTTGTATGACTATTTTCCCTAAATCCTATTTTTTAGATAACCTGCTTGTTTTTCAAGTGCCTTTTTAGTCTCTTTGTGCCTTGTATTCCCCATCGTTTTTTTTTTTTTTTAATTTTCCTTTTGCTTCAGGATATATTTTCTCTCTTGCAGCACATGCCTATGGAGAACAGATGTATACCAGAATCTAATACGCAGGAAAATCGACCATGTACCCCAGTGCGACAGCTCAAATCCTTCCGCCCTTTGGTAGATTTTAGAGACATGCAAGGCTCAGTTTTCCCTGAAACATTTAATTATAAATTGAAGCAATCACTATAGTCGTGTGAAAGGCATGAACTGGCCAACTAGTTACTTCCTGGTGGCAAATGAAAACTGGATGAATTTAAAAATGCACTGCTTGGCCTTTCGCTAACTAACTAGCTCAGGAAAACATGGGAGTACTCCCAGTATGTGTAGGGCTGAATTCATGTTTTTGACCCATAGAATTCAATTGTTCATACAAATGAGCACAAACTCTCACTGTTACAAAACTTATTTGAAGCATGGGTCTTAGTGATATGTAATACTTTTGAAGTGTGTCTAGAACCATCAGAAAGACTTCTTAGAAAACAACTTACCAATAAATGTTGTTCCTTTAATCTCTTTTGGTACTTCTTGGAGAACAATGGCAGTGTTTGGTGCTGCTGACTATTAAAATTCATTGTATGGATTTATGGATTTCAATTTTACTGTGTAGTTGAGCTTCGATTTAATGGGATGTATACCTATAAATCAAGGAAGTTCTGCTGCTAAATCTGCTGCAATTCCTAAAGCATCACAAAATTCTTTTATGAGTCCTATATTTTTCTAAGCATTCTCTGGTAGATACAGTGCAACATTTTTACTGATGCTTTGGAAATGGCCTTTTCTTCAGGTGCATGATATCTGATTTATTGTCTTGCCTCTTACTTCATTCTTGCTTTGCATTGTGATAAAAGTTTAATAATTGAAGAACTGATGCCTTCAGTTCTTATTTGGAAAGCATTCTTTACTAGGAAATAATTAATGACATTTACTTTCAGACAAGTCATACACATAAAATGAGGGACAAAAAAGTTCTTATCTGAGAAAATGTATTTTAAACTTTTTTTCCTGGTTTGCTGTGCCTGAGGTGCTTTGAATGGGCTCTCCTGGCTTAATGAGTTGGCATTTTCTCTGCCGATTTCCAGGCAGCTTTACTCTGAAAGTGCTGTAATGGGATATTGCTAAATCAGTATATCATGACTTGCATCCCTCTTAACTAAGTGCTGACCAATGGCATTAAACCATAGCTCTGCACAATTGACAGTGAGCACTCAGTACCACACCAGTGAGGGCTTGTCACCAAAAAAAGCCACCAAAGTCTGCCAGTTCTTTACTGATGGTAAGAAGTGTGCACAGAGAGGGCCAAAAGCAGAAAGATGGAAGGACAGGAGTTATCTGTGGAACTAAATTTCTAGAGAAGTAATTTGCATTAATTTTTCTTGGCAGGCCTGGCTGGCATGTTCTTCAGTTCTGCTTCATATAATCACAACTGCAGGGAATTGTCCCACTGTGAGTGTGTGATATTCCTTCTGTTTGTAGAGATGGGCACAGTGAAAGCTGTAGCATTGCATAAGTAATTAAAACTCCTTGGTCTTCAACAAGAAACTTCACTAACAGAATGCTAAGAATAATAGGTACACACCCATTGTACAATAAAAAAAGTTTTAAATTAAATTAAAAAATACAATGTTCTCTGCCAGTATGTTGTTATGCAATATGCATAACCCACTTCTTGAGCAATCCAGGGAATGTGAGGAACACGTCATGATTTGCAAACAGCCATGTGGCCAGCAAATTTCTTACTTGTGGTAGGAACCCTTAGTGCTGTCTGGTGCAATTTGAAAGGTTATTCTATAAGTTCTGCATGAATTTGTTGAGAAGATGAACAAGTAAATACGCATCTAAGCAATTCATTATTGTATGCTATCCTGCAATTTTACCCAGCTAATTAAAGAAAAACACCACATTAAAGTCAAGTTCACAGCAACATTAAATCAATAATCTGTGATTCTTGAATCTTGAAATGACAGAATAATTCTAAATTGAAAGGTCGGTAGTGGTTTTCTCATGAACAATTTTAAGTGGAGGACTGATCCCTTTTCAAGAGTGTTAATCCAGTCAGTGCTATGTCTACATTGACTTGGATGGTAAAAGATACAACTGTACCTCAAACGTAATTATTCAAGGACCTGAGCATTTGTTCTCCTCTTTTACAGCAATCAGTACAGTCTTCTTGTTTTTCTTCAGGCAGTTCGAGAAGTGCTTATAATGATTCCCTATTTCCATTTCCATTTTAAATAACATTCCTCTTGGTCATTGTTATGCTTGATTTTATTCTCTCCCTTCCTAAAATGGGAAAAGCCCTTCAATAGAGGTATTGGTTAAATTATACATAATAGCAACAGTAACACAATAATGCAAGATTTTATGCCTGAAGTACCTATTGACTTCTTCCATTATTGGCTGATTTTTACTTTTGAGAAGCTGTTAAAATCATAGCTTCCATAAATAAACACATGCAGTATACCCATAAACCCATTAAGAACCATTGATGTCTATTCACTTGAAAAATAAGGTGAAATAGAATGATGAAATTCTTTTTGCTTTGTTTTGTAGTTTCTCAAAAAACTTGCCATCTAGAGTGAGAACCTAGAAGCATAATTTGTCTCAAAATATGTACAGTGAATGTGATTTGTAAATGGTTGAGAGCAGCCTTGAGGAGAAGGGCTTGGGGGTTTTTGGTGGATGAGAGGCTGGACATGACATGACCTGTCAGTGTCAATGTGCACTCACAGCCCAGAAAGCCACTTGTATCCTGGGCTGCATCCAAAGCAGCGTGGCCAGCAGGATGAGGGAGGGGATTCTGCCCCTCTGCTCTGCTCTGGTGAGACCCCACCTGCCGGGCTGCATCCAGCTCTGGGATCCACAACCTAAGATTGAGTCCAGAGAAGGGCCACAAAGCTGATCAGAGGTCTGGAGCACTGCTCCAATGAACACAGGCTGAGAGAGTTTGGATTATTCAGCCTGGATAAAAGAAGGCTCTGGGATTTTATAGTATTTTCTGGGATCTCGTAGTATTTTCCAGTATCTAAGGGGAGCCTGCAAGAGAGCTGGAGAGGGACAATTTAGAAGGGCATGTAATGACAGGACAAGGAGAAATGGCTCTAAACTGGCAGAGAGTAGGTTTAGATTAGATATAAAAAAGAAGCTCTTTATTGTGAGGATGGTGGGGCACAGGAATACGCTGCCCAAAGAAGTTGTGCTTGCCCCATCCCTGGAAATATTCAGGACGTGGTTGGATGGGGCTTTGGGTGATATGGTCTAGTGGAAGGTGTGTCCCTGGTTGTGCCAGGGGGAGTTGGAACTAGATGATATTTAAGGTCCATTCTGACCCAGGCTCTTCTATGATTCTGTGATTAGCCATCACAGGACATAGTACCCCAAATGAACAAAACTAGAATTCTGGAAAGGTATTAAACAGTCTAAACAGTATGCATTCAAACAGTGATGTAAATGACTTGTGGCTCTCCAATGTCTTTAACAGGTATTTAAAAAATCTGCTTCCTGTGAATGACAGTGAACTAGGGAACTAATTTGCTCTGTGATTTATACTGTGGCTTTGATCACAAAACCTATGATATATCTTATTACAATAATATATATTTGTAATGAAATTATTTACATCCTCAAATGTGTGCCTCAAATTTGGACCTATTTTCTTCATGTGTCTAACACAATTTGAAACATATCAGTTAATTTGGGTTGTCATTTAGCTGCCAGGTTTACTGGAATAGATTTTTAAATCCATGTAGGACACATTGTAATTGAGAATGAGGTTCCAGGTATCTAGTGGTCACTTCATGGTGCTCCAAATAAACACAACAATTTAGGGAGTATAAAATTAGTCTCATCTGCTAAATGCATCCTGCTGTGAAATTGCAGCCAGTTAGAAAAGGAAAGATGCCCTTAGCATAGAAAAATGGTTTGAGAGAATATGAAAGTTATAATGGAAAATGTAATAGATGCCAGAAATAATTACACAGGTGACTTCCAGAGAGTATGACTGCTATTCCTTGTATTCCTTTGGAGAACCCAAAGCCTGTTATTAATTAGGCTGCAAAAATAGGAATATTCTGTAGTTCTTTAACCATAAAATAGTCTGCTTTTCTTTTATATACATTGTTCTTTCAAAGGGTACTTGTTCTTGACATCTTTTTCTGCAGAAACAAAGGTTCATTTAATATTCAATTTGTAGGATTGTTCTATTCTCTGTCTTAATCTCTTGAGATACTGCTTTGAAACAACTTAGCCAATGCAAAGCTAACATGCAGTGGTGTTTTTAAATATGTATACAGAGCAAATAATTTGTGCAGGAGAAATGGCACTGCTGTGAATATTGACTGTAAAAACCACTTATATTGCAAACCATGCATGTGTATGAAAAATGTAAGGAAGGTGAAGACATTGCAAAAACATCAGGGTGTTTCTGCCTATAAGTGTTTGCTGCCTTTGAGGTAGTGGATTTGGTTTCGAACCAGGAATCATGTCATGCTGGCTTCTGGGTCGTTTGGTTTACTAAGCAGATTCAGACACTTTTCTTCTATTTTACTCTTTAACTCTCAGTCGTCATTATTTGATATAACCCCACATTATTTGATATAATTGCCCATAAAAGGGGAGAAAAATTCCTTCCAATTAAAAATAATGAAAAAATAGAGAGTAGGCAGGTCTTAGATCTCTTGCCTCACTATAGAATGGCCCTTGAACAGCCAGTACCACTTAATTTGTTGGCATCAGTCTGAAGAGTCTGAAGGCTGCTGTTAATGCTACCAGGAAGAGCCAAGATGGCAGGTAGCTATAGCAGTGCACCCAACCTTCCTCTTGTTGTCCCTTGCTTGTGCTGGTTGTGTTCATGAAGGGCTGAGACAGACTCTGCTGAGGTCACTGGAGAGCAGTATGGAAACACACCGAGGTATAAAGCAGGTATCCAAAGTGTGATGACACTGCTCCAGGTATTTGTCTAGTCTTGTTTAGAGCTGGTTTGGGTGCAAGGTGTAAACATTAGCTCTGAACTACCACAGATGATTAGCTTACACTGGAGACCTCCTCCAGGTATCAACTAAACTAATTGTAGAGCAAATTTTAAACCTGAAGGAGATTGCAACATATGATGCATTTAACAGCGAATGGAAAAAAACAAGCAGTACAAAAACAAGCTTTGTGCCACAAAGATCTGTTTTTTGACACAGATTTCACTAGTGCAATGAATAAAGTCAGAAATAAGCATCAAAAATCTTCAGGGAATTGAAAACATGGGGTTGGGTAGCAATCTTGCAAAGCCAGGTACAACATTTAGTTGACTGAGCTATGCTGTAAAATAAATATAGAATAAAATAAGCTCAGCAATTGGAAGAAAAGACAGTACTTGTAATTCTAGAAAAATAAGATGAGGAGGAAAAATAAGGCAACAGGCAATTGTAACAGGTAAATGATGTGTTAGTATCAATAAATGTCTCAGAGTAATATTGCAGAAATTGTCTAAGGGGTTTGGTTAATGTTTTGAATACAAATCTATCAAAACTAATCTTTTTTTTACTTAGTTGGGAAGGTTTTTTTTTTTCCTGAGTATCTTCCCACTGCTAACACTGTTAAAACTTATCTCAGCAATAATTCTGCAAGAGAAATCTTGTGCTAGCCATAATAGAGCAGTGTGATAAAAATCATGATGAATAGCAGACTTGACTCAACTGTGCCCCTTAGTTAATGAATAACATCCATTTTTTATTAAATTATTCAGCCAAAATATTAAAGATGGAGCAATCAGGCAGGTCAGAAACCTTGAAGTGCTACTATATTTTATGAGTTTCTTATCAATTAAATAAGTTTGTTCTGCTATATGTCAATGTTGATTTGCTCTTCTTTTTTTTTGTGGCTGAAGTCTGGATTCCACATTCCTCATAAGCTTTGTCTCATGCATTATACAGTATAAATATGAGTCAAGAATGACTGGATTCCCTTCTGTAGATTTCCTCCTCTGCTGCTTCATGCATCAGTATTTCAGCTTTCTTCATTATACAATTAAGCACCTGATGTGGAGACATGGCAGGTTTGAATGAAGTAGGTGTGTATGACAGAGAGGCTTGGGGTACACCTCACTCTTCAGATTACTTAGATGTCACTAAACTTGTGGGGATGGGATCTCATGGCTTCCCTCCGAGATTCTTGGGCTCCCCCAGCCAGATATGGCAAGGGTTCAAGATCCAGCCCCCCCGCGGCTGGATCATAATAAGTTGAAATTAGAAGGTCTTGTTTCTAGTCAGTCTTCCCACAGTGTCCCCTCAGAGTGGCTTATCCCTGGTCAAAGAGAGATCAATCCTGCAAATCCATAATGATTTGCTTAAGCCTGCTTGCATGAATAGTGGTAGGAATGCTTTTCAGGGTTGGGTTGTTTAATTTAGAACCCAATGATGAGATCATGGCTTATGTTTTTCAGCAGTGAGTACAATCATTAATCAGGATTCAAGGTTTTCAGCTCACTGGGAAGACCCTGTTGTGGACTGATTGCTCTTTGGGAGCAAACATCTTCCACAGCCTTCAGACCAGCTCACAGTTGTGCCAGTGATTAGAAAGGATAAAGATCCGTAAAAGGCAGTTATAGTCATGTCAAAGAGATACATAGGCTCTATCTAATATCCATGTAAAGTTAAAAGTATCTTACACCAACAAATGCTTTCTAAGTCAGTGATTTGGTGGCTTGTTTACTATTATTATTATTTACTACTCCTGTGGATAGATGCAGATTTTTTTAGAATTATTTCAATTATTTATGCTTCAGCAGTGGTAAGCAACTTAAAATAGATACATTTTGATGAATAATGTTCAGATAAATATTTCAAAGGGTACAGATTAGAGGAAAAGGGAAGCACCATGTCTAATTTATCTATTATGACAAACCAGAAAGTGTTCTAAAATATTTTTGCTTTCCAGGAAAAAATGTTCCACACTTAGTTATTGATTTTTTGATAATTATTTCAAGCAGAACTGTGTGCAATTCTGCTGCAGAGACAAGGATACTGTGTCACTGCTCCAAACCACTGCGAAACTTTTCTTTTTTTATCTGAGAATGAAAGACCACTTAATCAAATTATTAGTTGAAATTTGTCAGCCTGATAGATATTGTCACACTTAAACCAGATTCTTTTTTTTTTTTTTCGGGGTGGGGGGAAGGAGGAAATGTTGGTTTGCTGAAAATTCCTCAAATTGTCCAGGTTGTTGAGGCATTTTGCTAGTGTAAAAGCTGTATCACAGTCATTGTGCAATGTCTGTTTGTCACCCTGTGAAAAGAAGTTTAACTGCAGCATTACTGATATAAAGAGAAGGAAGGGACTTAGGGGTGCTATGTAGGGACACAAAGTCCAATAAAACTTTTGGGGGGAGCAATAGGATTTCTGTGGGGACTGCTTCTGCCCAGCACAGTAACTGCCATATGCTGCTCACCTTTGTGTATACAGTCTTACTCTCAGGTCCTTAAAGACATGACTTGTTAGCATTTTGGGATTGAGATAATCTTTCAGCCAGACTTTGAACTATACTGGGGTAGTAATGTGCTTCACAGCCATACTTGCTTTCCAAATGAAGAATGGGGAGAAAAGTAAGTCTGTAATCTTGAGAGAAGCATGGACTAATTTGAATATATAGCCTGAAATTCACAGGTAGAAAGTGAGTTTACCACTCCTCACCGGCCTGCCCAAAGCAGTGCAGCCCAGGTTCAGATGGGTCCAATAGTGAACACGTTGCTGTGAGAAATTTCAGGAAAAATACCAGGAAACTTTGGTGACGAAATTGTGTCACTCTTGAAAGGTGAAGGAGGCTGGTATGGGACTGACACTGTTCAGTATTGTTCAAGAAAGTGACAGCTTGTTCCAAATAACGTGCAATCATAGTTTTAGTCACCTGCAAAATAGCAGTAAGCATTTTATCTATGGCTTAAAAATGAATATAACTGGTACTTGAAGTGGATTAAAAATTACATAGAGATAGAAGCCATAAACTACCAACTGAGAGCTTTTAAAGATTATTTGAGGAAGAAAACAGCAAAGGTAATGAGATTTGTATGGTTTATTGCATTTCTTATTGTCAGATTGCAATTCACAGTTTTTCTGGAGCTGAAGTCTGCACACTGTTTTGTCTGTATTGTGTGTGGGCTATACAGAACCTGGTGGTAAAAAAGTAAATAATCTATTCTATAGGCTAATATTTGCTTTTTCCTTCATATGCCTTTATTAAATGACTTTTTTTTAAAAAAAAGATAAGAACAAGAAAACTGGTGGATATCTTACTTTTACTCTGGAGAGAGTAATGTTATTTTCATTAGTGACAACGTGACAGTTTGCTCCTATGAAAATGCTTTTCATCTATGCATCCTGTTCTCTTTATAGTGCAAGTATTATTCTAATCCCTGTGTTATGGCTGGTGAAACTGAGTCATTGTGTAGTTATGTCTTTATCCAAGGCTGTGTAGCATGTAAGTGAAAGATCTTGCAATAAAGGTACTGAAATGAGCTCTTTAAATTTAGTTAAAGACAGTAGTATCAGCAGCAACAAAACATCTTGGAAGTTGGGGATGAGATGAAATCTCAGTTGGAAATCCCTGTGTTAACACATCAGATCAGGCTGAGACATTGTCAGAAGCAGGGTGTGTTAGGGAGTAAGATGAAGTATAGTGTTGATTCACTGGTGAAATCAAACCCTTCAAAACAGCCTTGCCACTTTCTAAGTAACCCAGGAACATTTTAGCTACCATCTTCTTCAAATGATATCGTTTTCTTTGAAGGATCACATATTTAGAAGGTTTGTCTGTCCCAGTCAAGGTGCCTGGAAGCTACAATATGTACAAGTCAGAGCACGGGCCACAGGTTGCACCCAAGACAGCTGAGAGAGATTCACCATCACCAACAAGAGGGGATGATTGTCCTCTGGAGGCACCTCATTCTCTTCACTGACTGTGCAGTGAGAGTGACAGATTTTGCCACAGTTATCTAGCCTCTTGACAGTCAAAATTCAGGAGAGATGGTTACCTCAGAGAAATAATATTTCTGAGCCACTCTTCAAATTTAAAACTTTTTGACAATTATGTTTTGTTGTCAAACTGCTTCAGCTTATGAACTACAAGATATTAGTGGAAGTTCAGATCTCATCAAAGCTTTGAATGGATGAGGTCTGGAATACATGTTGGAAAGAAAAGAATGCAATGTAAGTCAAGATAGCTAGAGGTGATGTGGCAGACTAAAGGGATGTTAGCATGCAGATAAAAACTTTTTCATCAATTAAAAGAAGATGACTTGCATTTAGTGTGCAAATATTTTCATTAAATAGTCCATTTGTTAAATATTTCTTGATGTTGTGTCATTCATATCTAGAAATTAGGTGCTTGAGAGGTCAAGAAGAAAGTTTGCTTCGGATGATTTCTAAGGCAGCTGCACAGGCAAGGAATGCTCTGGTGGCTGCCATCCTTTATAAACCAATGTATTCCCTGTTTTGTGAATAACAGCTGATTTTGAGATATTTTATTATCTTTCAGGTCACTTTCAAAATTCAGATGTGCTGGGAGATGTTGGAGGTGAGAGAAATGCATCACGGAGTTAGGTTTAAGGCAAGAAGAGATAACCAAGTAGCGTAACAGGATTCTGCCTAATACAGACCAGGGATTTCATGGAGTCAGTTGTGTGTTGAGCCCTAGCTGTAACTGCTCAGTGTCTTCCATCAACAGACTTTTGTTTGCCAACAGCATGAAATGGAAAATATACCCATATCCTCAGGAGCTTGTTCTCTGAATGATTGAAACCTTATTAGTAATAAGATACACAGTAAACAGCATACAGGATTAAAACAGATTTCAAGTAATTGAATTTTTTTTAAAGACACTTAAAAATCGTAATTTTAGATAGCACTAGATACTTTTACTTGAAGTAACCACTGAAACTTCTAAGTAAGAACTAGGGGAAATTTTTCTTTTCTGTGTTTAACTTTGCTAGCCTTTAGTTTATCTTGGACTTTTTGGTTGCTTCTCTATAGTGAATTCTTTGTTTTTGAGGTGGATGTTTTGAAACCAGACAAGGGAAAGCATTATTTAAATTTGGAAAATGTTATTACATAACTACAAAAAATTGGCAGAGAGATTCAGAGAAAATATTCCATCTGCCACTAGTTTTAATTAAATCAAAAGCCCAGAACGGAAACAATCAAACATGCACAAATCCAAAATTCACTCAAATTACTTGTATAATCAGAGTTATTTTTATTGTAAAATAAAATGACCTGCAAAGAACTTTTCCCCTTTTATCTTCTATGTGTTGTATTATTGTATAAAACAGAAGATTTAACAAGTAAATAACTTTCCCAAACCATGCTATTCTTGTTTATTTTTTGAATGTCTGCATATTATATTGTGTAGCCCTCAAGCCATTTCAGTTAGTATTGAAATCCTGGTTAGCCTTTTTACCACTGAATTTTCTTCTGTTTCCCTACAATATAATTTTTGGATGGTTGTTTAACTGATGAAGAGTTTTCATATTGGCACTATTTTTAGTGATACCAAATTAACAAAGAAAGTTCTTTGTAAGTGTATGACAAGAAGATTATTAAAGGCTCTCTCCAGATTGACCAGCAGTTTATTTTCTAAAACTGCTAAGATATCTACTGATGTTGGTTTGAATTAGAGATGGCAATAAATTAATGGGCATTATAAGTTGAGAGGGGGAAAAAAGTGTGTTATCTGGCATTAAACAGATAGGAGATGAAAGCTGATGGGTAAGAACAGTTCCTAGAACAGTTCCCACACTTGGAAAATATTCAGGAAATTTTTTAACTATGTATGTCCCACACTCACTCAATGATCTACCATTTCTAGTGCTTTCTGTATGCAATTCATCACTGTTATTGTCAGCATGCTTTCTTTTATTCCCTTTTGCTTTTCTGCCTACTTGTACACATAAACAGAAACATATATATTATTTCTATTTCCTATAAATAATAGTAATTCAGATAAAAGAATCTATAGTTACTATTAGTGCATGAAAAATACAGTGTAAACTATGTTCAGTTTTCAGAATGTGCTTTTTTTTCCTCTTCATAATTTGAGAGGTAAAAACAAATTCCGTAGTACCTCTGCAAAACCTTAGTAAAGGATTACTCACCTTTTAAAGAAAACAGTCTACATGTGCATTTGAATTGTGCAGATGCATAGGCTGATAACCCTGAAGTTTTTGGTTTCTTGTCAGTCACAGAGTAGGTTATGCTGGAGATGCAAGCAATAGAGTCCTTGTTTCCCCACAGGTCACATCCTGTATCTGTGATGATGGAGGGATGTCTCAATGTGTCAGTTGCCTCAACCTATCGGGATATGTGATAGGATTTGCAAACATACTAGGAGTCATAGAATAATTTGGGTTGGAAGGGGACCTTTAAAGGCCATGTAGTCTAACCACCCTGCAATAAGCAGGAACATTTTTAATTAGATCAGGTCACTCAGACCTCTGTCCAACATCATTTTTATTGTCTCTAGGGATAACTTTGTCCCCCTGCTTAGGTCTTACCTGCATTACCACTTTACAGCATAGGATGTAGGGAATGTATGAAACATCGCTGCCAGAAACTAACACCACAGTGTTCAACCTTCAGAAACATGATGGTGTAAAGCCTTTCCCATTTCTTGGGATACTGTTGGTTTGAGTCTAGTGCCGTGTTCAAACTGACATGGCTGCAGTAGACAATATGAAGCAGGGCTGCCTGCTGTGTCAATGTGTCCTGAGGTAGCCTCTTTACCTCAGAGGTAAACAAGATGTGCTATTGCTTCTGGGCTAGGTCTGGTTTTGCTTCCTTTCTTGGGAGACATTCTCATACTGTGGGTGAGAAATGCGTGTGCAGTTTCCCCTTGGTTTTCCTTTTCCTGAGAACGTTGCATGAGGTAAAACTGTGTGTGATAGTGCCAGGTGTGATGGCCTCTGTGTGGGCCCCACTGCTGGTAACAGCCTGCTCAGCTGCAGTGGACAACACCCACACCTCACCTTTGCTTCCAGACCTGTCTCTGCAGCCATGGGGAGTTACAGTCGTCTCAGGCCTCGAGTGCTGCTGGTCAGTGGCTGGATGAGGGCCATGTATTAAGGTGTGTGTTCATTCCTCTTCTGGTCAATATTAAGGGATGCACTATGCTGTTGAGAACCGTGCTGTTAGGTTTTCCTTTGCTATTGCTTTGGCTTGCCTGCCACAAAGAAGTGTTATCCACTGGTTTATTGAGCTTCACTTGACTGTCTCCTGCTTGACTTATTTCTTATCACGTCTCATAGCAATCATGTCTTTGAAGAATTTGTTGCAGTTTTGCCATGCCTCAGTAAACCCAATTCCCAATGGGACTTGCACCTAATATTTTCCACACTTGCGTAAAATCAGTTTTTTAGTCCATCGCAATCTACTGTCTATTGCATATATTCAGGAAGGTGGCAATCTTGAAGTGTTTGTTGTCTTAAGAATAGCTGGAAAGAAAAGTGAACTGAGTAAAATGACTATAATTAAAACCCTAGCAATCTTAAAACAAGTGTAATTTTAAGAAAAAGGTGGTTTGAATAATTTTCTGCAGAGTATTTACATTAGCATACATCTAATGCAGGCGGGAAAAGTAAAGAGTATTCCCCAGCATTGTACCAGAAAGATAATTGTGAATTTTGGTGTTTTTTTTTTGTGTGTGTGTTCAGCTCTTTCCTTCATGCTTTTAGTATATCAAATTATTCTGTAATATTTGAAAAGCTGAAGCATGCTGTACCTGAATAAAGTGTAAGCTACTAGCAATATAAATGTACTTGATATATGAGGAAAGAAGAGAAATGCAACTTTTCATAAGGTTAGTAAAATGAAAAGATGACCTTAGAGCAATTTATAATTTCATAAGGTACCAGTGAAGTTTCTAAGTTGTGACGAGTTGATTACTGTTAGTGTGTGAGAAAAGCCTCTTGAGGGTACTTGGAAAAAGGAATTACAAGAGTTTTCAGTCACAAAATTAAAAGCGGTTTCCCTAAAAAATGCTGAGATTTAATTTAAAATTTGAACCTTTGAGATATGTACTAATGACCCCTGGTGCCCATACATTGAGACAGGGCAATGAACAGGATTTTAAATTGCATGCCAAATGATTATGGATGAAATCATAGTGAACAGAAGGCTCTTGTCAGTTATGGCTTGGGACTTATGTACAGTTCTGACACCCAGCTTAGGTCCTCATCTGCTGTCATGGATGCACCTCTGCTGCTCTGGGGACATTGTGCTGAGTGCTGTGAGCCAAATGACTGCTTGATTTTATTTTCTCTGAGGAAAATGTATAGAATCTAGGCTAACATGGAATATTTATACACATAATGATCTAAAGACACTAAGGTATAAGGAAAAGCTGAGAAATAGCACTGTTTTCCTAAGATTTCTATTAAAGGATTTAATGATAAAAATGAGAAAACTAATCAGAAATCTCAAGTTAGTTTTAAAGACATGAAAAACTCAAGCCCCATATATTTTAGAAAAATACTTTTAACATAGAGCTTGTTTTTAATTGAGCTGATGTTCAACAAAGGTATTTAAATATTTTAAAAACCCTCTATTCATGTTATCTGAATCAGTGGCCCATGAGGAATTTAAATTAGTTAATTTCACAGATTTAAATAACAAAAAATTGACTCTGCATTTCTTTCAGAAATATGTAGCTTATTCATAATAATATGGAGATCTGTGGTGGGGTATCTCAACAATGATGAGAGCAATGAAGGGTATAATTCTCCAGATAATGAAAAAGCTCTTAATCTTTGATTAACTGAGGAGGTCCAAAACATCCACAATATTTTTTCAGGATGAAGAATAACTAGCTTCAGAAATGTTTTGCATACCTATTCAGGACTAACAGTGTAGGCTAAATATAAGCAGATCCCACTGGATCAGATTGGATCTTTCTCTCAGTTGGAGCATCTCATTTTAAACTGAGTGGCTGATTTTTTTATTTGATCCTTTAGAATAGGTCCTATACTCCTGAGAATGATACAGGATCATTTGTAAAGTCATGGTTACAGTTTTTCTTCTCGATTAGGTCCTGTTTGCGATTATTTACATATATTTTAGGAAATTCTTAAAGGATATGAGGGGACCCTGTGGAATATAATATTCACATGACACTGAAAGAGATGCCATTAGATAACTTTGTACTGATTCAGTGTTAAAAGGCTTTGCTCATAGACTTGGGCATTTAAACGCTACCAGCGAGGTCAGACACATGAATTATAACACTGACTGTCTTGTACAGCAGCTAAATCTCAGTTTTAGCCACATGCAAAAAATTTTAGGTCCTGCTGATTTCCTGTATTTCTTTCATTCACGCATGGTCTTATAGGGAGTACCTACATGGATTTGTGCGTGCCGTATCCACACGGTCTCATTTGATCCTATTTTGAGTATCTCTGAATTTCCTGGTTTTAGGCTATGATTCTCTCTTGTGTCCCTGAATTTCATCAGCTGTGGGATAAGACTAGTGATGCTTACCTCTATGTGAAAAGCTTTGTATTCTTCTGTTGAAAAATGCCTTGTGAGAGCAGGGCATTATTATTTACAAATTTAATTCTGGGCAGCATTGAGTGATACCACCAGAATGCTAAAAAACCTCTAAATCTATTGTCCGTTCCAATACATTTCAGAAGCTAAAAAAAGCAAACAAAAGCAGCAAACTGCGAAGACAGGAAAACTACTGGCATAGCATGGCAGGCTGGGATGGCAAATACAATTCTCTTTCTTGATAAAACAAGAGGGCATCTTGTGTCTGAGCAAGTTGATGTAAAGTAGGCCTAGGGGAGTCAAGTAGGGAAACAGCAGACACAGTGAGCAATAAGGCACTCTTTGGAGCAACAACAAAACAGATGGTTCAATGGCCCCCTGTCTACTCCAGAGAATATACAATTACTTACAGGACAAAGCCCATCTGGTCCCATAATAATGTCAGAATTCATCATGGCTAAAACTGCAGTAGGCCTTTTGCCAACTATTTAAATTAACTTGCTCCTCTATAAGCCTATCTAAAAAAATTCAATCCTCTCCACCCTTTAACCTGCTGTAATAGGTTCACCTCTTGCCTTGTGATCAGAAAAATGGGAGAAACCTGTGCCACCTGTTAGCTTTGGGAAGGATGGCTTGTGCCTATTGGAAACTGCTGCAAATGAAGTGAGCCATCATAAAGTTTTAGAGGCCACCCCGTAAACTTGTTTCAAATTTTGGCACTGTGACTGATTGTCTGAGGCCAGAGAGATAGAGGAGATAGCCTGTAAAGCTGTGTAAAAGTGTAGCTCATCGTGAAAGGACGGTATTTTCAAGACACTAAGCCAAGGACTTGTGCTGCACTCAAATGGAGCAGGTGATTGTGCTGTAAATAGGAGCTTGTAGAGGCAGAAAGAGAAAACAATATAGCC
The DNA here is from genome assembly GCF_901933205.1 of Camarhynchus parvulus. Lineage (NCBI taxonomy): Eukaryota > Metazoa > Chordata > Aves > Passeriformes > Thraupidae > Camarhynchus > Camarhynchus parvulus. The sequence goes on from NC_044573.1 coordinate 33,637,696, forward strand.
ATACTAGGATAGATTGCAGATTTGGGAATTGTGGAACACCAGAGGCTTTATTTAATATTCAGGATCTGTGAAGTCATGGCTTTCTGCCGTTTGCAGTCACATCTGGACAACAAGGTGCACACAGGAGACTCTCAGCTCAGGGCAGGAGCCAGTTTGCTGTGTATGTTGAAGGCTGTGCAAGGCATGTGTTTGTGTTAAACTGGGCCCTAGGTGCTCAGATGGCAAGAGTGTAGGGTGCAGGGAAAGAATAAAAGGTGCTCAAATTCAAGTGGCAATCTCCTGGAAGTATCCTTGGAAAGTATCCCAAGCACTTATTTCTTAAGTCCTTTCATGCACATTGTGTCACTTTGGAGGAGTCTCTGGGTCAAATAATATATACAGTTAATTCCTTACTAAATTTTATCCTCTGTGAACATCATTGCCATTTTCAGCATTGATCTGATTTTATCTTTTGTAAGAGCCCAGCTGGTTTCAGTACGCAGTTGGCTTACAGAAACCCATTCAACATTTTAGCCATTTACTTTAACTATCAAAGAGGCATGATTGCTACCTGCAGGAGACAGAGGGAAAGGAGAGGAGTGGAATGAAGAGAATATGTGAATATAAAACTCATCTGTCTGCATATGAAACCAATGCTGTCCTAAGGATAAAACAAAAGCCTTCTTCCTCAATCAGGCATCCAGTCTTGTGGAATGAATGCTTCCTCTGAATATCTTTCTAATTCAATCTCTATCATTTTCATACCTGCACTGCAGCTAAGATTTTAGTAACCAGCTGCCAAAGAAAAATGTAGAGGCGTTGCAATATGTTTTTGGAATCTGGAATAGGTTTCAGGCTGTCACTGGCTCAATTTCAGGCTTTTTGACAAGCTATAATCTGTCCTTCTTGGAACAATTGACAATTTTGCAGGCAGAAGCTGTGCAAATAGCCCGAAAAATGGGCAGCTCTTATTTTTAAAATATTAATAAGAATAACAAAAAAAACCCTAAAAGTTGCAGGTGTTCTTATTTTGGGTGCTGTTTTTCAAATTAGTGAATGTACTTTTTGTAATTCCACCTGGTGGTACAATTCTAAGTAAAGACTGTAAAACTGTGACTAGTTTAGCATTTGTTAAGAGAGGAACATATGCCATTTATCCTATGGGAATGTACCATGAGCTGATATGCCAGATGACACAAAGAAAAGAATACAATTAGATATCATATTAACTGTCACAGTGCAGTCGTAACATCTAGGAACTTTGGTAATAATAAAAGGTGCTACTGCACGGGAATTTGACATTGAGACTAGAAGGTCCTCATCTTGATACTTTTTGCATTTTTCATCACTGTGACCTGAAAAATGACCTGAAAATTTCTCACTGATTTGACATGTTTTTTTCTTTTAAAATATATAGTGTTCAAATTTTCTTTCAAAAAGTTCTGATTTTTTTTTTTGCAGTTGAAATCTTGCCTGGTTTACCTGGTTCTAGTGTGGTTCTTGCAACTCTGAGTGCATGTGTTGGTGTGTCTGTCGCTGATGGGCTTTGTTGCCACAGCAGCCCCACTCCCAGCCTTGCTTAGATGGAAGTCATTGGGTGTACCTGAAGTACAGATGTGCCCTCAGCTTTCTTCTGCTTCAGCACTTCAAGTGTGCCTTTCCTTAATATGTCCTAAAAGAGTTGATAATTTCTGCAGTGATTTTGTATGGGAATGTACACCATCCTGTGTCCCCAAGCAAGCCACGGTATTGTGAACAACACATAAGGATGTTGTACCCAGAGATGAATTTTATCCCGTTAAGACCCAGATGTAACTGAGAGATTCAATGATGCATGAGGTTTTCACAGGCTGCTAGCATACAATTGAATTTTATCTGCATTGACTACTGTGCAAACATCCCCAAATCCAAACCTAATGACTGTGGCAGGTATTAACCTCTATCAATACTGTACATGACACCTTGGCATCCTCTGTGTTTACAGTTTGCAGTGAGTGCTTCATTAAGATTTCTCTGTGTGCTTGCCATTGCTGCAACACTGCAGGGACGGATTAGAATAATATGAAATGTGTCTAAATCTCATTTAGGAATTAAAACAGTGAGCACAAAATCGCTACTTTCAGGTGGGAGAAAATAGGATTTCAAAGGAATTATAGAAAGTTTAACATACCTGTTCTTCTGTTGCTTCAATTCAATACCAGGTGTTTCTGTATGTAATGATGATGGGAAAGCAGTTGCTACCTACTCTTGAGCAACTGGAAAATTGGGGTTTTTTTTCCTCTCATACTCATTTACTCTGAAGTAACATCACTTATTTGGCTTACTTTTACTCCATAGCATTCAAAATCAGATATATTTCTTTCTGTTTTTATTTTTTAATTTGATTTATTTAAGGAAGGTCTTAAGGTGCATGTGCTTCTCTGTGTCCTCAGACTGTGTATTATTCTTGGCAGAATTTTAAAAGCTGACCAAAGCACCTATTTTCATTGTTTCAAGCTTAAAGTCACCAAAGTATTTTTTAGCACCTTCATATCACTTAAAGCTCAATAAATTTTTAAAACTATCATTTTTATTTGAATATGTGGAGAAGACAATGCAAAAATGGAAATATCCTGTCATTACAATTTCGCTGAAGCTCCATGTCATTGTTATTTAGCTAATTACATGATGCATAATACCATGCATCAGGTGAGATGCAGGAACTGATCTGCTGGAGGCATGAAGGACAGGATGTGCTGGTTGAATGGGTGAGAGAAGCTCTGAAGTTGCACTCAAGTTGCTGTTCCATCTTGTTACTGAAGTAAGGACTTAACGTACTTAGATAAGGCAATTTTTCTAGACCATAGTCACCCTGTCTGAAAGGTAAAAAGAAACTGCTAGAACAACCTCCTTCTGTTTTGGAATAACAGAAGGTATTACCTGCACAACCCCCTGCTTTCTTCATAATCTTTGGCCATCATGACTACAAAGACACTGCTGTCACAGATGTTGAAAGGTTTTTAGGCACCTGTCTCCTGAATGGTTAGGATTGCTCTGAATGGTTAGGATTGCTCAGATGACTAGGATATCACATTTCTGAAGTGCTCAAGTGGCATGGCATTTTGGCAAGTCCTGGTTTTCCTATTATTTCTATGAAAGCTTGCTGCTGCTACCGATTTGAAGTGGCTCAAGTGTCATCTCTGGGAAAACAACAAACAAAACCAGACAAAACTTCAGGATACTTGAGACCCTTTGTCTGTCATCAGGTCTGAGAGACTTGAATATATGGATCTGTGTGTGACAAGCATATTGAGATATGCACATATATTGAAAAAGGGCAGTGAATGATGTGGTGCAACATGTAACTTCTGGCAAGTGGTCTAGCTGCATTACCAAGGGGTAAAAATCCTGCTCCACATATAGAGCAGAAGAAGCATATACACTCTTTTCATGTAGCTGTTATGTGCATAACAATGCTAAACCAGTGTTCTGTTATGACAAGTGTGACCCTATGTGTCTTCTAGAACCTGAATAATGGGCTCCATAGAGACAGTGTTCCAAAGACACAAAGCTTTTTCCCTTTCCTTGGCTTCAACAGTTTCATAGCAACTAAGAAAGGTACTCCTATTGTATGAAGCTTGCAAGGGATTAATTTCAAATACAGGTCATGTTTAGTGTACAGACTTGGGTCAGAAATATTCTTTTATAATGTCACAGAAATGCTAAAAGTAATGGGACTCAGTTCACTCAGTTTTGAGATGGGAAATGGGATTAGACTTGGCTATAACTGCTGTCATATACTGGAGATGCTTCTGACTGCATTTATTCCAACCACATTTTCAGTTCAGGGGGACACTGGTGCTAACAGTTCCTAGATCTGCATACTAAAAAAGAAATGCTATTCAAGTAAAACTTCAAGAATTAATCTAATATTCAGGCTGATACTATTGTATCTAACATTAATAGTTATGAAATGAATGCAGTAAAGAAGTGGATAATATAAGCCAAATGTAAGCCCAAGACCTACTGGTATAATAAATTTTCTAATGAAGGTAAATATTCTATGAAAGTTGATCAGTTACTCTGAAGACACCCCGTGGCTTGTGAGTGTCTGGATTTTGCATTATTAATTATTTAGCTGAAAAGGAATCAAAAGATGAAGGAGACTGAGAATGGTTATTTTTGTCACCCTTGTTCATCACTCCATTGTTAATTGTGTTGTAGGGAATAAGTAGAGCTTTAATAGGATTTAAAGGCAACATAAATGTGTGTCAGAATTTACAGTGGTCCTTAGAGAGAAACAAACCCAATATTTTTTGTCATTCCTCTGAGTGATGTAAATGAAATCAAGCACTAAGCACAAGTGTTGCATGCAAAAATGTGCTCTAAGACACTGAGAAATAGATAAGCAGATTGTTTACATCTGGGCTGTGTCTTGGGAAGGGCTTAATCAAATAATCTCATATTTACATTGCACAGTCATCCTCTGTCACTGGTAGCATCAGACTCTTCTGGTGTTTTTAACTCCACACATGGTGTGGCAGACAGTTGCTCCAGCACAGTCTGTCACTTTGGTGCTCTTTTGTGTAATGCAGAACAGGATTGTGATCAGCTGTCAGACATCCTTAACTCCACCCTCTTGATCACTTTGTGTCTCTCTTTGGTGGCATCATGCAGCAGATCACTGTAGTTAATTCTTCTAGGTGCCTGTCACAGCACCAACACTTGGGCTCCACAAGTTAGAAGTTGTTGCAAAACAGAGAGTTGTCCCTCAGCAGCTTGTCAGAGGTTGCTCATTTCACAGAGGCTATAAAAGCTCATACATACTTGATAAGAACTTCATATGAGATACCAAGACCTGAAGAAAAACCCTGCATCACCTTAACACAACCTTCAACAAATGAGTTCTGTCTTGTTTTCACAGTAGCAACTACTGAAGGCACATCTGACGCCTGCTGCATGTGGCTGCAATTTGATTTAGTACTGTTCCTGTCCCTTGCTTACCTTGTTGATCACAAACAGTTTTTGCAAGTGTCCATTCCAATTTACTTTCAACCAGAAGGGTGTTTATTAAATGATTGTGCCTACATCTCGCCCAATTCTAGCATGTCTTTTTTAGATCAAACACAAATGAAGAGGGGTTCAAAAGACACAGAAGATTGGAGAGGAACTGCTCCCAGGTGTTTGCATGGCAGCTCTGTGATGCATAACACTTGCTCTGTGGTTCCCAGGGAGCCACTTCCCTGTCATGTGCTGCCACATCTGAGCACTTGGAGGCTTCCCCAAGAGAATGACATGGCAGAGTTCAGTAAGAGAGTTTAAGGTGTTGAACTGAGCCAACTGTGAGGTGGCCCAAAGTGGCAAACCAGCTTCATGGCAGCAAGCTGTGGCCATTACACAGTAGTTACACTGAGGCCATAGGATCCTAGTAGAGCCCTTGGGTAGTGGACACTGTAGCGGAACTACAAGATGTATTGTTTATTATCTCTTGGCCTTCACTTTTCCTTGCTGCTCTGCTGCAATAGCATGGATTTAACCTGGTGTAAAACCACATGGATAATAGGTGGTAGGTAACAACCTTAATGAGCACTACACTGTGAAATATCACGACCTTGTCAGGAAGGGCAGAAGTTTCCTGTTAAATTACTGAATTTTCAAACAAAAGATATAATGTTCTGAATGGCAATTTTATGAAGCTACTGCATTAAGTGCAGCTCTTGTGCTTTTAGCCATTTCACTGAGCGTTTTATGTAAATTTTAGTCCAGTAAGTCTCCACAGGTTCTTTGCTCTGAATATAACTGTTGGACTTTGAACAGTGAATAATTGAATATTATTATTTTTAATGTTTAACTTGGTCTTGGAAGATGTGTCTGAGAAAGCATAGGCTGTAATTTATTTCAAATACAAATAAAATATTAATCCATTGCTGTATATGCTATTATTTGCAAGGGACTAAGTATCTTAGAATCTCCCCAGAGCTGCTAAGAACATCATTACTGGAACACTCAGTTATGGTGTTTTAATTTCATTTTTTCACTAACTGGCTTGGTTAATTGCAGCATGCTCAGTGGGGTGGGTCAAGGCGCTGTTTCATTGGTATACAATATTTGCATAGAAATCTTTATTTTAGTGCCCTTAGTGCTCCAGAGAAATATTTCTGATACATTTCCTAAAAAGCAATAGTTTGCCATCCCTTTTTTCCTCTTCTCCCTGTTTATGTGGGTGCACTTGTACATTTTAGATGAACAATTAACCTGGCCATGTATTTGGGAATAGAAAGCACATTCTGGCAGTGGAGGATGCAGCAGGAGAAGGGATACAGAAATTTGGACTTGAAAACATCAATAAATGTCAAAACATATATTAGTCAATTCTCAAGCTAATAAACAAATGTATTTTTTTCCTACAGGACAGAGTAAATTTAGAATCAGTAAGGTAGATAATTTTAAAAAGTGTTTGGGATTTTTCTGTGTGTGTGGTAGTCATAAAATGAATGCATGAAAAGTGATTTGAAGTCTTCACATAGAACTTCAAAGCAAAGAGATATCAATCAAAAATGAAAGGAACTATTAAGTTCTGAGACAAATGTTGTGATCATATCTTGAGATGGGTGCTGAATGTCTGTCTGCTCTCCAGAATTTGTACGATCGCATATTCACAGAGGAAAGACTCTTGAATCTTTCTCAACCTTTTCTTAGAATGGAAGCTCTTGAAAACCAGATTGAACTACCTGTGGAGAGCAGGCACATGGAGCTACCTATTGATAGAGACAGTCATCCTCATCTTTTGGTGTACACACAGCTGTTGTGGCTCAGGTGTGTATTATTTTGTTTGTTGTCTAGCCCAGATTTACTGCTGATTCTGCTGACAGAGATACTTTTGATATTTCCAGAAGTCAGTCTGGGAGTATTTTTCCAGAACCACATGGGAGAAGTTTATTAGCTCATTATCTATATATTTTGAATTCTGAATTTATCCCAGTGTCTACTCTTGAGTCTCACTTTTCTTTCAATGTGTGCGCTTTTCTCTCCTTTCACGCTTTCCCCCATGCCTCTCAAGCATGTTTATTCTGGTCCCAGTGAACACAGGGAAGAAAAAAGCAAGAACAGTGCCCTCTCTGGGTATGGCCCAGATCTCTTTTAAGTTAAAATCCCCAACAGCTTCAAGCTTAAAGTCCTCTATGCATGCTGTCACTGTTTCCTTTATTATGTATCCCCACATAGGCCCTAAACACTCAGAACTGACTGCCTGGGTATACAGAAAAGGATAATGAATCAGAAGCCCCTCTAAATAACTCTGTACACTTTTAGCCAAAAATTTAAAGCAAAGTCTACTAGCAGTGCCACCAGCCCTGTATTTCTACTGTTTTTGAGAGTATCTCATTAAACATCAGTAACCCCCTGAAATATTTCAATAATGTTTTATTGAAACATTGTTTATTGCAACACATGATTGCATTTTAAAGTGTTTTATATTCCAGTTGATAAAGAAGTTTTTCAGCTATAACTTTAAAAGCCACTGGTAAATTTACAGAAGAACCTGTAAGCATCAACACAGTGCTAAATTCTAATAAAAGAGGAAGGAGCCTGGAAGCTGATAAGAGATGTGGTGACTTAGAGAAAAAAGATAGTTCAGGCAAGAGTAAGCAGAGAGCACTGAGTTGTAAATAAAGAACCTAAACATTTTCAGGAAGTCTAATGCAAATATTGAAGCTGTGTAATAGAGGTTTAAATAACACAACTGGAACATATGTAATACTAAGGACAACACTGATCTGGCATCAGTTAGGTGTTAATCTTCATATAATTGTATGCATTAGCCCCTATATTTATGCAAGAATGAAATCTTATGCTTGAAAGTCTTCCATATATTGTATCTATGTTTTCCTTCTGTGGGTTTTACTACAGCTGTGAGGAAAAAAAAATAACACTGTAAGATTAAACAAGAAGGGTGAGTAGATGTTCAAGGATGTAAAAAAGGTGAGTTAATTCTTCCTAAGACTGCTGAACTGCCAAGCAATGGGTTGATTTTGGTAGTGGTGGGGGAAAGAGGAGCGGTGTCAGGGTGGGATGTGTTGGTGCTTGTGTTGGTGGCTGAGGTACTGTGGTGATTAAGTCCAGAAACAGGAGGGGAAGCAGCTCTGACATTCCCTTCCTTCATACCAATCTCACTCTGGTCTTACCCATGCTTCGTACTCAAGTCACTTGAAAGCTGATGCCACCAGTCATTCTAAATTATAGTATGTTCTGTGATTTTAGAGGCTCATTGTGCGTAACAGACATTTAACTGCTGCTATTGCCAAGAGGCATCTTCAGCACCATCTCGAAGAAATATTCCTTTGCTGTGGGTGGAGAACTGTGAAAGAAGGGAGGATTTCCTTGGCAACAAGTTGTAAATATGTACCTGGCTGGCTGAGGTTTGATATGCTGGGCTGCTCTCCTCTGTGGAAAAGGGTAAAACTAGTAGCACATAGACTAGGAAAGAAAGTCAGCATACTTCATCCCTGAGCCTTACAGAAAAACATGTCTAGGCTGATTTCTGATGGTTTCAGGAAAATCTGTTATCATAATATTCTTCCAGTTGAATGGAAACTATCCAAGTTTAATTTTATTTTTTTTTTGAACTAAGCAGACGCTACCCTGGCAGCAAAACACTGGGAGTCACATTCAGTTTAGCATTTTATGGTACAGCAAGCTAACTAAAACAAAAAGTAAGGGTTTCTTCACAAAGGCAAGTTCACAAATATGAAGTATTTTCTTTCTCTTTTAGTCTTCTTTTGAATCACAGATGTACTTGAAGTCTTTTATTCAGTCAAATCAAGTGAAAAAACATAATAAAGGCAAATGATAGAATGATATTTTCTTGTGTAATGAACCAACTTATATAAATGTGATGGGGAGTTTGATACTGTTCTTGTAGTCCCCATTACTGGTACAGTGTAAGACAAAATGTTTGGGTTTTTTTAAACCATTACTGAATTTTTCAAAAACTGAAGAACAGTTTTCAAGAACTGAAGATTTATAAGCTTTGAATGCAAAAAGAGTCCCCAATTTTCATGTCTGTGAAAAAACTGTAATAACCTGTATCCCCAGGGAAGCGTTTTCTTTGTTGGGTGGGGGATTTTGTATGGAAAGTCTGTTTCTTACCTGAAACAATGTGTTGTCAATGAACTCAGATTCAACTGTTACTTTTATATATGCTGTGGATATTAGTGTACTTATGCTACCTGAGGGGGAAAAGTGTCCTTTAAGTAGAAGTATTCAAAATTTATTATGATCATCATATGTCTAAAAAGTTATGTAAAAATTCTGGAGTGAAAACAGGTTTAATGAAATATTAACTACTTATGAGTTTGATGATATATGCAATACTTTATTCATATTTTTGTGTCAGAAAGAAACATTTCTGAGTAGGAGTTGACTGGTTCCCAAATGGAAAAAAGAGGAGATCATAGTTAATGTGTGATTTGAGTGAAGAGAATGAGTGTTTATGCAGGTGATAATTAGCTAGACATTTTAACCAAAGAATTATCTACTATTCTAAACTGGTGCTTTAGATTGTTTTTATTTGCTACATTTCGCAGAATATCATGTTCAAGATGTTCATCAGTTGTTCAAGAGAGCAAAAATGTGTAAGGCCATAATTTATATATTTTATGTAAATGTATTTTTAGTGTGTATGTTAGCCCACGTGCATAAAACATAGCACCCTTGAGATCTGTGCTTTCCCAGCTCAGCAGGCTTTCATGTAACTTGCTTTGGAGGAAAAATAGGGGCTTAAGCAACTTTTATGAAAAGAATTATCATTTCAGAAATTGGAGTTTAAAAGTCTCTAGATGACACAAATTCTTAAAATTCCTGAGCAGACAACTCCTAGTTTTTAACCAGGGAGAGAAACATTACAGTTTGAATGCACAGCACTATGAACTTAAGGGAATCAAAACTTACTTGTTTCACATAGCTTTGAAACACAGCATAAATTTTCTCCTGGACCTTATACAGCATGTTGCACTTTGATAAGGCATCTACTGTGGTGGATCATCAAGAAATGAATATTTCATCACAACACCTTTGATTTTTAAAATTTCAAAATGCTTCAGTTTTATGTTGAGGCTATTTATTTTTTGATCATTCATTTGTTTCAATTATTAGCATTTCTAACCAAAATAAATGCAAATACACTGAATTTCTAGATGTTGAAATGCTGAATAAATTGATTTGATAAGTGACAAGCAAATGATTTGAAAAATTCTGATTTTGTTGTCTACCTGTTGTCACTACTTCTACTTCTCTCATCTTCCCCTCTTCCCCTTTTCACAAAAAGTTTAATTTTATTAAATCTGCATTTTTTTTAAGTTAAAAATAATTTATGAAACAAGAGTGCTTGTAAAGGCACACTAGCCATCAGCTATGTTGTTAGTACACATTTATTAATAATTTTGTTGGTATTTGCACACAGTCCACTGCCTGGTTTGAAATGGTATTGGACATTAGCTTCACAAATATTTGCTCTTTAATTAAAAGAGTGTGATTTTTTTTCAGACTCTATTTTTTTCAGCCTGCTATAAATATATTTTGCAAGACTTCAAATTATTTCATAAAGATGTTATAATAGGTTTTGGTTCTGCTTCTGAAATTCTTTCATTCATAGAACTTCTCTGAGAATTTTTCTACGGGAAAGATTAAAATCATTCAGGGCGCATATTGAAAAAATAATTCTATTGCTGGTGGTAAATTGAAGGCCCAGCAAAACGAAAAGTTGAAAATATTAACTTATTTTTGGATAGAAAAATGAACCTGATAAGTGCAAGCAGTGTTGCATAAATAAAACTGCCATCCTTTGTTTTAGGTTTGTCAGTTGCTGCATCATCTCCCATGTGTATTTCTAACACTGTATCAATTCATCTGGATCACCATTGTACTCTCAGAAAGCTCTGCTTGCAGATCCTCAATAGGGCATAGAACTTTGCATGTTTCCATTTAGGCACAATTATCCTGAGTTATTTAATTTCTACACATTCTGTAGAGATTAATTTAAGTGGCAGTTGTGTGAGTTTCCTGTGCAAGTTTCCTGCCACTGGGGAATCCAGATTTCAGTTGAACTCCAGGACAGAAGATTGAGTCTGAATACCTTTTCTTCTCATTTTTCCTCCTTATTACTCAGAAATAAATAATTTCTCTGGGGGAAAAAAGCATACGTTTTTGACGCAGGTTCTTCCTCAAATATTAAATATAGAGGTAGTTCATGCTCTGTTACTAACTACATGGAACAGTGCCTGAGACTAGTGTGTTTTGCTCAGAAATATGTAATTCTAAAAGCAGGTCTGGGCTTATATTCATATTGCCTAGCTAGCTTTGTTTGAGTATTTAGTGAATTAAAGTGATTAGATTAGGAGTCCTCTCATGATGGGGGTCTCTCTGCAGTCACTGGAGGGGGACAGACTAGGTTCTAGAAGTGTTTGTCTGCTGTAATCCTGTGGAGTGGGAATAATCCAGCCAAGAGATGGCCACTGATCCAGCGCCTCGTGTGGCACCTGGCTGTCACCCTTGTCTTAGAGCTGGGCCTTCCTCCAGGTACTTGGGCCGCACAATTCTTCTGTTGATCACAGGAAAAGCTTAAACTGCTTAAAATTCACTTTGGAAACAAAAAGGAAGTAGTATAGAAATATATAAATTGCCTCAAAACTGATTCAGAGTCTTACTTCTTTCCTAAGGACTGAGGAAGGTTCAAAGCCAGGCATTTAAAATTAGGAGCTTTGTGGAAGTTAGGACAAGGTCAAAGAAATGTGGGACGATTTTTAGTTAGCATGAAAGTAGCTGATCCATGTAACAATCTTAGAGATTCAGAAGGATTTGTTTTCTCCTGTTATTTTCTTTTCCCTATTGATTTCTTGTTCAAGCTATTGAAATACTGATTTGACTGATTTAATCCTACTGTGCTTGCAACATCTGTGTGATGCCAAAATACAGAGGGTGTGCATTACATCTATAGGTATAGATAATTTAATTTACTGTGGATTATTGTGACTATCTCTTGAGATACAGAAGCAGCCTTCAGTTTCTAAGCAGGGATAGTGAAAGAGGAATGCTGGAGATAGAAGGAAAAAATGCAGAATCCTGAAATACCGCAGTTTAGGTTTGAAGTCACTGAAGTTACCACAGCGTATTTTTTCCCCTGCAAATTAGTTCTGCTGACTTACTGTAGCATGCACATGAATAATATTTACATGTCCAGTCCTCTGTATGGTTGTCTGTGCTGTTATTAGGTAACCTGGTTTTACTTCAGCTGTCACTCAGCTGTCACAAAATTTGCCAAGTCTCTGCTAAGGCCTGTATCTTGGCTGGTTGCGTGTGTGTGCCTAGAGCTGTGCTGTTCAGGCAGGTAGTCTAGAGCTGTGTTGGGCAGCAGGTAGCCGGGCTTCTCCTCTAAATGCCCAGCATTCCATGACACAAGCTCCCACACAGCACAACACTCAGTTCTCCTTGCTCCTTCCAGACCTTCCCCGTGAGTGCAGCTCAGTAGCTGGACAAAGGGGGAAGCCGTGAAACCAGTTCTATTAAAGATATTCTGGTTACTTGTTCAGGTTACTTACACAGCAGGAGAGAGGCAAAAAAAAAAAAAAAAAAAGACAAATAATGTAATGGGTAGACATTTAATTTCATTGAGCATTTCATCTAGAAGGATATTTTGACACAGATTACATCTTGTTCTCCTGTTGCAGTTTATGTCTTAGAGCAGAGGAAGCAGGGGAACCTGAGAATGTTCTGGTGTTTTCCCCTTACTCCTGAATAGTCTAGGTAGAAACATAGATGATGTTCACTGTTGTTTTGAGGGTGAGATATTACTTGGCTGTCAGTAGTCATAGTAACACTGCTTTCCCATTACTATTGAATGCTTGGTGCTGAAGGTTTCTTTAATTCTGGCAAACTGTTTTTCTCTTTGTTTATTTTTCTTGTCAGAATTTGTTCCCCTCAGAGTTTAAAACTAATTTGATAAGTTAGCCTATAATTTAACATGACATAAACTAGAGGTGCTTCCACAATCTTGGTGCAGAATCTGTCTTGGTGCCTAATAGTTATATTTGTTCTGCCAAATTGTTTTAATGCCCTAAATTTAGGACACACTTTTCAGCTGGTGTTGATGGCCCAAGCTACTGCTGGGCTTTTAAGGCATGTCTAAACAGATGGGCACAGACAGCTGTAAGCTTCCCTGTCCACTCTGTAAGCCAGCCAAAATCCAGCCAGCTCTGCTCTGGAAGTTGTGGAGCTCCATTTGTGAGATGCTGTGCCCAAGCATTTATCTACTGCTGCTTTGGCAGAGTTTGCAGGTCTGAGCTGGCTCCTGGCTGTCCATCCTGGAAAGTGAACAGGAATGTTCGTGCCTGGTTCCATTCTTTGTGTGTGTGTGTGAAGGAATCAAACCCTGGCTCACACGGGGTGTGCAACTGGCTTGGCTCTGTCAGTCTGAGAGGAGGCTCCAGGGCTGCCCTCTTGTGTCATTCAAAGCAAAAAACCTGAAATACTGGGTAGTGCTGGCTTTTGCTCTAGGCCCCTTGCCCTGTTTGTCACCTATAGAAACCCTCCCGTGGAGGGGTGGTGTGGCAGTCCTCGGCTCATCTTTGAGCACCTCCTTAGGTGGATTTGTTTGTTTTAAATTGTGTAATTATTTCATAAACCTTTCCAGTGCCTAGCCTGAAACCACAAGTGCAGGAAGACATGCTAACTGCTGTGTTTGAAACAAACTCCTTTGAATGCTAAACACATTGTAAGGAGCTCATGCTGTCATGCACAAGGCTTAACAGTCTTTTCCCATTTTCCACATCTTTGTGTGCCTGCCATCTGCTGATGTGCCTTCTCTAATTTGGATTATAAGGTCCTTAGGATATTGCTGTAACTTTTAATATCTTTCCTCTGAAATGTTGTTGGTAGTTATAATAATGATAGCTAATTAGAAGAAACAGAACATTGACAAAAGCTTTCTTCTCAATGATCTGATTTTTCTAGTTTGATTAGGCAGGTAGGCACAAAGCTTAGAGACACATTCTGCTTCAAGTATAACTTGTGGTAGATGGTGCTTCTGGGAACTTTCACAGAGGGCATGTCAACACACTCACATGACTATAATACTCTCAGCTGAAGCATTTAGTGCTGCACAGCACAAAATGCTGCTGAGAGGAAGAAAGCATTCATCGCCGATACACACCAATTCTGTGGAATTTGGTAGCGCTGCTGCTGTTTTTGCTTTTACTGTTCCAGATGTTCAAAATGAAGCTTTTGGCTGTCAGCTCTGGGGAAATATTCAAAGGAGCAAAGAGAAGCTAGCTCTGTAACTCCCACCAAGCGTGACTGTGTGCAGAGAATGTAGATAGTACTGAGTAGGGTAATAAAAAAGTACGAACTATTTTCTGGGCTCCTGACTTTTGCATTTTTGCAGTGTGATATAAAAGTCAGAATGATGCCAAAAAACTTCTGCTTAAAGGATATGGATCAGTCCATAGGTACTTTTCTCCATCTAGTTTCAGGACGAATTGCATATGCCATGTATATAGGCAGACTGTGGACCGTCTAATTAGGAGAGTGCAGAATTGGAGGAGTCTATATTATGCTTAATCCTAATAAGAAGCAGTGCACTAAATTATCCTCTTGCAATTCAGCATCATGCTCATAAGTATGGAATTGATTCAAATCTGTATTTTTTGGGGAGGAATCAATGTTAGACATTGAAACCAGGCAATAGAAATGTTTACTTTTCTCTGTTAACATTGGTTTCTATTTGCCTCCATATGAACTAGAAAACTTGTTTTTTCTTTACATTGTTTATATCTTAATAAAAAAGGAAGCAAGAGCTGTCATCAGGTTTGATTTACACAGAGAGAGAGAGCCTCCAGATGAGCATCAGATCTAGTGAAGCGTGTCCCACATCGCATAACCATCCATCTCCTTTTTTAGTGAGGTGGTTTCTGCTTCCTTGGGATGCTAGATCTAAATCAGCAGGTGATACAGGCACTGTTCATTTTGACTGTGGTTTTCTCCCTCCTGTATGATGGTGTTGATATCAGCTTTTCGTGGGCATTTCAGCAGCATATCAGCACAAGAGGCAAAGCACTCAGGTCTGCTTTTAGTCTCAGTAGGTCTATTCTAGAGAGAGACGTGCCAGAGAAGCCGAATTGATATGGACTAAAAAGAAAGGGATCCTATTATATCAGTTAGCACAGCTTTATAAACCTTGCAGTGTTTTATGAGAATATTATTTGGTTGCCTTTTTGACATGCAGATTCTTAACCTGTCTGAAGGTATCTGTATTCTCCAGTCCTTGATCCCAGCACATTTGTTGAAGCCTTTTGCTTATGTCCTCTACTAGTCTCCTTCAACAATTGTCTGCGGGCTTTTTGTTTTCCTTTGGTCAGTTTGTTGCAATTTTTCAGGCTGACAGGCTTTGTGCATGTTCAGAAAGATTTTCTTTCAAATATGAAGTAGCCAAGTCTTTACTTACTGAACTTGAACATGAAAAAATATTCACTTACCCATACAAAATTGCAAGCAAGCATTTGTTTTCAAAGCAATGTCCTTTTGTGGCTTTTTCTCACATGCTCATTAAGCACTGTGGAGCGTCTAGGAATAGAAAAAGGGATTTAAGATGCTTTAAGAAAAGACAGCATTCTTGTTCTGCTGTTATTCATTTGTACTTGTTAGTGTGTAGAGATCCCTTTCAGGCCCACTGGAATTGCTACCATCCAAATATGTCATAATAGACAACCCTTGTCCCAGGGATTTGCCAGGCTAAAGAAATCATGGGCAATGGTCCAGAGAAAGGGACAGTGGAGAAATGGAATTGCTTGGCTGAGGGCATCCAGGATTTACTGTGATCTGCAGAAGAGGGAAATGTGTGCCTCTGCCTGTGCCATGGCTCTGTATAATATTGTAAGCCTGTCCCATTATTTTAGTGCCGAGCTGAACACCCCTGCCCTCATTAAGCAGTCACTCATGGGGGATGTTAGTTGCAGAAATTAATACATCTTTTTTCTTAATTTTATTAATTTAATGTTAAATTTCTTCCTCAGACTGATATTTTAAAAGATAATTGTTAAATTCTAGGCTGCCTGGTTCACCTTGAGAAACCAAGTTCTTGGCAAAAGAGTTTTGGATTAGTAGATTTTTGTGACTGAATCAAATTAGGGCACGTATTCCAGTGTCCTAGGACTAGGCTCCATTTGCAAAGACACATGCCTTGTCATACAGAACTGGACCACTGGGCAGAAAATGCCTTTCAACACTGGGGAGCATGATTCTCCTCCCCATGCCAGGCTGCAGAAGGTTGCTATCTTTACTGTAACCTGCCAACACGTGGAATTTTGCTGCTGAATAAGTAATGAGGAAGAAAACAAAAAAATTTTCCACCTATTTTTTTGTTGTTGCAGGAGCCCTTTTTCCTCTGAATCTCTTTACAGAGAGTGTAGGAATTACAGGGATAAACAGTGGCTGGCCATACAAAATATATTTATTTGAGAGGTGTGTGTGTATGGGTGTGTGTTTGGATACAAGTTAGAAATGGCAGCAAGAAGGAAATTCACTGTCCCTTCTCTAAGTTTATTGAAAATCCAAGCAGGACAAGATATTTCCATGCTCACTTTCATGAAATTAATGTGATAAGGTATACCCCAAACAGAATAGAACTAAAACCACCTGGCTTTTGTTAGTGGAAAACTGGTACTTATTATGTATAAAATACTTGTATATTTTGTATAAAATACTTGAGCACCATGAAAGCCTGGGGTTCAGAAGCATAAAGTCATCAAATTCCCTTTGCTATTGAAGGAAGACTGATACACAAATAATTTTAAGTGGCAATCTGTTAAGGATGCTGAGTTTCCTGTCCATATTATTCTTCAGTCTAGAAATAGACAGTGAAAGGCAGCACGGCTGCTGGAGATACCATTGCCTATCACTTGGCGAACACGCGATCATTAAACAAACACAGATATCCCCCCAGACATAAGCTCTCTGTGTGTTCAGATGGTGCAGCTGAGGAAGGTGGGTGAATTACAGGGCTCTCTGGGAACCATAGATAACAGAAATGCTGATGCTACATCAGCACTTCCGAGCACCCAGCAGCTCTGCTCTTACTTGGAGTGATGCTGCTCTGTGCTGTGCATCGAGTCTGTTAGAGGTCATTGTCACACCTCTGCAAAAACAAAGCAGAACAAGAATTTTTTGTTTTCCCCTATGTGCATACATGATTGCATTCATGAACAAGTGCAGTGGCAGCAAACAGTGGTGTGACCCATTCTCTTTGAAATTACAATGAAATGGAACATAGATGTGAGGAAGTGATTGTGCTTGCTCATGTGTCGTGTCTGTAACAGTTATGATGGGGATGACTACCAAAGAGAACTTGCACAAGTGCCCTAATTTCTGGAGGAAAGTGGGAATTGCCACGTTAAATGTGATTCGTGTAATACTGATCTGATCAGTACCAATTCTTCAAAGTGAAATAATATCAAAGTTAAGTGTACTTAAGTAACAGATTTTAGATTGCCTTAAAAAATCTGAAAAAGTAGAATTAATTTTTCAGTTTAGCTCCAAAACCAGATCAAACTCAGAGAAAAGATTGTGGGTTTTTATCACTTTCAAACAAAGGGGAATTTTAAGAATGTGAGATAAAAATATTTAACCTTTAAAAATGCAATTATTTTGCAACTATATTTCATCCATATAAACTTGAATTTGTGAATATCTGTTGGTATTAATGGCTCAGGTCAGATCAGGTAAGCTATGTGTGCTGTATGGCTAAGTTATTTGGATGAAAAATTTCACTAAACCTTGAAAAAAACAAATTAAACCCCCTAACCTTCTGCTTCTAGCTACGATTTTCATTTGAGCCATGAAAATAGTTTATTCAGCTTTTCTATCACTTCTCTCAAGGCCAAAAATGTCTATATTTTTTCTAAATAAACATGGAGATAGTAGTTTTATTATGCATGTTGAATGCTTTATGTAGCTGTCCTAGACTTGCTGACATAATGATGTCTTGTGGCAATACTTTTCCAAGATTAGTATTGTAGCATGTAAAAAATTACGTCCTTTTATAGATTTTCTTGTTTCTGTGAGCAGTGCTTTAGAGATTTAAAAAATGTTATTGGATTTGCCTATAAAGATAATGAGTTTTGATCCTGTGGCACCAAGTATGAGAGTATATTCATTGTTTATACGCAGATAGTAGAGCTAGAAATGAAAACTTTAAAACATTGACAAAAGCAAAATATTTTTGTTTTCCCTGACAAATAAGAGCATATTAATAAGTTTTGATTTAATCTTACAGTAATATATGCTCATACAAGTATTCTCTGAGCCTTGCACAGGCACTGTTGTGTCAATCATTACAAAAATTTCCTTTGCCTTGATAAATTAATTTTTACCACATTTTGGTGCTATTGCAGGACCATTCTACGCAGGAGAGCATCTACCTAAGGTCAAGTAAGCAGCATTTTATTTTTAAAGGCAAAATTATGTTCCCTGCATCTGTCTAAAAGCATTACTTGGAACCAGGAAAATGTGGACTTCCTGCTTGCTGGTGTGTCAGACCCAGCACCCATGTTGTCACATCTGCGTCAGGTGAGGCTCTCACATCTTTTGTCCTGGAGCATCTGGCCATGGTGGGCACTGTTTGAAGGCGATACGGACTGAATGCAGCTCCAGACTTTCTCTTCCAGTCCATGGACAGGGCATGGCTAAAAGGGCACACAACTTGAGTGCAACAGGGCCAGTCAAGGGATTAGCTGCTGAGATAAACTTGGGAACAGGAATTAATCTTAACAGAAGATTAACAATTTGCCCTGGAAACAGCTGAGAGGGTAAAAACAGCATCAGAGATTTTGCTAGGTAATTTTGGCATCTGGGAGTAGAAATCTGAGAAAAGCTTCATATGTTGGGCCTTATGCATCAAGAAGTACAATATTAGCTGTCTGATACAACCCCTGAGGCTGATATCGTATTGGATATTGTGTGGGGATGGCTGGTTTCCTCAGGATCTGCAGGAGCTGATTGATGGAGCTGTCACAGCCCCTTATGTGTCAGAGCCTGGGGAGGCCTGTGAGGGGAAATTTTAATGGTGCTTGTCATCAAAGAAAAATTTTGTGCTTCTCACTTCAGTGGTCCTGCTGACACCATCAACACAGGATCATGGCAGGCTTTCTCTTGCTGGCCTGATCTTTACTGGGGCTTCTCATAGATCCTCTTCACTGAATGTGTCTCTTCTGCACCATTAAAGGCAGTGACAGGACTCCAGCTGCTCAGAAAGATGAAGTTTAACAGCTCTAGAATATTCTAGCTAGATACAAAAGTCATGAATATGTAAGATTTAAATAAATGTCATCTTGCTTGCAGGATGAGAGGAATAAGGGATGCAGTATTTACATAGGAGTTTTGCTGTTTTGTTTTGATTTTTAAAAAAATTCTTTTATTACTGTACGCTTTCATAATTTATAATTTGTCTGCATCCACACAGAAGCTCAGGTTCATGTTCATAGGCTGGATGGGTTGGTGCTGGCAGAAAGGCTGGTGCGACACAGGTTTGTGCTGAAGATGAGCAGTGTTTGTCCCCAAGGAAAGAAGGCAGAGCAGGGCAAGGGTCCAGCTGGTGAAGGAGTTTACAGGAGCTGCAGCATTGGTAACTCTTGCACAGGGAGAGGAGGGGGTGATGAGGACTGCAAAGACAATGTGCCATGGGTTCTGATTCCTTCTTGTGACCTTGGAAATTAAAGGAATAAGGAGAGATTGTAGTTCATATGTTAGAGGTGCTGTGCAAGGCATAACAGAAAAGACAGGATTTTTTTTTTAACCAAGCCAAGTAGGGGCAGCAAGAAAGTTTAGCAGTAGGTAATAAACCAATTTTACCTCTTTGATCATCATGATAAGGGGATATTTATAGCTACTGTGAAAAAACTATACCTTCATAAAAGCAAAAGTAATTGT
Organism: Camarhynchus parvulus; assembly: GCF_901933205.1. Lineage (NCBI taxonomy): Eukaryota > Metazoa > Chordata > Aves > Passeriformes > Thraupidae > Camarhynchus > Camarhynchus parvulus. The sequence continues at coordinate 33,657,625 of NC_044573.1, forward strand.
GATTACTTCCCTTAATCTTTGCTTCTTTTTGACAGTGACACTTATGAAACATCTGAATGCTCCATCAGCTTGTGGGTAAATGTCATTAAGCTAACGTAGTTGCAGAGTTTTCTTTTGTATTGCAAAAGACTTCATGCAAATAATATAGTTTTGTAATATGTAAGCATGTGACAAAGTAGTCGTAAATAGTCTTCAAGGTTTAAAGATTATTTTTTCTAGTGTAGCTTTATGTTGGTATTTAAAAAGTTGCTTCTATATTTATTGCCTTCCCTGCAGAGTGAGTTCCTTGAGATGCTGCAATGTGATTGGGTGTTTCCTTCAACTTTTAAAAAAAGTTTCCACATTAAAACTTAGCACAAATGTATCAGGGGATCTGTCTTGCTGTCAGTTTTTCAAAACAGCTACATTTGAAGTCGGTGGGGACATCTGTTGAACTAGGTGCGGCATAATATGGCCCAGGGCTACTAAGTTGCCTGCTTGATAAATGTTACAGGAAATGTGTTCTGATTCTTGCACTCTTACTCTTTTTGCTACGTGCCTTAGCTATCAGCTTCTTCTTGTTAACGGATTCCCCATGAATGTGGTCTTTTGGCCAGTGTGGCATCAGTTGGGAAGAAGGAGGAGAATTTAGTCTGACAGGTGTCACTCTTGTAGAGCAACTGGTACATCTTCAGCAATTATGGAACCCCAAAGAGAAGGGACACGAGTCCATAAAGAGGTAGCACATCACACTTGGCATTTTAGGACAGGTACTAAAGGGGGTACATTAGCGCTGCTTGGCTGACTTTGGAAGAATGGTTTGACTTTAATGTGTCTAAGGCCTTTCATCCTTTTAGATACTTCTAATCTGGAGATAGTTTTTGGTGTTTTGTGCATTAGGGTTTATAGTAAATCAACCAGGATTGTTCTAGTTGTGGAACCTTCCAGACAAGAATTGGAAGACTGAAGTTGTTTCTATTTCTGTTATCCTCAGTAGAATGGCTTGTGTGAGCATCTACATATTGGTAGAGTTGGCAAGCAGCTTTAGCAAACACATTACTGATTTTTATATTGCAGCTTGCAAAGATGAAGATAGCCCTTAATATTTTGGTCAACTTCAGGAACAGGTGTAACTCGAATATTCACTTCCTGCTTACTGTGTCTTCCTAGTAAAAAGGGCATGTATTTCCCAGTGAAGGTCAGATATGGAAGAGGTTTCACTGCAGTTGTTTGCTAAATTCTAGACCAGTAAGCCCCTGAAGCGAAAATAGTTGGAACACAGGAATGCATTCAAGGAGAGCAATTTAGCACAAATGTCCTGTTTGTCCTCTTTCCAAAGCATCTGCTTGTAACCAACTGCTGTGGGAGAAAGGCAAATTCAGTTTAAGCATTCTTAGAGTTTTAGGACATCTACTCCTTCTACTGGAATCATTTATCTTTCCACTCTTTGGCTTTGCCTCTCACAAGTGAGTAGTGGGGCATCTAAGGCGAAGTTGCTTTTGCCCAAGTTCCTGGTTTGTGCAGATAGCAGAAGTTACTTTTCAAGTGCAATGAATTAGAGAAAGGGAGCTAAGTCCTGTATCCACAGGGGAAACTCATGGTGCACATGAGTTCATTCATGCACAGCTACATCAGAAGCCTGATGTAAAGACAAGGCTCTGTAATAAGAGAAGGAAAGAGAAGAATAAAACTTTAACATCTATGTGTTTCTTCTATTCCAATGCAACACTGTAGGAAACAATCCCCAAAACATGTACCCGTGCTCACCTTGCTGGTATCAGTGGTTCTCAAAAAAGTGGTCTGTGCAGCAAGTCTGACTTTGAGCTAGTTTGAAATACTGAAAATACTTTTTCTTTCTCTTTTTCTTCTTCTTTTTTTTTTTTAATTTAAGAAAACAGCATAATTTTTGAGAATGTCTTTGTTATAAGGTGCTTTCCTGTCCAAGAGAAATTTCTGATCACATATGTGAATAGAATAGTATAAAATGACTTTGTGTCTCCAGCCACTATTTGAGATACAGATAGTCTAAGTTCAAGTCAGTGCTGTTATTGATGTGGGATGTTGCCTATGTGTCTCTCAACTAGTAGGGAGGTTTCAAACTTTACTGGAAAAGCTGGTACTTTTTTCAAAGAAAATGCATTTTGCAATTCACACTGAATCTAGACATATCACCGTGCAACAGGCTGACTTGTTGACTTATCTGTCTACTTCTGCTCTTCTCATTTTAGTAAAATGTCTTGCTTTCTGAGCATCTGTAATGACAGCTGTCGACATGACATTTGTTAAGAGATTAGTAAAGCTGGAAAGGAACTGATATCAGCTTATGCTATGTGGAAACCAGGTTATAGGCTTCATAAGTTCTGACACCTGAATGACTCCTCTGATTTTTTCCACATAGTTATTAACATAGCAAGACACCAGCTTTGATGTGTCTTCATTCCTGTGTTCACCAGTGCAGCCCCCTGTCTGCTTTCTCACTTATTTTTTAAGTGTAAGTTCGCATTCAGTTGTTTCAGGTCCTTTCCACAGGAGTACCTTAGTCAGTTTTCCAGTGCCAATAACACTGGGATTTTCATCTTTCATTGAAATTTCACATGCTACTACATTTGAAAAATAAAGAGAATCTGTTCTCTTTACCCTTGACACTTGTTTTATAAAGGGCATTCACAAGAAGTAACCAGAGCCAGCTGTTCTTCAGATAAAAATACAGAACTTTATTGCTACTGGAAGAGTTATGTCCACTTTTACAATCTCATGGCATGCCATAAATGTTTTTGCCCTCTGAACTAATATATTTGAAAGCATTTTCCTGCATTCTAAGCCTTGCTGTAGAAAAATAATGTTTCCAAGTGTTGCCCTCTAAGCAGCTAATCACTTGCTCAGCTTCCTGCACTTTAGCTTTTAACCTCTGCTTTCTGACTGATGAAGATAGTTTAAGCCTGGAAGATAAGATTTTTCTACTATAATATATATAGGGAAAGCAGCTTTTTACAAATCCAAGCATACTGGGACCTGCAATATTTCACTTCATAAAAGTATCAGGTGAAGAAGGATAATTGCCTGAGTACAAACTTGAGTAACTCATTAAATGCACCAAAATTATGAAAGCAGTTTCTTGATCTGACATTTCGATTAGTTAAAAAGAAAAAATAGCAGCCGCTTTGTCAACAGAAACAAAGAATTCAGCACTTTCCCTTATCCTCTTGCCAAGCTGCTGCTTAGTCTTATCTTTTAATTAAACCTGAACTTTAAATACATGTGTCTAGCACACCAGTTTATTAAATAAAACATCAATAGGCAAACAGTATTCTTGTCAATTAGCATTCACGTCAGAGGTTTCTGGTTGTTATTTTTTCCTCCTTACAGGATGGATATATTAAATGTTCCAGTTTTGTTGCAACTTAAAGTCACCAATTAAGAAACAGAAAATGCTGAAAATGTTTATAGTTTCCAATAGAATTATTTTCTACTACAAAACCACATTCAATTGCTTTAATTTTGTGTTAAACAGAGACATTCTCCCAAGAAATGAAACCTAGAATAGCGATCCTTACTCATTATCAGTCCTTGATAAGGAGTACATAACATCTCCATTCAAAAGGGAAAACTTGATTTGATACATTTTCTTTGATTCCCAAATAATTTCACTGGTTTTCCCATTTGAAAAAAAATAATTAAGTTATTTTAAAAACTTTTTGAGGAATCGAGTCTCTTTGGAATTGGAGATAAAACCCTAACTACAGTGAAGCCAGTGGGAGTTTTACCATTTTTTGGAGGCCAGTTTTCATAACATTCCTCAGGTGAGACTGAATGAAATTGTAAATGGCCCCATTCATTGCTATGCAAACTCACAGTTTTGTCAGTCATCCAACAAATTGAAGTAAAACCTCATGACTTAGATAACCAAGCCCACAGCACTAGAACACAATTCAAAGTACTGAATGTCAAAGAATGCAATTTCTGGCAACAATGGCTAAAATCCACATCATTTTAGGCTTGTCCCAGGCTAAAAAAGGACTTAATTTTTTCCTAAAATAAGAAATGCTGATAGGATCAATGGTATTCTTGAAATTAAATGTATAGTTTTCTAGGTTAAGCCTCAAGTGCTTATAAATAATAGAGAAATTAAAAAGCAATCGAGATTAGTCCCAAATTACTGGATGGCCAAAGAAGGAGTTAAGTATATTAAAAAAAATTGCTACTCAAACATATGTATGCTCAATGGAAATAATGCTTATATTTAGAACTCTGGTGATCTAAAATATTTTCACCACCTTGAAAATATTAAAAGTCAAGGCTACCCTTTTCCTCAAACATAGGATGACTGCGCTTTCATTTCTGTTCAATACAGCATTACATTGCAGTTTTGTGCACATCAATAATGCAGTACGGGTGTAACGCTATAATGACTCATAACCTAGAACAAACATAATGTATTTATCTAATATGAAATGATGTCATAAGCAATGAGGCTAAAACAAGCATCTAAGAAAGAATTCATGGTGGAAGAAAGCAAGACTGTTTCCAGTAACTCTATGCAAACATTAGGAAGGTGGTTAATTGGTAAAATGAATTGGAATTAATTATGCATGAATCCTGTGGCAAGTACAGCAGCACTCACCTCATTAAGAAATCATAGTTTGGAATGCAGGGTGCTCGTCTGACTGCATTATATCCTCAATGTGCTTATGGCCACTTTTCAGAGGCTTGCAAGGCAGCTTTAGAGAGTGCACTGTCATTAGGAGAAATACCTGGGATTTCTGAAGCGTGTGGGAACTCAAGAATCCTTTGAACTTGTGAATTCCCTGACAGATGAGTGAAGACAATATGCTATCTTTAAAAATAGGGAAGGCCTAACACTCAAAAAATGAGGCCCCAGAGACAATTTAGAAACAAATAACTAATCAATTTGCATTTTAAAAGATCAGGAGATAATAAAATGGTAAAAAGTGCTGTTATAGGTTTTTAAAAAAAATGATTCCATCAAAACAATTTAATTTCCTTCCTTGAAAAGGCAATCAGCATAATATCTAGAAGAACAGGAAAAAATAAAAATAAGAAATCTGTATTTTAGTACTGCTTTTTTGACACTCTCATGAGCATTATAAAGTATTATGGTCTAGCTTTAGACATGGTAAAGAGGATGCACAACATGGATCAAAATTTCCCCACTTTAATTAGTGTGGGACAATGGGACATGTCTTTTTAGGGAAGGGGCAGATAAACAGCCTAACAGACCATAAAAATGATACAAAATTTATAAAGAAAAATCTAGAAATTTAAATATATAAGACAATATTTCACTATGGAAGCTGAAGAGTTTTCTGCATTGCTAATTAATGACAGAAAGAAAATTTGCATCAAATCAGATTTGCTTTAGATGTGAAGAAAACCCTCTAAAATGTTATGGAGGATGAAGTATTGGGATGATATCCGTGGTGCATTCAGACATTCATGGTGTCACAGAACATTTTAGGTGGGAAGGGTCCTTAAGAGGATATTTGTTCCAACTCCCCACTCAAATCAGATCCAACATGAACAGGTTGCTCAAGATGATGACCAGTGAAGTTCTGGTTGTTAATTTTTGGTTCCAGAGGCTTATACTGAGTTAAATACAAGATGTAGACAGGTAGAGTCCCTTTATTTTTAATGAATTACACAGTCTGGTTGGTATTATATGCAGGGTTAAGGAAAAGAGGAATATTTTAGAAATAGAATAGAAGAATATTTTAGGAATGTTCATTATATTTTCAAGTAGGATTTCTCAGATATGAACCCTGTGATAAAGCTTTGGAGATAGACAAGGAAATTAAAATTACCAGGACATTGTTTAAAAATCACACAGTTCAAAGAAAGCTTGATAGAAGAAGCTGAATCTTCTGCTGTTGTGGGTTTAGAAGACATTTGAGATGAAAATTTAAGCTATCAAGTATTTAAAATAGACGAAAGAAGAAAACTAAGAAGGTGGTATATGTGCTCTGTAGATGCTTGCTGAAAAAAATAAAGCTAATAGCAAAAATACATGCAGCTTAAAATGAGAAAGGAAAATGACAAGGAAAAAGAAATTGAAAATTCCAAATGGTGGAAGTAGTCCCAATCAGCTGCATGTGTTCATTTTCAATAAAGATGTCTAATGAGGGCATAGAAATTAAATCAGAGGATTTGTGCTGCAAGCAAATAACTAGCAACAAGAATTAAATGAGAAAGAGCATAGAGTAAACAAAGTGATGTTTGATGAGAATGTTACAAAACAAACAAATATGCAGATTCATACAATATGCATAGAGAATATGAAAATAGTGAGGAGGAGAAGAAGTCTGAAGTTTTAGATATTCTATTTTTCAAATTCATGGGAGCCAAAAGGGTTGCTTATCACTTTTGAAGAAGTAGATTTGCCAGATGTATAAAAGAGTAGCTGGAAAACCATTGCATAGCTTTGGTAATGGTCAATTATTTGAGAAAATATTCAGACAGAAAAACAGACAGTTGGAAATATTGTAAACTATTTTTTTTGCTTATCTGGATCAAAATCCATCTTCTTGCTAAACTAAGGTTGATTTGTGGTGGTCCTCCTCTGGTGCTCACAGCCTCCTCACCTGGGCCATGATCTTGCAGGTGATCAGCAAAGAACCCACTGGTTTTTCGAGTGGCTGTTTGTTTGAATCATCGCCCATTAACATTCCAGTCTCTTACATGTGGGTAACTGAAATAATAATGGTACTTTTTTGTGATATTGAAGGCAAGATGTAAAGCAAATGTTATTGTGAATTTTGGTTGAGCAAATATCATCCTTTAGACTAGGGAATGAAGGTTTGGTGAAACATTGAGGAAAGAAGGAAAAAGTCTTGTAGATACAATTAGTGTATTACACCGTGTTTAGAGTACAATTTTCTGTATGGTATTTTCTACTCAGACTGTCCTGCTTAATTTTTTGTAATGGAATGTACTCAATCCCATTTTCAAGATAACATTTTGGAACACATCAATTACCATGATTATCTGAAATGAATTAGTAGTTCAACAAAATGTATTATCTCTCTTTTCCAGGGCTGGATTACCTTTCCTGGGAAAAGGACAAATGGCTGCAAATACAATGTCTGTTAATCATGATAATACATAAATTGAACAGCTTGCCAGGATTGCATTTATTATTTTGCTCTGCAGCCATAGTAGATATTTCCTTCAGTTTTCCTTCACAGAGGTATATTTCTTCAGCGAGCTTAGAAAGAAGAAATATAACCTGTTTCTGTAAATGTGGACACGTCTGCAGTCTTGACAAAACATTCATAATTTGTAGTATGAGAAATGAGGAAATAGAAAATCTTTAACCATCTTTAACCATCTTCTGCTGGAGTCCACTGCTCCCACATCAACTTTTTAATGTCACTGACCCTCTGTGACCCTTCCTATTGAGCTTCATCAATAATTTTTAAAGAAGAATTGACCTAAAATGTACAGTGTTTTAAATCCTTCTTGCAATCCTTGTCTTTCAAAACATGCTTGTAGGAGAAGGTGGTAATAGCAGAATACATTCATTCTCTAACTGTAATGCTCACCCTAAATTAAATTTAATTGTGGTAGCACTTTTTGCTGGATGTATTTCTTTTTTTGTGAGGAGAAGGAGGAAATTCATCTTCCCTCTTGCTGAAATCATCCTAATTAAATATTAATTCATCCAGAGAGTGTGCTCACTTGCAGTCAAAATTAATCAAAATCACAAATATTTAATACATTCAGATATGAAATAAGAATTATTCCTTAAATGAAAGGGTAAAAGCCCTATAATCTTGCTGATATCTGAGAAATAATCTCTTACCATAAAAGTCACTCCTACCAGATGCCACTAGTCTGTAAGATTTAATTATTTATTATTTTTTTTTTTAATACTATCTTTCCAAACCATATCACTTGCAGTTCTCGTTTCTTATCTACTTCTTACTCTCTGAAATCTTCTATAAAATCCTGTTAAGGTTTTGCTCTTGGGACTGCTGGATTTCTTCCTTTTGATGTCATTATAACCTACTGTTCAGCTTCTGGGTAAGTGTCTTGAGACTAAATGGGAGAGAGGTCTAAGTGTGGGTTTAAGAATTTGCATTCCAATGGAGATGCAAATTGCTTGTGATTGTAGTTGAGATAAATGTCAAGGAAAGAAGCACTGGTACAATCTTGGGTTAATGTGGTGTGTCCAAGTGTGTTAGCAGCAGTGAGCTGATATGAATATTTCTGTAGTGGAATGACCCTGCTTTTCTTGGGAAAAATGAATATAATATTTGATCAGACCTGTAGACCCATCACTGATCTTTTTCTTTCAGCCAGAAAAAGAAAGAAACAATCCATCCTTTGATCACTAAACACATTTTTTTTTTTTGTGGAGGTTTACTGGGCTGTTTTCTAAAAAGAGAATAAAAAAGTATCCTTGCATCACAGGAACAAAAAAAAAAATAAATTAATATGTCATGTGTAAGTGGCTGGTCCAGCAGACTGGCTCTCTCCTGTGCATTGCAAGTGTCATCCCCCTGGGGCCATGTAGATCGGGCCATGCAGACCATTCATGCAAAAGGGACTTACAGGGGTCCCAGTGCTGTATCTCTCAGTCTGCCTTGAAGTCTGTTGAATCTAATGGGAGGTTTCCTGAAGACTTCAGTGTTATTTTGAACACATTTTTCCATGTGCTTTTGAGTGTAATGGGTGTATGTAGGCACTCATGAATATCCATTCTCTGAAGACATTCGGACAGAAGTTTCCTTCAGGCTCTATAGCAGAGAATCTTGGATGTGATTTTAGGTTCTTTACTCAGCCAAATGTGTAAAATTCATGAGGTCGCAAGGGTTTGTTCCTCCAGTTTTCGCAAATATTGGTAGTTCTATCATGGTCTGCATACTGCAATTTAGTGATTATATCAAAGGAACTGAAGTGCTAATCCCTGTTGAGCTGTTGACTGTGTAATGAGAAGCTTCTGAAGTCTTTCAAAGTTACTGAAACAGGTGTTGTGAGGGATAAGAACATCAGACCAAGGCGAATAAAATCATATCACAGAAGCTCTGTTTCCACAGAAGCAGATTTCCTTATGCCATCCAAGTTCGCATGTGGTTTCACAAACTTTTGTTGTTTTTGGAATCAATATCCCGCTCCAACAAAGTTCCAGACCAGCAAAGCCAGAAAGTGAAACTACACAGACCAAAAATTTACAATAGCAGTGGCAAGAACAGTTGTCAACCTCTTTCGAAACTACTAACTGGAGCAGTAACCTTTGTGTTTGCTTTTGCAAGACAGACAGATATCTACTGGGAACTAGATGGAGGTCATCCACACATTTCATATGGGTCACTGAATAACGATCACAGGGTAGCAACTTTCATTTTGAATCAGTAATCCAGAGGTGAAAAGCACCATATTTCATTATTAATACCACAGGCATTCCAGGCCTCTGCCTTCATTTCTTTATCCTACTGGTTCTATGAACCCTTAGGAACCTGGTTTAGGGCCGAGCAGGCTGCTTTTTCTGACATTCAAAAGGGGATTTTGAACCTTAAAAGTTGTCTGTTCACAGTGGCAAAAGAAGCATCTGGAAGAGAAATGTAGCATGTATGAAAAATACTTTTCAGGGAGCAAAGGAAAGGAATATATAAGAAGAAAGAGAATAAGCTGTATTCTTTTTATATGATAAGACAAACTAATGTAATGAAAGAAAGTAAATAAAATCACTGGTGAAAACCAAAAAAGTAATAGTAAAGCTTCCTTCAAACAGATGGTTTGTTTTTATTCCAAGAGATACATAAAAAGTTTCATTATTATCTAAGTTTATCATCCTTCATTTTATGACATAAGAGGGAAGAAGAAAGATAAGGGAAACTAACAGCTATTTGAAACACAGTGGTGGAATTTGCTGTTTCAAAGAATCAACAAAATGCCCAGGATTGGATATTGTTGTGCAATAGGTATGCCAGAGTACTCGATTTTCAGCAGGCTTAATTCTCAAGTGAAAATCTAGTGGACCAAGAAATCAGCCTCTGGTAAGTGAAGTCTCATATAATGCCCATATGGGCTTTTAAAGATTGACCGTGAGACAAAAATAAAAGCATCTAATTATAACTATAAAACAACTAGAGATTATTGTTACCATTTTGTTATTAGGATGAAAAAGGTTTCAGTTCAGGCTACCCCAGATATCCTTATGCTGACTTCAAGAGACAACCTATGCTTGCACAGGTGGTGCTATGAAGTGAGACAGTGTGTTTACTATAAGTTGGGATTTTTTCAAACAGTATGTTCATCCAAATTTTAACTTTCCCAGAGGGAAAACTGCAACAAAGAGAACAACTCCCAGGGTATTATTTCTTCAAACTGAAGCCATCTCTCTGTTGGCTGAAACTTACTGAACTTCACACATCTTTAACTGTTTCTTTCAAGGTAACAAGGAGACCTTTCATGTTGGTGTTTGAGAGCCATGTTTGGCTCTTTGTGTCAGACAATTAAATGGACCATGGGACCAATATGTATTAATTAATATCTGATTTTTTCATATCTTCCTGCTAGATGTGCTTCATCATCATATTTACTAACCAATTTTGTAAAGATAGTGCAATGGAATTGATTTTTCTGGCAAGAATCTATTCACGCTGTGAAAGATACATTTGGTCTTGCGTTATTGGCTCTCATTTTGCAAGGTGCTTGAGGTGTTTAGAAGCCTTGAGAGCTGAGCCTCTAGGGGCTTTCAAGGCACCCCTAGAATTCACCTTGGGGAAGTTTTCTATGTACATCAAGTCGTCAAATTCCCTCCTGCTGCTTCCCAGTGGTAACAGAACTCTGTAGCTTCAAAACTGAGTTTGTCAGGAGGAATTGGGTGCCTGGCCTTTTGGATGGTGGTGAGGCAAAGGTCAGTCTGCAGCCAGTGGGCTGGACTTGCCTCAGAGTATTGTGCTGACCTCTGTGTGCTGCCAGAGTTCAGTGCAGGCTTTTCTGTGCTGGTCATTGCACATTTTGAGCCACCCACCCTCTGCACAGAGGTCACTGTGCACACAGCAGTCCCTGGAGCATTACAATGGGATAATCTACTGTTCTAGCGATCTTTTGGGGTGTGAAAAATCTTTAGATTAAAAAAAAAGTTTTTCAGGAGACTTTTAGCCATAAGATAACCAGAAGCAAGAAGCCTTTTCTAAGGTTTCTCCACAAAAGATTATGTCCCTTTTTATTTTATAAATGAGAATATATCATATTTGACTAGAATAAATGAATGAATTTTATAGGATTTAATAACTGAGCCAGTGACTCAAATACAAAATTCTTTTGACCCAAGGAGAAAAGAAGTTCCAGAGGAGCAATAACAATAAAACCAAAACAGCAGTAACACCACCTCTACCAATAACAGAAGAAAATAAATAGGTAATAACTTTTACCTAAACTATATTAAAAATCATAAATATATTGTAAACATTTTGTGCTCAATTTAATATTTAGTCTTACACAAAACCATAAATTTCAATTGCTGGAATACAAACCTTAGCAATATACTTTACTGGGGCATATGTTTGTTTTTCCACTCTTTGACATTTTTATTGGAAAGGTGGGTTTCTACTATTACTCTGTAAACAGAGGTGAGCAATTTGTCTACCTCATGCACCTCAGTGTGGGACCAGCACAGGATTTTCTGGTTTGCAGAATCACCTTGAGGTATTATCAATCAAGCATAATCAATCAATCAGGCAATACTTTGAAATTTTTACACAACCTCACTTTGTTCTTGTCTTCCTCCTGTGCTCACAGCAAGCAAAACACTGTCAACAAGGGCCTTTTGCAGAATAAACTGAAAACAGGAAACCTTGTTTCTTCCAACCTTTCTAATCAGGGTACTACAGTGTGTTTATTAATAACTGTTGACTTATGAAGATAAGAACCATAAAACATTTTTCTGTGTGTAAATCTTTAATTATCATTAAACATTCCATAATTTCTGAAAAGCAATATAACTTTCAAGTATTCTCTTTTAAAATCTAAAAGAGAAGATTGTCTAACCTGGAAAAACAGCCAGTAAATCCAGACTGGCTTCACCATTGTTTCTAGGTCTTTTAGATTTTCTCCTGGTCTTTTAGATTTTATGGCAGAATTACTGAAATTCTGCTCTTTCCATTACTCTCCTTAATTTTAGCTGCAACCTAGGGTCTATTCTCCAATTCCTTGCTTTTTGCAGAGAGGCAGCTTATGTGGCAGCTGATGCTCTGTACTAGACAGGATGTGTCCATGGCCGCTCATGAGGTTTGTCTTCTCTCCAGGAACCTGATACAAGCCCGAGTCTGGTCATAACAGTGTCTGTACACACAGAAAGGAGTAAGTGCTTCCAGTTCTAAAGAGGTATATTTCTAGATGTCAAGTAAATGGCACATGTGGCACAAGGCAATTATCAGCCTTTCTTGGAATCTAGGTGTCACCATTGGCTACTCTGATATTTTTCCACAGATCTTAATTTTCCTTAGATTTAAGACTTTTATCTCTTTATTTTGTGCATAACTTGAAAATTGTATAGTCATTTGTCAGTTCATGTCCAGCAGTTTTCTCAAAACTGGAAAAAAATGTTCACTAGGCACTAAAAGGTGCTTCCTACAGGTTTCTCTTTGTTGGGTGTGCTGGATGTCTGCAAGTGAGAGCAGATAATGTGCTGTCCCCTCCTCCAATTTTCTCTACTGTTCTTTGATGCTGCTGCCATGGAGAGAAAGGGGGGACCAAAGTCTGCCTGGAAGCCTGCCCTGTGCCAGTGAGCCTCTTTGTATCTAACAGGGGAATTCAGGCTCCAGACACAGGGACAGCATTTTTTGGGTCTTTTTGAAGCTCGAGGACACTGTCAAATCCAGACATGGGGAGAGGATGATGTGAGGCAAACTGAATGCAGCTTAACGGTTAGGGTGCTTTCCTGGGAGGAAAGTGACCCCAAGTTTCCATTTCTGTGTTTTACTTTTAGCTCAGTAATGGACTCGGGTTAAATGTATGCAAATCTCAGGGAATGGGGTCTGAAGCCTCAGGTCCGTAGCCTGTAATTGCTGTCCTTCTCACTGCATGATTTCTTCACTCTTTGGATGCACAAATGCCTGTCAACAGCACAAAAAGCTGAGAACAACTATGCTCTTCCCTTTTGCCTATTTCCTCCATGTTCTTCCCATTTTACCTACTTAGGTCCTGTTTAGAAAGCTTTTCTAGATGTAGGGGGGGGGAGATGGCCATAGTGTCATTCCCCCTCAGAGGCATGTCTCATCTCCTTGCCAAGAGTTATGGTAGATACGTATATTGTAGTGTAAAAGTACACCTGTGTGCTCAAGGAGAGGATGGAGAGAAAGGGCGGTCATCCTTCCTTCTAATGATTTTTTTAAGCAAATCCACCATTTCTTCATTTAATGCCTAAAGGCTTTGAGCAGACTCTATACCTTATGCATTATTTTAGAGGACTGCTCCTCCTATCATTCATTTATTTTGTTCACATGAATAATTGGAAAGCTCAGTTAGGACCTTTGTAGAGCACTGCAAAGAAATGCTACTGCTAATTAAGGTAGCATCAGAATTCAGACTGGGGACACTTAACCACAAAGCTGAGGAAAGACAAGTAACCCCCTGTACTACACATCACACACAAAACAGAAGTTGTGTCTATGTCTGCGAGGTTATGCCTACGCTTATTGAAACCTGATGTTATACCAAATTTCTACTTTTTGTACTTTTAACACAGTGAGGAAATAGCACTTGAGGAAGAGTATGAAAGGTGTCTTATTTAAACAGCAAGTCAAAGAATAATGGAATGGTTTGAGTTGAAAGGGAGTTTTAAAGATCACATAATCCCTGCCACCCTGCCACAGGCAGCAACACCTTCCACTGGACCAGATTACTCAAAGCCCCATCCAGCCTAACCTTGAGCCTTTCCATGGATGGAGCATCCACCACTTGTTTGGGCAACCTGTTCCAGTGTCTCACCACACTCATTGTAAAAAACTTCTTCCTTATCTCCAGTCTAAATCTGTGCCCTTTTGGTTTAAAAATGCTTCCAGTACATGGGCATTAAGTATTCTTCTTGCAAAGGCTGAGTGAGTACTGTCCCCAGAGTATGGCTGAAAGCATGGTAGGAAGCCAGCTCCTCCTGGCTGGACTGGGACATTGGTTCTGAGATGACTTGAACACTCTCTGGAAATTTCATCAAGAATCTATAAATGGTGGGGCATGCTGGTGGAGAGGTAGACCTGGTGTGCCATGAGCTCTTGACTGCTGAGCAGATGGTAGGAGGGTAGGCTAGACATTTGTGATGGTCATAGAAGGAGTAAGATAGGTTTTCAGTTAGGTTATTAAAAGGGCTGGGTGAGGGTTCCAGAGAAGTTATGTTGTGAAATGACAGCTAAAAACAAGGAAACAGAAGATGAGGATTTCATCTGTCTTACTCAAAAAGATCCCTACACCAGTGCATGCTGACAGAAAAACACAGCTTAAATCAAAATACTGGGGACATTGAGTGCATTCATCTTCCAAGGAGACGCTTCTGAGCAATGAAGTTGGAAATACTTTTTTAGAAATCTATGTAAGTTTTTCATCAACTTTCTGACCAAAATTGAATGCTGTGCACAAGTAAGTGTGATACAGTTGCGCAGTGCCTTCTAAAGCAAAGGACCCTACATTTATTTGAAAACTGCATATAGAATGACTTTTAACTACCATTTAAAAAAAGCCCAAGCTCTATCTGAAGTGCATTTTCAATGCAGCTTTTCTGTATCTAAAAGAAATTCAGCAGGTGTTGCCATGTAAACTTAATGATCTGTGTATTCAATGATGATAACACCCTGTAAATTTATAGTTGGCTACACATTGATTGTGTTCTGTTCGATATCTAGAATTTATTGGCTAGCACCGAGGCTGTGAAACAGAGTTATTATGGTCTGGAATCCTACTAGTAATGTCTTAGTGTCTCAGATTACATCCCTGCAGGAACTAGGAGCATGACAGTGACTGTGATGGTCACATTCTATCAACAAGTTAGGTACATGCCCTCAAGAGAAGAAAAGCTTTGCATTTTCTGTCAGGAGTGGAAAAATGATTTTACATGGGCCGGTAATGGTAGCAACAGTTGCCATAGGGTTTAAGTAATTTATGCATAGGTTTTTCAATTGTTTATGTGGACTGTCAGGTGGAAGTCAACGTGTAAAAATAATTCTAGCTCAGCTCTTAAGAACAAAACTCTTCAAGCACTTTAGTCAATAAAAAATGCCCAAATACAGGAAATGGCAAAGTGACTTTTGCAGGAACATCAACAGTGCAGTAGATGTGCTGGCTGAATTAGACAACTAGACTTTATCAGGTGTAGTCAGTGGGAGAGATCGCTTGATTGTATCAGCAAATTGAATAGTAATTTTTTCCAAGATTTACCATGAAGTAAAATAATGTATCCTAGAAGTTCAGAAGTTTAATACATTTTCACAAATATCTTATCCACTGTACTAGCAGGAAAAAAAGTTACAGCTTTGGATTTCCCATGATCTGTGACGTTTATAGATTGCATGAAAACTTGCTGGAGGTAATTTTTAAGTTCTTGAAAGATGATAAATATAGGGATGATGTAGAGCCACTTTCAGTGTCTGAAGACTAGTTATATATCTTTCATAATATGCCTTGTGGTACAGACTTGAAATTAAAACAGTCTGATTTTTTATGACCTGAAATTTATTACATAATATATTAATTGAAGGGTCAGTTTCAATAAAAAAATTGATGAAAAATCCATAAAATTTAATCCTTATCTAACTAAAAAGATATAATGAAAACACAGAAAAGGCGCAATTATGTTTCTCAGTGATATACATCAGCTTCAATGTCTTGACTTCCTGGTTTTGCTTTACTGAAGAAGATTAGCTTCACTTGATTCAGACACTTCCCTTGAAAAATGTTGGCTTTTCAGGAAATTGCAAGCGTTTTCAATGGTCAACAAGCTGGATATGGTGCTCTTTGGTAAGAATTATTGTTTACTAAGACACTGAGGACAGAGTCTGCATTTGCTTCAGAAGTAGAACTGGTCTAATGGTCTATCTTCAAATCTTAGTTCTTATGGTCCTTTTAAAACTCACAAAATTTATTAAGTCCTTTCTTACCTTGTAATGGGAACTGTGAAAAATTTCTTCCTTTTCTAAACACAGTACAGTCTGCCAAGCTTTCCAAGTATTGATTTTGTTGAAGATAAGCTTCAAATTAAAGTTTTTCAGTTGTACACGTTAAGAGTTTCAAAACAGATTTCAAAAGAAAGACTGTCTCCTTCATCCTATTATGTTCCTGTAGTCTTGACTTTCAGAGGTTTCTCAACTCCCTTTCAGTGAATAAGTGTTGACAGTGTCAAAATCTTTAAAAAATTGAGCCCTGAATGGGCTTTAGGATTTTTTTTTTTTTGTCAGGTCCTAGATTTGCAGAGCCTGTGGCATAGAGGAAACAGAATGACTCCTGGTGCTCTCTCTAAGGTGAAATAGCTTTGCACCTCAAAATAATTCTTTATTAGCTCGATTGAATTGACGGTGCTTGAGATACATCTAAACTGCTCAGAAGAGTTGACTTGCCTCCAAACCTTGTTCTGACCCCAGGTGCCTGGAAGAGGTCACTAAGGACTTTTCCATCTTTGCAAAAGCGGTTTTCTCCTACACAGACATTTCTGTGTGCATCCCAGACTCACAATATGCAGGAGCTGGTCCACAGCTTTGCACAGCATTGCCTCACAAAGGTAAAAAATCTTAATTGTAAGTTTTATCTCTGCTGAGTTTCTACTGGTTAGTGTTTAGGTGACGATTATTCAGTATGCCCTGTTTATCTCAATTGTTCTTATCCTGAAGAGTCACGTTAGATTTACTGCAGCCAAAGTATCAGATGCAGCCAAACCCTTATGAAAAGGGTTTGCTCTTTAAAAACCTTCTTCTTCAGACCATAAAGTACCAGAATTTCCCCCTGCCACATTTTTCAAAATCCTTATGTTTATTTTTTCTGTTTTTGTTTGGAATAGTGTTTTGGTAAAGGATTTTAAAACAGATTTTGATCCCTGACCAGAAAAACTTTGACTCCTTTGGACTCGCTTCACCAAACAGAACAAATTCTTGTATTTACTGAACAGCTCTGCTTTGTACCTCTCTGGTGTATGTGCTTTGCACTGATGGGGAAACATGTTGCATATTTATTCAAATAATGTGTTCTCTTTGCAACTAGGCAATAAATGTTATCTAATACATTGCCACATGCCTCCTGTCTTCCCTCTTTCTGTCTTACCCTACTATAGCAGCTAAAGCAGGTATTTGATAAGTTTTTTTGAGGGTCTCAAAAATGCCTTTCTTTCTGTTTCTATCTCTGATTACCATTAATTGGAAAAAATCCTGGCCCCACTGGCTTCATCTGGGCTACTAAGTAGCATTAGGCCAGGGACCATTTCTTGGCTGTCAAGCCAAATGTCACAAGCTGCATCCAAACCCTAAGGCGCTTGACCTTCTGCATCCACTGGACCCCAAGCAGCTGGAAGGTAAAATTGTTATTTTGTTTGTGTTTCTTTTCAGTTTAAAGGATTTGAAATAGTGTGGGAATTATGTAGCAGCCTTTCAGAACGGTGTTTTTAGAGCAGGAACCTGAAATTATGCTGCATGCCACTGGGTGTTGCATGAAGGCAACCAGAGAGTGTGAAGACACAAAGCCAAAAAAGCAGTGTTGGAATAGTGCTCGGCTGGGATTTCATCCTGGTTAATGCAAGGAGTATTTTAAGGGAAACTGCAGCTGAACAAGAGTCTTGGGGATATTTTGAAAATGTGTCTACCAGTTGAGCAGAAGCAAAAAAGACGGTCATTGTGCATTGAGCACAGACTGGCAAATATACTGAAATGCACTGATTTCATATCCCAATCAAGGATCAAAGGGATGCCAAACAGCAATGAGTAAGAAATTGGAAGATATTTACTGGATGTATTTCTAGGTTGGAGGGTTTTTTTGTGTTTGTTTGTTTTTGTGTTTTGGTTTTGGTTTTTTTTTTTTTTTTTCTGTAGACTAATTTAGAATACTCTGCCCTCAAAAATTTCTAGGGACTTAGAGAAAGGTTTGTCTATTCAACAATCAACATGAATAGGTACAGTTGACCTTTATTCATTTATTCTTTCTGCCTTTGACAGGGTATAGCCTTTCTTAATAAATTGGCATCTTTAATGTCCACCTGTAGACTACCTCCAGCCTGAGCTCTGAGGTCGTAATTCTCATGATCCTTCACAGGTATTGGTTACATCTGATTTTAGTATGAGACATAAACCTTAATCAGAGGTAGGGAGAAATCTAAAACATTTGGATTGCCTCTCTACAACAATTTCATTTTTTTTGTCTTCATGAAGCTGAAAACTTTATATCCCTGTAATTTTCCAGCCTCTTGAAAGTAAGTTCTAACGTTCCTCACATCTGTTCAGCTCAGTTAATTTCAGTGGAGTTGCAGAGTTCTTTTACAGTTAGTTTTTCTTGCTTTCCTCTCTTTGGCTTTTTAGTACTACAGAACAATCTGATCCATAACCCTCATCTATAGGCTGGTCTGAAACAAAAAAAAATGGAGAACTGAAAAGAGAATGTCAGCCTGGAATGACACTAATTACATTCTTTTCTCTGGACTTCACTTGCAGTTCTTTTAAACAACAAAAGTTTCTGCATTCAACATACTGAGCCTAATCCCTGTCTCTTACACCACACTAATGAAAATCAAGAGGAATTCTATTGATTCCAGTGCAGTTAAATCAATGTAAGAGAAATTTAAATTAGGTCCATTGTAGGCAAGATATGCGGCTGCAACCAGTCAAGCATTTCTGTAGTCCAGCAGCTCTCTATGTAGTACAGAATAAATAAATACAGAAGATTCTCTATCCCAACCTGTCAAGGCAACTGCTCAGAAATTAGCATTCAAGAAGTTCCTCATGGCATGAAATCATTCTGAAACTATACTGGGGAGAGAAAAAGATTACATGTATTGTTAACTCAGAGTACATTATACTCCACGTGGAAAGCCAAGAATATTTGTTATATTAGCCCAGAAAAATGTGATTTAAAATGAGCAATGAAATGCATAAAAGAAATATATTTGAGATGAAGCAGCGACTACGTGTTTTATGTTTTTACCTTGTAACTACTCACTCTTTCAGGTCAGTGAATTCTCATCATCCCTTGCTAGCAGGTGGAAATTAGATTAAGATCTGGAAGGAAGATAATCTTGAAGGTGTTTCCTTCTGTCTGATACTGCAAATGAGGTTCCTGGACTCAGCCACAGTGCGAGGGACTGCATGTATGTGGTAGAAGAGGGTCTCAGTGGGGTTTCTTTTATTATCTTCTGATCTCAAGGCTGTAGTATGCTCTACACAGGAATAGGTATTTTTTATGCCACAAAATGGCCTTCTAAGACACCTGGCATGTGTTTTAAATATAGGGGGTCAGTTTGTGCAATAACTGCCTTTTTTCATGATAAAGAACCAGGAAAAAGGAAAGGAACTGGAAGTAAAAAATGTGCTATTTAATACAAAATGATGAGAAAATCCATCTAATTTGAGAAATTTAGCTTTTTTGACACTGGAGTGTGTTTGAAATTCTTCTTTTTGAACAACTCTTTCACAACAGTAAAATCCTGGTCCCTTTTCCCCAAAAAGTCTAAAGCCTGATGGAGGGATTTTGTGCCAATAAAGGCCCAATGTTTCCAAATACACCAGATGTTCTATCAAGAAACACTGTACTTTCCTACTAAAATGATCTCTGAAAAATCCAAATAAACAAACAGTACACTCCCCTTCTTTTTATTTCCTCATTATGCAGCGAATATTTTTCTTACTAAAATGAGTTTTCATATTTGACATTTAACTCAGGTTTTAAAAGATTCAGAAACATTTAATATGGATGAAATTATAAATTAAAAAAAAATCTTGAAGTGAAAGATTTACCTTTTATCACACAAATAATATGTATTTTCTAGCCCACTCACCTGCAGTTCCAAATGCCTCGATTTTTGCCTCACAGTTAATTTTATTCTTAATTCTCCAATAAACAGAAAAATCTATAATTTCCCCAAGAAGTTTTTTAAACATACTTTCTTATGTCTCTCTGCAGCTCTTCTGTGTTCAGAGGGTAGGAATTAAAGATGTTTTCTGCAGGCTGTTTTTAAATCTCTGTGTGGTGTGTAGTCTGTCAGCTAACTCTGCAGCATTCAGTCACTGACGCATGCAGAAGAGCATTTTTGTGAGATGCTTTTTTAAAAATTTTTCTCTATCTCTTCTATGTTCACCTTTTCCACTGACTCACCCCGACTGCCCCATTAAATTCAATATTAAAGCTACCTTTGGTTTCAAAAGAATCAGGTTCTGGCTGATGACTAACAGCATGTGACCAGCCTGGTGCTGTGGAGCAATAAGGTGCTCAATGTTCAGGCTGCAAATAAACTGCTTTTCAGTAGGATGACATTGTACACTGTCGCTTCCATATCATCAAACAATACTCATCAAGAGGGATGTGACTACGTCAGCTTTCCCTCTTTGTTACCACTGCACTATTTTGATGTCAGTAGTGTCCTGCCTACCAGGTGAATAAAGGCTGAAAAAGTGGGATCCAGTGAAATTGTGGAGTTAAGTGCAGATTTTCAGCCATAGCAGTTTTATTAATACCAATGGGGGCTGCATAGTTGAATACCCATTATACCAGGCTATAATGTAAGCCTTGGAGGACTACTTCTGTGTTCCTTTTGCTACCAGAATTAGAAAAGGGATCCCAGGATTGTTTTGGATCAGGCTGTAGCAGTTTGTGCTATAAAGGAAACAACAGGGACCTGACACATCAACAGGAGGCTGAGAATGAAGGACCAGAGGTTTTACACCTAACTCAGCAATGGGTCCTTCTGAGGCCTTAGACAACATTTGCAAATCTCTGTGCACCCCAGATTTGATATCTAAAGATGTGCTTCTATTGGCAATACATTTTGAGATATGTGAAGCTACGTGGTGTAAGGCCTATGGATAGCCCAGGATGTCCCACTGTCATAAATTATTAAAATATAATGTGCAAATTGGTGGTACACCACATTCAGAAACAGATGCATGAAGAAAGTAGTGGGAAAACAGAAAGAAATGGTGAAAACAAGTTGGGGATAAAAATTTCCATGTGTTTTTGGGAAACAGCATAAATCTTGCAGACTCTAATTTTCCAGATTTTAACTATCTTCAAAGAGAAACTTTCCACCTTGGAAGCACCTTTTTTGATTCAAAGTATTCATATTCACTAGCTTTTTAGTAAAACATGTCTTAGAGTGTCTATTCAGTGCAATTTCTCTTTGTTCTGAGAAAGCTTATATTTCAAGACATCCTTAGATCTTGAAGAAATGAGTGATATTAATTCTGTTTGTAAGTACTAAGGATCTAATTCCTTTTATTTTTTATAAATGTTCTTCCAGCATCACCAATGCTACTTATAACAGTGCTTAATGTTACCATCATAGCAGAAAAATACCTGTTATTTATTCCTAAATTCAAAAATTTTCCTTAATATGGCAAATACTTTCCTCTGTGAATAAATTTTTTTTTGCTTTGTAGTATGGTTTTGCAAGTGGGTATAATTTGTGGAAATATTATTAAAATATTAGAAGGTAATTTTTTAATCCTTATCAAAAACCTGCCACCTTAATTCAAGTCTTTGTCTATTTCGGTAAAATAGGAGCATTTGTATTAAACTTTAAAGGTTTAAGATTACATGATTAATGCCATCTAGAAAAAGTCAATCAATAGTTTTGCTTTTGGAAATGAGACTCATGAATCCTTACTTTTGCCCTGGGTGGAAGATTAATGAAATTAAATGGATAAAAGCCAGAAAAGGAAACAAACTACCAGGTCTGTAGGTTAAAAAGAGTCTTTGTAGAGTCACTGAATTCAGAAAGAAAACTTTGTAGTTCACAATGTGTGTCAAGAAATTATTTAAAATTGCATTAACGTGGTAGTGGTATCACGACCTATCATAAAAACCCTCTAAGAAATTTCTGTTTTTTCACTGAACTCCAAACCCAAGAAAACATGCAATTATTAATATAATTTTCTTGCTGTTGGCAACATTATTACTGTATTATCCTCCAAATAATAAGAAATTGTTGTGTAGCTTCTAGCCAGTTGCTTAACTTAGCAGAAGAGGGTACCCACCTAGGACCAGCCTCCCAGCTGGTGAGACACATACACAAGGAAATGGGCTTGCTGGCTTAACAAAATTTAATCTGAATCTGGTGTTCAAGTTTGCAGACAGGGTAGAGATAGATTTTCTGGTGCTTCTTCAAGATCAAATCCTGAGAAATGAGCTCAGAGAGCTTAAAAAGGGAAAGGAACAAAAAAATATCAGATGCAGAGGCTTTAATGGAGCAGACACTAAAATCTTCTGCTTGTGAAGAGTCTAAAAGTAGCAGTCTAAGGAAGGAAATGCTCTTCTATCTCTACATGTGACTGGACTGCAGTAGCCTGCTTTGGAAGTGGCAAAGGCATTTCTTTTAATTACATGAAATAACCTTATAATATATAACTTAATATATTATCTGTACCCTCTGCAAATTATTATAGTACTAACTGAAGGTATCCATAACGAGTCATTCTCATTCAAGTCTTTTTATTCAGGCAGACTGTGGAGCAAAAGGATTACATAGAACAGGCTTTCAGATGACATCTTAGTGCGATCCTTTCATTTTAGGCATGATGAGGACCTGTCTATTGCTAATCTTGAGACCAGAGGAGCAGCAAAAGAGAAATTATTAGCCCAGTCAATGTTGTTATGTCAGTCTAGGTCCTGTAAGACAGTAAATAATATCTATTGCTCATTAGCTCTGAGATTTATTTTGGGGAAATGCTCCAAAACGTTACTGAATTCTTGTTGGACCCAAATCTCACCTAAAAACCAATAAATAAAGGAATCTGGAGAACTTTAAAGAGTTGCCATGACCCAGAACAATAATTTTGTTGTTTCTATTCTTAGTATTTCTATTATTTTGGTGACAAAGAATGTATAAAATCTGCAGTTGTATGGGCTCAAGATTTAGATTAGACATTATGTAGTCAAAAATATCACTTCATTGGTTTTAAAACTAAAACTTGTATCAATATTGTATAACCACCTTGCAGCACTTTAATCAGTGTACTTTTAGAACTGCTTTGAAATTTGTCTTCTGAAAAAGATTTTTCTGCTTTTCTGTCTAATTTATTTAATATCTCTTTAGAGTATGTTCTCCTACCCTTTGAAGTTTTGTCCAGCAGCTTCATCTGTGCTAATGTCATCCTTTCCGGGAATTCCTGGAATCTTTCCATCTTAAATTAGGTAAGATGGTAATTCGTGGCAATACATATTTTTGCTATGTCAAAGTGAGTATCAGCTTCTTATTTCTATTCATGATCAGAGTATTTATTTATAATGGTGTAATAAATTCCTGCAGGAGTGGAAAAATTTTGGAAACATCTCAAATATTTAGCTTTGACAGCAAGTCTTATAATGAAAAATCAGGGTAATACTATATCATCACAAACTCTTACTGAGCAATCATTTGCTGATCAATAAATTAATCTCTAATTTAGTTTAACTAATTGTCAAACAGCTTAAGTGTTTCTAAGTCTACATAGCATGGGCTTCTATTAATAGAGCAAAATTTAACAAATCACACTGATTCTAACCTTGTGGTTTGCAACTAAATGTGGATGTATCAAATTCCTGAATGAAGAAGATATTCATATCAGTAGCATGCCAGCCCACAAAAATGGTACGCAGGATGAAATGTTTATTCATCTCTCTTTCATGCCCAAAGCCTAAAAGTGGTATTTCAGGTCCATACCATCCTTTAAACTACTACAAAATTTGCTCATTGCAGATTAAATATTCCAGTCAAACCATCCTGTTTTACAGAACTTTTGGGACAGTTTGCCAAAAAATAATCACCTCGACCTTTCTCTCGGTTCAGTGAAAAAAAGCTGTTGTTTTCTCATTCCTTTGTCAAAGGGATTATTTTACGTAGTTGATTTAGATGCCATTCCTTTTTATCCATCCACTTAATTTTTAAAGTGATTCATCTGATAGGCATGACTGTAGGGGACTGGATGCTTCCAGCTGAATTACCCTCTTAAAGGAAGAAACGATGGATGAATTTCATGTCTACTCTGTCTGTAGTAGTTGATCTTCCTGCAAAGTCATTTTGTCTCACATTCTGTTTTTCAGTGCAAAATTTATTCCCTTCAAATGTGAATAACCCATCATAGTTCTATGAACTATAGCTCTTCTCTTTCCTCTCTCTTGATCTCCTTGAAAACATACTTATCCATATGTTGTTTAAGAGCAGCTATCATTATAATTTTGAAGGTCTCCAGTGGGAATTAAAAATTTTCTAATTAGATGTCTGGAAGAACCACATAAAAATAAAATAAATGACTTTTATTTTTAAGTTTATCTTCTCATTTGGGAAAAATCCTTAAAATTATTACTATGTGTTTGAATTCAACAAGAAAATTTCACCCAACCATCTAAATAGTAAACCAATTAACTAGTAAAAACTGTGCAAAAATAAACTGCAAAACTGAGGGACTTTTTCTAGGAAGCCTGTTTTTCATTTTTGCTAGTGAGAGTTTTGTAATTATGCAGTTCGCAATTAAAATTTGCATTGATGTAAGAAACTTACCACCTTGGTTAAACCCAAATTACCAAACTGGCCTCATCAAGGGATAATGAAATCAGTTTTCTGTCTATGTGTTCATCGAAATACTTTAGTATTTGCATAATTATATAAGAAACATTTTATTTCTTTACCCTGCTTTCAGCTGTAGATAAAGATGTTGAAGGCATAACATTTACAATGCCCTTTTGTAGTTTTACATTATCTGTAAAGGTCAGTGGAAACTGTCACATTGTCACTGTCCTCTCTGCCATTAGCAGCATTATAATTTTTGTCATAATCCAGTAGTTCTAGAAAAAATAGTTGTGTTAAAATCCCATTATACCCAGTGGTGTGCAGGCTTACTCTAACAAGAAATCTTTGCTTCCAGCACTTACATAATACTATATTGTAATATCATGGTTTAGAGAGTGCTGGAAAAACAAGACAGAAACCGTTTGAAAATACGTTCTCCTAGAAAGATCAACTTCCCTTGTCATTTGAGCCCCTGCCAAGATCCTCAAGTCAGCACTTACTTTCCAGAGATTTTCAGGACATGAAGTTAAACACACTCAAACACTTCTGAATCAGGACATTGAGGGCGGGTGAAACAGAGAAAATGGAGGGATTCATGCAGTCAGCAAGTTCTTGCAAGAACAATTATTTGCACATTTCATATTTATAATTTTACACATATTCTCTACATATTCGGGTATGTTGATTAACAATATATTGTACACTTTTTATCAGAGTTTGCTTGTAGTCTATTTATTTTCTATAGAAGAGTAACATTACAGTTCTACAAGCCTTAATTGCAGTGCACACAAATATTGACAGGCAGACATCTATTAGGTGTATAAAATACACTTCAGGGTATCCTGAGGGAATTGCTTACTTAGGCATAGAAATCAAACAAAGCCTTTCTGGTCTAATTTCTTCTTTTTCTGTGATCCACTCTTACAGTTATCTGAGTTTTGTGATTTTAGTAGAATTTTCTGGATTTATCCTAGTGCAAATATTTATTTATATTTTTAGTTAGAACAGAGTAGAATAGCCCTAATTAATTCAGGTACTTATAAATACTTCTTTCTTTGCTGCATTTCTTTCATGGCAATGTCAGAGACTGGGTAAACATGGTGGGAATACTCCAGAAATAACAGAAGCAGCAGAAAAGGAAGCATGTAAACTCTAGTGGAAATGATGAAGAGGAAAGGTTATTGATTGGCTGGGGAAAAATTTTCCTCTTCAGTTATAGTTCAAACATTATTTCCAAGAGTGGCTAAAAGATAGAGAAAGTGAGAACCACCAGATAGTCACAACATCTTCTGAGGAGATGGGTGGAATGAGAGAATGGGATTTAGTTCTTGACTGTTCTGGACTGAAAGCCAATAAGGCCTCAGGCTCGTCTGGCACCTCAACTCTCCCAGCCCCCTTTACCAGCCTAAACATTCTGTAAAGGACAACCTTTACTGTGTATTTTAACTGATGTTTTGCCAAGTTTCCCATAGTGTCATGTTTGCCTGTTCTTATTATATTAGTAATGCATAGTTCCATGACAGCAAACATTATACTGAGAATAAGAGGGATTTCTTGGCCTTTCAAATTACAGTGTCTATGTAACTATAATAAAGAGCTGCCAGCTGAAGGACCAGCACTTCAAAGTTGGACCAACAGAGAAAATTAGGCAGTAGAGTAGAAGGAAAAAATGATTTTTTGTAAATATGTTTAGTAAAGTAATATTACAGACTAACTAGCCAGGGAAGATTGTAGAAAGATGAAACAGTAGGAGCTGCATCGTCAGCCTGAAGTTGTTTGAGCTCAAAGCATGTTTGCATTCCGCAGTGTACAAGTTCACCTTGTGTGTTAAAGTAAGAAGATGAACTCAGCATGCCTGGCTTACCCCTGGAAGCAGATGTGTGAACCACAGTGGCCATAAATGTCTAACTGCCAACAAAGGCTTCAGAGTTTACATCACTTTTGAAAGTCTTAGGATCCTTGCTGATAGCAAATATCCTAGTAGAGTCTCCAAGCCTCTCATTCTGGGGAGTTGTGCAAGCTCCTTAAGCACCTCTGTGCAATGGACAGAGCAGACCTGGCCTCTCCACTAGCCAGTCCCCATGAATATTTGGTACAGAAGCTCAGAGTGAGTTGGCTGATAGGACCATGTGTCTCAGAGCAATATTAACCTGGAATTTCCTACCAGGGCAGCATAATGGCTGTCTGAAACACAGTCTTGCAGGAGACCAGTATCAGTGAGCCTGGTGAAGGCTTGCTAGCAGTCAAAAGCTGCTTGTGAGATTGTTTAAAGTTGTTCCTTTTAGTTAATTTTGGCTTATAGTTTCAGAAATGCATTCATGCATATGCAGCATAGGAGCTGCTACTGAGAGCAGCAGACCCCAGATCTGAAATGGATACACAGACCTCTATCTGTATGCCCTGATTGCTTTGTTTGTCACTGTATTGCTTTCAGTTCCTTAGCACCAAGTGCCTGCGATTTCCCACTCTAGCAGGAGCAAATAATGTTTCCAGTTTGCTAAGTGTCTGTGAGAAATTCAGGATGATGTTTGCCTTTTCACTATAGTCTGTGGTTTGTGATTGTGCAGGAATGCTAAGGGCTTGAGGAGAGGCGGATCAACAGGCACAGGATAAAGTAATGTTTGCTATGTGCTGTCAGTCATGTGCTCTCTATGAGCTAGTATCTCTCAGGAAAGAGGGATGCTGTTGTTTCTTGTATTCTTATGTAAATATTGGTGAAATTAAAATACTTATGCAGACAACAATTGCAATGTGAAAATGTAGAACTCACCATAGAGAACACTGGAGTAAATGCCACTTAAATATCATCTGCTGAGTTTATTCTGCTCTTTCCTGAGAACAAGAAAGTGCCAAAAAGATGCTTGTGTCAGAAAAAATTTTGTAAGAAAGCTGATGGGGAGGCTGATGGTTCTCTTTCCAAAAACAGATGTTCCATTGATAGTGGTCTTATGTGCTTTATGCAAAGATTAATCATATTGTTATGACAAACACATCGGAGGTTGGGAATGTTAGGTCATGTGATTAAAGTATAATCATGGAGAATTCCAAGATTCCATGAGAATTAGAGAGCTCTGATAGAGAAAGCTAGTAGCCTAACCAAGGGAAATGGGACACCTCCAAATGCAGTATTGGCTTTAGTTCTGCATGCCCTTTTGGGGCAAGAAGTAAGTGAAATAGGGACTTTTAAACTGGATTTCAAAAGGTGGCATATTAATCCTCTAGAACACAGCATTTCATAATAACAACTGAAAAAAAAAAACCTTGGAAATAATTGTCCTACTTTCTACGTTAGTAAGGCTTTGGTTCTGCAGAATCCTGGGAAATTGCAGGTGCACATTTGTCAGATTTCTAGTTTTTTAGCTTTGTGTATGTGCTTTGAGGAGAGATGTTTCTTTCATCCTTTGCCTTCTTGGTTGGTACTGGAGTAAGGTGGTATAAACTAATTTTCTCAGGAAAGTGAGGTTTTCTCTGCACATAATGTTTATAGCACTGATCCAAAAGATTTTCTGAATATTCCATAAGTCCACAGTGCTTACCATATCTCCCTGCATAATAGGCTTTGAAGTTCACTTGTTTCCAAGAGCTCACATCTGTCACATTGCACACTGAGCCTTTTTTTCTCACCTCCTGCATGACCAAAGTAAAGAATTTTAATTGCTTTCTGCACATTTGGGTCTGGCAACCAAAATTCAGCATCAAAACTGTGATATCTGCAACCACCAGATGGCAAAATCTTTGAACATTTAATTTTATTTCCTGGCCATTTGGGAGTATTAAGAACTCTCCTGAGTAAAGAAATGGTTGTACGCTAAAAGAAACATATAAAATAAGGGCAAATGTGTAAATGATTTCTTAATTAAATCCAAACAAACATTTTCCTTCTGCATGTCATGAGAAAAGCACTTTCCAATGTAGGTGGGCTTTTAATACATACTGTGACATGTTTAACTCAAGTAATAATTTGTTTCATTTTTCAGAATTACCACTTTTATAAAAAGAGTGCACATAAAAAAAGGTGGCTTGCCCATATTTGGAGGGAAAATGAAGCCACACAGTCTTGCTGGCATAAACCAGCACATTTTATATCATTAGGACTGGATAGCTCTTATACACCTGTATAAAGGAGAGGAAGGAAGGGAGGGAGGGAACACATGGGGATAGGTCAAGCAAAGGTAAAAGGTGAACCAGTACAAAAACAACAGGGACATAATGTTGTAACTCCAAGACTTAGCACCAAACAAAATCTCTTGCCTAGAGCTGATCTCTTTCTGCAAGCCATTATCTGTTTTTTTTTTTTAGAGAAAGACTATATATGCTTATTGGTGCTTTAAAAATGATGAAAAGCAGTAACTAGTACTGAAAAGAGATTCAGCTTTTATTCCAGATTCATGTTGCATTTACCTGCATGAACTTAAATACTTAAAAACTGAATTGAGGCAGCTGTGACATCTTTTAGCATAAATCATGTGAAAGCTAACAGCTAAGGATGATGGACGTAACGTAAAAACTGTGGTTTTACGTTTTCCCAAATGCAGGGAAGGCTTTCAACCTTGAAAATTTAGCTGAAACTGAAAGATTTGAGATAAAGTTCTGGCCTTCAGAGAAATCAGTGCATTTTTTCCTGTTTACTTTGGAGTGGCTTAGAATTTTATTTTCCTGGGGACTTAATGCATACACTCCAATGTATGAAACAAGCAGATGTTTCCTGCTTTGAAAAAGTAAAATAAAATGGAAGTGATTACAGAACTAAACATGACCAGCAGACATTGCAAAAATGATTCATGAGACATGTGCTATTGGTGTGTAGAGGAGGGAAAGATTTTATATTTTTGATCTTATACTGGTTATTGCTGTGTAAAGAGAAAGGGTGAATGAAAAACTACCCGCCTCCATATCCCAACACCATTATTTCATGCTCTGTTCCTTTGAAATGACTATAATACTGTTCCCATGATCCTTCCAATTATTGAAATGGTATCTTTCCATAATGTCTTTCAATGTCACAGATTTTTGTGAGCCTCTAACAAACATATGAATTGAAGATAATTAGACAAATCTGTGACTTTTGGAGCACCCCAGACATTATATCCTTAGTGGGGAGTAGTTCTGAATAGAGGAGAAAAAACAAAGATATCTCAGCGTGTTTATGTTGAATATGTGATGATATACTTGTAAAAAAGATTTCCATTCTCAAAATCTATTTATTTAGCAGGGGCTTGTAGGTTGACCTGAAAGGATTGATTCTGTGTTTTCTGCTTTGCTATTTCTTTTTTCCACTGCACTTCCAGAAGAGTGGTTTGATTCTGGTGACCAGTCTGCATTTTTTTTCCAGCCAGAGCCAGCAGACTTCTTTTCAATAAAAACTCAGATTGATCCTCTCTGTGCTTATAAGGGCTGTCCATCTTTAGGGTGTGGTGAAGCCACTGGATACTGGAGGGCACTGAAATAGCTCTTCTGACCCAACATTCTGTTTTTTTTTTTTTTTCTCTGAGAATATTAGTACCCAGAAATGCTGAAAAGCCATGTAAGGGGAGGAAGAAAGCATCCTCAAATAGATGTATTTCACACAGATACTCAAACTCACGTCTTATGACCCTTATTCCTGTGGAAATTGTAGTCAAGAAGAAAATTTACATTTTTGGGTAAACAGAGCTTGCTGCACAACAGGGGCTGTTTTATTTCCGGTTTTATAGCAACTCTGTAAATTACTGTGGCATGTGAATGTCCAGGTCCTGAACCTTTATCCATATGATTTTCAGTAATACTTTTCTCCCACTGTGATCTGTGATCCTACTAGATAACAGAATTAGGAGTGCCCAATACTGTCCCACCAATTCCTGAAAATCTGCTCAAGGGATGAGGCAGCTGTTGAAGACAGATGACTGATGATAGTATCTGCAAGAAACACATGGTTTAGCAAGGGATCTTCTGAGTCTGGCATTGCAGCAGCTCCCCATGACTGAAAGTGCCACAATGCTAAAATCTAGTGGCATTCCTCTCTAACAGACCTAAAATGTCCTCTTGCAGACTAAGCAAGGTAGGGGCAGCTGTCACTATTTATTTTTCCATTCTGCCCCCTCTGGATGCCCACTTGGGAGGGCATGTTCCTGCTGAGATGCCTGATTCTTAGTTATGTTGACATAGAGGCCTGTAAACAACAGAAGAATTTCAAATGGTAGTGAAAATCTACTTCATCTGCAACCTTTGTATCAGGTCAGAGCAGTGCTGTCTTTGTAAATAAATCAGCATCACAGTCTGATGTTTGTCTTCATGTAAGTGTCTGCCCTCATTGGCTGCCATCAGCTCTCCTCAAGCATTGTGGAAAGAAATAGGTACTTTTAGGATAAGATTAATCTGACTTATTTTGGACATCCTTTTCAAGATGAAATGGAATCCAAAAGTGCTTGTTTCACTCCAGTGATTATAAGAGGAGGTGAGGTCTCTACTTTATAAATTAGTATCTCTGTCTCAGCACATATGTTCCACCAGTATTAGGTTTATGCTGACTGACAGCATAAAGATCAATGAGATTCTGATTGGGAAGACTGAATTAGAAGTTTTCTTTATGACTTGTTAGGATTGATAAAAAATATTAAAAGAAATATTTGGATTTCCATTTCTCTCTTGTTCAGACCTCCACCATTTATTCTCATGAAGAAACCTGCTATTTTGCCTTCCCATTATCCTTGGGCTCGGTGGAGGGTGGTACTGAATGCTAATAACAAAAGCAGAAGAGGAAATGAAAATGTTACAAACAGGGACAGCACAACAAGGAATTGCATTAAATAAGTACAGGGGATTATTTCTCATTTATGCCAGCATCTTTTGAGACACTCCCCATATCTTCTCCCCCCAGAACATGGCCCCAGAGGACTTTGTTTTCATGGACTCATTGCTGGTATTAGACTGGTGTGCTGGACTTTCCTCTGCATTTCTCTGGGTGACTGTTCTGAAAGATCTGTAAAGATCCCTTTTGTCTTTGCAGTCCATGAATAGTCCTTTGACCCTGGACAAAAGCAGAGGATTCAAAGTTATCAGTCCTATCATTCCTCAAATGACCATATGCAGCATCAACTTTGACCCCAGAGATGAGCAGATCAAGAACTAAGTAGTTTTAATCATAATATCATAGAACCATAGAATGTTAAGGGGTTGGGATAGACTTTAAAGATCATCTAGTCCTAACTCCCCCTGCCATGGGCAGGGATACCTCACACTAGACCAAGTTGCTCAAGGACTTACCCAGCCTAGCCTCGAACACTGCCAGGGCTGGGGCATCCACTGCCTGCCTGGGCAATCTGTTCCAGTGTCTCACCACCCTTGCAGTGAAAAATTTCTTCCTAATATCTGACCTAAATTCCCTCTCTTTCAATTTGTGCCTGTTATTCCTTGTGCTATCACGACAATTCCTGATGAAGAGTCCCCCTCCAGCTTCCCTGTAGGCCCCCTTTAGATACTGGAAATTTGCTGTGAGGTGTCGGTGCAACCTTCTCTTCTCCAGGATGAGCAGCCCCAACTCTCTTAGCCCATCTTCACAGGGGAGGTGCTCCAACCCTCCTATCACCTTTTTGTCCCTCCTCAGGAGTTGCTACAACAGTCCCATGTCAATCCTGTGTTGGGGGCCCCAGATCTGGATGCAGCTCTCTGGGACAGGGTCTCATAGGAACAGAGCAGAGGGGCAGGATTATCTGCCTTGACCTGCTGGCCACGCTGCTTTGGGTGCAGCCCAGGGTGTTGAGTTATTCAGCAACCATCACCGCCAGGTGTCCCTCCACAGGGCTGCTCTCAATCACTTCTCCACCCAGCTGGTAGGTGTGTCTGGCATTACCACAATCCAGGTGTGGGGCCTTGTGCTTCACTGGATTGAACTCCATCAGGTTTGTATCGGCCCACCTGTCAAGCCTGTCAAAGTCCCTCAGGATGGGATCCCTTCCCTCCAATGTGTTGACTGCCCCACAGAGCCTGGTGTCACCAGCAAACTTGCTAAGGCTGCCCTCAATCCTACTGTCATGTCACCAGCAAAGATAGTGAACAGTGTTGGCCCCAGTACTGACCCCTGAAAGACACCACTTGTCACTGGTCTCCTTGTGGTCTGGTCAATGAGCCATTGACCACAACACCTTGTGTGCTGCCATCCAGACAGTTCTTTATCCACAGAGGGGTCCATTTATCGAATTCATGTCTCCCCAGCTTAGAAACAAGGATGTCATGTGAGACTGTGTGAGGCACTTTGCATAAGTCCAGGTAGACAAAGTTATTTGCCCTGACCCTGCCCAACAATGGAGTCCTCAGTCATCCTAAACATAAAAAAATGTGTTCTGATGGAGCCTTATGTGTTTCTGTTTGTGTCCACTGCCTCTGATCCTATCTCTGGGAAGTGCCTGACTCTGTCTTTACACCCTTTCTTCAGGTATTTGTACACAGTGATGAGATCCCCCTGAGCCTTCCCTTCTACAGACTGAATAGTCAGTTGTGGCTCTCAAGCTTTTCTCACAGGAGAGCTGTGAGAAACTTTTGATAACAAGTTTTGGTCATTTGCACTTAAGCCAGTCATGCTAATTTTTAATATTAATATTATTATTGTTGTTATTATTTTGTTATTAATTCGTACTTTGTTGTGAGGGCTTCAGTAGGAGCACAGTGGGACTGACTCAGAGCAAAACAGCCATAGCAGATATCCTGAAGTGTTGTCAGTGGCATAGCTCAAAGGATTTTCAGTAAGGAAACTATATGCAGTTGATGCATTCAGGACTTTACAAGTGTTGTCATAATAATATTAGACATTTGTAAGTGCTTATATGAGTTTCCCTAAGCTTGAAATGCAGAATATGCACAGTAATACACCCCTATTAATCATGTCCAGTGGAACTGTATCTGGATGCTTTGCTGCTCTAAGTATGTCCTCAGAACATCAGCCTAGGTTGTAGAGCAAGTGTCATTTATTTGAACTTGTGTGAAATGCTTGAAGAGATTTTAAGACAGAAAGGTAAGTGTGGGTTAAAAGCCTGACTGTTTCAATCTCTGTGGTCACTTCATACCTGCCAAATACAAAAGAAACTGCTGCTACTGCTGGTTGTGGCATTCTGATGGTGCGGGGCTTTTTTCCATGAAATTACGAGAGAGGAAGGAAAATAAAGCAAACTTGCAGTGTCTACTGCATCTGTGACCTCTGTCACTTTACTCAGGGACCTCTGCTGACATTCCTAATGACATTAGCACTTGAAAGAAGTGATCCTGCTTTGGACACCCAGATTTATTTAGGCAAACCCCACATTTGGCTTCTTTATTTTTCAGATAGACAAGGCTTTCCTGTTTTTCATATATATATAAAGGAAAGTGCATATATATATATATTCTAATATACTTGTGGAGCCGACACTGGTTTATGTCATCTACGACTTGTTAGCTCTCCTGATAATATATTACTGTAAAGAAAGGGGCAATGGCAGCATTTTATATCTTGTAAATATTGTGTAAAATATTATTATGTAAAAGAGTACTTCATAACCCTTGCAGACATTTTAAAATACATTAATTTAGTAGTTTCTATAGAGTACTATTACAATAGTATTAAAATGCCATGTGGGCACTTCACACTTCTTGATGTTTAAACAGCTTGTTATTTATAAACAACTTTGGACAATGCTTGCTAATTAGAAAGCAACATTCATATGGTCATCAATAAAAAGATTATTTGTGTATTATTCATTATGTAAGACTGTCACATTAATAGAAATTACTTTGTATTCTATGTCTCAGATATGGCTTTTTGCTATTTGCCAAACATTTACACTAAAATGGTTTTCAGTCTTTTTGTATAAGCTTTTAGGCATCCCAAACTTCAGCAACTGTCTCTTCTAATGGAAGTAACCCAAAAAGATCATTACTATTACTTCTGTTTTGCTACTTTTAATGAAAAACAGATTTCCTACTTAGAGGCAGGCCTAAAGCATCCTGGATGTTTGGATCTGGTTCAATCAGATGATCTATTGAAATCAGTTTAGACTACTACATTCAAAATTTCAAAAGGCAAGCCCTGTCTCTTAGATCTTCCTAAACATCGCTTGTAAGGAAGTAATGTCATTGCTTGTGCTTTATCAGCTGACTCAGGGAAGAACAAACTTGAGGTTTCAGTAGACATATGTCTTGACCTATGAAATCTTAATTAGATTTTGAGGATATTGCTCTCTCCTGCACAGACTTGGCACATTTATCTTAGGCAAGCGAGATGAAAAGGAGGCAGAAGATACAATGCAAAATATTTTTTAAACTTACAAACATTTGTGCCTGAGTGACTTATGTCAGTAGCAATTCACTTGCTTAAAGTCTCACAGGATGCCTTGTAATCAAATAATTTGCTTCTAAGTAAATATCTGTAACATCTAATAGTATATAAAGGTATCACATATATAAATATTGCACTCAGGATGCAGTAAAATGAGAACTAGTAACCAGAGTCAAGATAAATGCATAATAATAACTTCCCTTCAGGGTCATTCATATTTGATTTTCTACTTATGTCTCTATGTTTTTGAACTTATATAAAATAAATTTGAACTGGTCGAGGATTTACTTTATCTGAGAGATTTCATGTAGATTGGAACTGCAGCCATTTTCATGGAAAGCTGTGTCCTTTGCAGTGATAGAGCATTTTTTTTCAGATTTCTTAGCCAATCATTAAGTGAATGCAGCTTTTTCTGCCTTAGGAGGTATGTTTTTAGTGCTTTGGTTGTATCTACATCTTTTTTGAGCAAAGCATTTTTTTTCCATAATGTTGTTAAGTCTAGCCTCAGAGAAAAGCATACTTCTGTTTGCAGAACAGCATAATCCATTTTTCATCCTTTAACATTTTTTATCTAGAATTGAAAAACTTATGTTTTATTACCTGTTGGCAAAGTGGAGCTTGTTTTAAAACAGATAACTATTGCTAGACAGGCCCTAGACAGGCCCTTTCAGATGGTGGGAAGTATAAAACCGGACTCACAACTCCAGTTTTTTCTCACCAGGGATGAATAAAGACAAAAGACCACCTCCCTCAAAGGAAAGACCACCTCCCTCAACTTGCTGGCAATTGTCACCCCAGTGCAGTCTAGGATGCAGCCATCCTCCTTTGCTGCAAGAACACATCACTGGCACATGGTCAGCTTGTTGTCTGCCAGGACTGTCAGGTCCTTTTCTGAAAAGCTTCTTTCAGGGAGGACTAACTTTATAGTGCCAAATTTGCTTGAAAACTGTGATTTAAACTCTGAAGCTGAGATCTGAAGAAGGGCTTAAATGCATCAATGATGAATGTCAGAGAGCAGGCTTCAGTCACAGAGCTGCAGAATCTGGGATACCGGGCAGGGAGGTCTGCAGGGGCATACAGAAAGCTAAAAGCCTTTGAATACCACCAGCAGGTATAGCTGGGATCTCATCCATATGAGATGTTTGAGCAGGAAGGTACCTTCTCCATCTGACAGTGAAATACTGAGGACCACAATATGTCCTAAATCCCATTCTCCATCTACTCAAATTCCTACTCCAGATCCTGCCAAGGGAGGCAGGTGTCTCCACCAGTTTTATCTAAAACTTGAGTGATGACCACTTTCTCCTGTTCTTTTCCTTTAGCAACATGTTAGGGCCCTTATTCAGTATTTTTAAGTATCAACTCTAGGTTTTCTGTTGTCTGAGAGGGATCTCTTCTCAGGAGAGTCTCTGAAGTCAGGTTATCATATGAAGTCCTTGCACTTCCCACAACAGGATTAAAAATTCTCTGAGTATGACAGAAGAGAGGATTCTTAGGCTTTTTGAATCTCCTGGGAGTCTGAGGCCTGAACCTCACTTATGCAATCTTTCCCTCCTTCTCATTCCCTTATCTTTAATTGTTTTATAACAAGTGTGAAAACTTTATCAGAAAAAGTAGAGAAAGCCTTTCATCTTTCAAAAATTATGATACTTTACCCAACTAATGGATGTAGTTCACAGATACTCTGCAAATTTCATTCATAAATCTGTTTGAAGAAACAACTTTTTACCACACATTTGTACCATACATAGATATTTGAGTCTGAATTACTTTAATTAGGAGTCCAAACTCTTCAGATTGCTGCAGCGACCCAAGTAATGACTGCTGCTTATGAAACAGTTTATCATTTTTATTTGGGTTGTAATGATGCATTTCTTCCTGCTGAATGACAAAGTTGGCCCCTTGTCTCATGGTCAGGAGAAGAGAAACAGCTCAGGAAAATAGTCTTTTAAAAAATCATGCAAAAAGAAAGATTGTCTGTAAAAGATCAGAAATAACAACAACAATAATAGTAATAATAGAGTTACGTGTACCAAAGTTTAGATATAGACAGTTAACAGATGTCCTTAAAAGCAATCACTTAAATGCCAAGCAAATGGTTAGCATTACCCTCAATGGCATTTTGACATCAGACTGGTATAAAATACTAATTTTTGATGAGCTTGCTGCTGAAGTATTTTTCTGCATAGCTTCATCCATTTGTTTATAGCTATTATGGGTAAAATTCCAGGTTAAATCACATTTTGCCTCCTCTAGGCCATCCATCACCTCCTAAATGCTTTTAAATATCCTGGAATGAAATTGTATTTTCCAGGTCCATGATTTCCTGAGGTCAGAGCAAAGCCTGAGCTGTGCAGAATGGAAGGGATGTGTACCACTTCACAGATCTCTACTGATTGTCAGTGCCTGAGGCGGTGTTACAACACCTTGGAATTCTTTCTTGAAGAACCTCTGAGGTAACATGGGTATGATATTTACAATGACCAAGATTTAACAGCCTATGATAGATGTGTCATTCTCATTTCATCTTCCCTTTTGTTTTGTTTTTGTCTGTGTCTTTTCTCCTTTTGTATTTCAGATAAAGTATTTTTCTTTTTTTGTCGATCACATCGGCAATTAAAACTGTCACTGGCCTTTGTTTTTCTTCAGTAAGTTAATTTTCCTTTGGTTTTGTATGTGCAAATCCATTGTCTTCAAAATATAGCTGAGGTACCATCTGAGTAAACCCCTCGGGAATGTAAATATGATAATTAAAGTCAATTAAGAGACTAAAAAGTGATGTGAAATCTGCATGTGAGGAATACTATGGCCCTGTTTAAAAAAATTTAGTGTAGTGGCTTTACACAGGTTGTTCACTTCAAACTTGATAACTGCCTTCTTGAAGACTCTGGTCATATGTCTTTTGAGGTTCAGTCACAGATTTGTCTGATTTGCAGCTGTGGACATATTGTGCGTTAACTTGGCATTACTTCTTATTTGTTTGTTCTATTTATATATGAAGTCTCTATTACTATGCCTACATAGATTTCTGCAGGAGCAAGTCACAGTTTAAGCCTCTGTGGTTCACATGTTCCCAGGAGAGACTTTTTCATATGTTGTGCCCATATCTGCAAGGGTTCATGAATCTTTAACTCCAAGCCAATTCCTTAGGCTTAGCATCAATCTCTATGTGTTCCAGTGTTCTTCGATTGCAGTTCATTGTTCTAGGCCTTGCCAAAGCTATAAGGCAGTAAAAATTAGAAGATTTAAAAATGTCTGTCATCTTAGTGGCTACTTCTGAGCATAGACGGCAAGAAATCCCACAAGTATTTGGGCCAGTCTGAAAAGTGACTAAAGGTGATCTTTTTATATCTTAATAATTATGACAAGAATCAGTGTTCTCAGTGCAAAGCCTGTTACAAAAGTGTTGGCTGATGTAGGATTGAAATTTTTACAGCCTGTAAGCTGCAGGGGAGAAGATGACATCATAAGAATTCTTTTTGATATTTGGATCTACTATCTCAATACATTAACTAATTTTTGTATAATAGACTGGGTTTGAATGAAACCTTTAAATTTACGTGAACACACAGTAATGAATAATTTAATATCCTGATACATTGGCCATAGAGGAGACCTCTATTTTACAGGCTTTGCAAATTTAGAATAAAAAGACAAGCCCAACCCACACTGAATTTTCAGGTTGTATGGACTAGAATAGTCCCAGTTCATATGGTTTTCATATGCATCTGTTCACAGTGAATGAGAACCACAGACAAAACTGATGTAAAGACAAAGAAGTAAAAAATAAGTGCTTATGCCAACCAGATCTCTGGAAGAAGTCCTCCAGTGCAGAGTTATTTTGTTCCATCTCCTTGAATGCCACCTGAAGAGCCTGGAGGGAATTTTTCTCCAGATTTTCCCTCTCTGCTAGTGATAGCTAAAGCAGGGAAGAATGCAGGGAAGGCCAAGGCTGTTATTTCTTGCTTTTGTCGTTGGCCTGTTGTGTCTGTTAATGTCCTTTAGAAAGTGAGGATATCCTTGTACTACTCTAACATGACATGCGAAGAACATTCCTGAAGGAAGCTGTTGCACCAGGATGAGAGCTGAGCAAGCAAATCCCTTGGGCCACCTTTGAGTGGTCGCTGACTCTGTTGAGCCTCACCACTTCTAAGTTCATTGGTACACCCAGTTGTCCCAGCTAGAGGTGGATGCTCAGAAAAAGGTAAGAGAAATGTCATTCTCTGAGGTATTTTATACAATTATATATATATATATATATATATGTATATATATATATGATTAAAGTATTTATGTAATGTAGGTCATCAGTAAGACTTCAGAGAAAGTACGACTAAAATTATTCACTTTGAAAACATATCTTTAAAAATATTGTCAGGGAAAATATGATCCCCAGTGGCCAAAACTGCAAGCCAGGTACTAAATTGTTGATCATATCTATTCTTATTGTTGCAAATGCTGTGTCACACTAACAGTATTCTGTTTAAAGTGACAATAAGAGCATGAGGTCAGTTTACTAAAAGGACATAATTGAATTAGTCCTTAAGTGAAAACGTTTTGGAAATTAGCTGTTCCATGAAGAGATTAACTGGGAGACTGAAGTGCTTGGGTGGATATGAGCCTCAAGGCATTAAAATCTGCTGTTCTGGAAATACAGGTACATTCCATTTTATTATTAGCTGCATGGACTGTACGGCCTCAGCCATAGCTGTCTGTTGTTGTACAGAGAGCTAATGAAAGCCTGGGATGTTTTCCACTGAGACAAAGACACTAAATGAAGGGAAACTATGCTGAAAATCTGGTCCTTAGCTAGTAAGGGTGCACAAAGATGTTAATTCTTGCTTTTGCATTCCTTAGGTTTGTTTCTAGCATAATTAATGAGTGAATTTTACACGTCCAGGTTCTCTGAGTTTTCTTTCTTGAGGAACTCCAAATAAACTTGAATTGTAAACTCGAATCCCACATCAGGCTCTATTGAACTATTTCAAGTGCAAATTCAGAAGACAGCCTTGGTTATGTCTGAAAATTTGGGCCACAAGTTGTTTGACCTCTCAAACAATTTGAAACCTTGGGGTTACAGGGAGTATATGGACTGCAATGTGATTATAGATCTACTGAGACTTTAACCTGGTTTATTGTGTTTTACTCAGAGTCTACTTTTTCAGACAGAAAATACTTCAAAAAAGATGCCTTAGCATGAAACTCCTTTAGACACAGCTCAGGCGCACAAGGGAAACTTGAGTATGTCTGTCCTACTAACTGGTTAGGACCTTGTGCTTTTTTACATCTTCCCTTATTATATCAAGTCCAAAGTGCAGCTCATCTATGATTCTTCTTTCTCTAGGCAAGAACCAGTAGCATAAATTTAGCTACTCATACATATCAGTGCTACTCAGTCCCAGCACTTCCTTGCTGTGAAATTCCAAACTGATTTTTTTTTCCTCTGTGCTTCTTAAGGCATGAATTGATTATGATTCCTTGTCTCTGGTATCTGATCTCTGCAGTTTCACAGCTTTTCATGACCACGTAAATGATCAGCTGTGAAGTACATGCTCATTGCAAGGACATGCACACTGAAGTTGGTGGGAGGAATTTGAACAGATTTTCCCACTGATTTGTGGAACTCCCAAATTTCTTTTTGAGCTACCTGATCTTTCATGACTCTTCAATCAAACTATGAAGAATATTTGCACCTCTTTTTCCTTTTATCCCTTTTTAAACATATGCTGATAAATACATTTATATCCACTAAGAAGGTTCCTCAGCACTGCATTAAGAACAAAGTATGAATATAATTTTCTGCTGTTTGTAACACAAATATGAAGTTTTGAACTCAAAGACAATTTTCTCACAGAACATTATTTTGTCAAAAATGATGTTTTGATGAATTGAAACCTTTTGCAAAGGCCCGTCATTTCCTTCAAGATTCAGAGGAGATGCCGTCAATAATGATGCTTCCTAGGGTTTTTGTTGTTTTATTTTCCATTTTCCTGGTCTTCCTCCAGTCATCTCTGCTCACTGCCTGGCAGGGACATTGGACAACTATATCCAATCTTTCTGGCTTACTGTGTCCATACTCTGGACTTCTCTGCTCCTTGGGATGTCCTTATGACCAAATGGTTCATTAGACAGGCTGTTTAATTGCCCCAATCCTTCAGGCTTTTGAGCCAGGCCCTGTCTTTTTAATAAGGCTGGCTCCTCCATCCTCAGAGTGACTGTGATGGGGCTGGCCTGGCTCATGAGTTTTCCTGTTTGTAGGAGCTGGGGTTTCCATCTGCTGATGCAGCTCGTGAATAGGATGCCTGGATTCAGTCATAGAAGGAGGGGAGCTGGCAGACCCCAAAGATGTCTGTGATTATGGGGGAAGGGAAGAACAACAGTTTTCTTCTGTGGGAAATATTATAGTTGTTTATTTGTTTTGAAAATCTTAGGGTTATTTGGTTGTTTTTTAAATTAAGCAACAAGATTTATAAATACACAGTGTCAGACTCTCTACAGATGATCCTAGTCAGCTAGTCAGCTGTTGGATGATAATCTGATGCTGTTGGTTCTTTTGAAGATCTTCAGGAATCTCTGTGCAAATTATAAATGCTTATAGGAGCTTGCTATGAAAATCACTCAAAAAGTATGAACCACATCTTAATCTTGTTCCTTGAAGAGATGCAAAATGCAGTACTATGTCAAGATGAAAACTGTATTTCTTTAGTATAGAAATGTAGTATATTAGTTTAAAATCAATGCTTCAGATTGAAGACCAGTGTAAATTAGCACAGCTACACTGACCTAATTCAAACCATATTGATTTACACTAGATATGAATCAGTCCTGCAGAACAGAGATTTAGTAGAAAATATGTAATACCTAAAGCTGAGTGAATATGTGAGAAAAAGAGATATGTACCTATCAAAGTGCTTTGTCATTTGCCATGTTTGTGTGAATGTCAAAATGTTAGCCAGTAGGCTTACATCAGGAATTAATCTCCATTAATTTTCAAACAGAAGTCTAGTAAAAGATCTACCTGATTGATCCAATCTTTCTGTAAGGGTTGGACTGGCAACATGATAAAATGTATTTCTTGGTATACTGTTCGCATATTTTATCTTAACAGTAAAATATTTCCTGTTCCCCTGAACTACAAGTGCATGTCACTGACAATGACAAGATACAGGGCTACTCCAACATGATATTTCTTGCCTTGCTGAGTGCATGTAGCAATGGCCTTTGCCATAATAATTGAAACATATCTGGTCTGGGAGTCTGAAAGCTTCTCCTCGTTCATTGGAGTAGACATAATTTCGAAAACCTTTAAGCCTGAGTCAAGGCTCATGGTGAATTAGAGATATTACTGAGGAAAATGGAAAAGATTTGAGATACTGCTTTTTGCCCCATCACTGGATTAAAAAAAATATGATGGGCACTTCAAAGGTGCTCAACAGAAACAGCAGTCAATTAATAATAAAACTTAATTGTAAAGATGCTCATACCTGAGATAGGTTAACTTGTTTGCCTGGCAGATGGGCTATGTGCAGAGGAACAAGTGGTAGATTATATTCTCATCATTACAAGTTGCTTTCATTTCTCACAACATGGTGGCCTTTAAGTTCAGGTTGCAGAGGTGTCTTCTAATGATAATTATTTTGCTTTGGGCATGCTAAATGCATTTCTTGGCTGCATTACACACTCATTTCCATTAATTCATCTTCAGACTTCATGCTGTCAGCTTAATGGAGAATGGGAAACTTATTTTAAAGATCTTATTTATTTTGACTCTTATAAGAAAGAAAAGGTGCAGATCTGATTTGCATTATATTAACATTGCTGTGTAGTAGAGGAAAGGTCAAATTTCAATTATTTCATTACCAGCATTCAAGTGGATAATCACAAGTGTTTAGTTTTGTTTGTAAGGTACTTGGGTGTTTGGGATTTTTTAAATAAAAGGAATTTTTTTTTCCAAGCATGAACATTTCTCAAATGAAATTGCAGTTAATTGAAGCTGTAATTGCTTTAGATGAACATCATTACAATGTTTAGAAAGTAGTTTTGAGTTGTTGGGTTTTTAATGCCTTTTGAGAGAAAATCTGCAGCCTTTTTTATGCTATATTTTAAAAAGGTTCAAAAGAGATTTTAGATAGAATTAAATAGATTTAATTCATATTTAATAATTTAAGAAGATTCTAAGACCATATTAAAATATTGAAGTCTTGAATGAAAGAAAGAAGGTTAGGGGGTTACCAACAGTGTGGATACTATACAAGCATGTTAAATTAAATTAAATGTTTCAATAATATAGTGTCTTGATGCCTTTCTTTTGGCAGAGAGACATATTTTTCCCACCCCATATTCGGGATCTAACATGCTGGTAAAGATATTGTGTCATCTGCAGATGTAATTAACAGCTACCATAAGAATTTTTGTATTTTTAAAAAGAGCTATTTGCACAGACCTGCTTTAGCTTCCACATACCCATGAGGCACTCAGTGTTTTACTGACAGCTCAAAAGAAAATTGAGTACATAAACATGTGTCTTAGGTTTGTGCTTCTCAAGTGGCTGCCAAGGAATTCAGTGGAATTGTGAAAGACTGACAAGTTTGACCTCTTGGTGCTCCTCTTGATATTTCAGTCTCTAAATGTCTTGCACTGGATTCCTTCTCCCTGCCACATTTCTCTCGGGGTGGGTGGTTGGGACTTGGAAGCTGCTTTAGAGGCCAAACTCATTTCCTTGTGAGCAACCTGCTGGGATGCTCTTCAGATCATGAGATTTCCTGTTGCAGGGGTTGGCTACTTCCCATACTTACCTAACTTGACATTAGATTTCTTCTTGTTTAAATAATTTTCTTACTATGCTACTTTGCAGAAATACCACACAATTACTCTCCTCTTCACCACAGAGGTGATCAGAGATGATAAACATCTGTTATGGTTTAACCTGGCAGACAGCTGAACAGCATACAGCTGCTAAATCACCATCCCACCCCCAATGGGATGGAGAGGGAAATGGAAGAAAAAACCTAGCAACAATCATGGATTGAAATAAAGCCAGTTTAATTGTGCAAAAAAAGGGAAAGGTTAATAATAATAATGATAAAAGAATTAGAACATACAAAATAAGTATTGCACAAAGAAATCACTCACTACCTGCCAACCAGTTTTGAAGAAGTGTTCTTGACCAGCTTTTTTTCTACTTTATACACTGAGCACCTTGATACTGGAATATCCCTTGGGTCAGTTGTGGGTCAGT
The DNA here is from genome assembly GCF_901933205.1 of Camarhynchus parvulus. Lineage (NCBI taxonomy): Eukaryota > Metazoa > Chordata > Aves > Passeriformes > Thraupidae > Camarhynchus > Camarhynchus parvulus. Next base: position 33,701,809 of record NC_044573.1, read on the forward strand.
TATCCTGGCTGTGTCCCCTCCCAACATCTTGTGCATCCCCAGCCCACTCACTGTGGCATGGTGTGAGGAGAAGGAAAGGTCCTGGCTCTCTAAGCGCTGCTCAGAGGTGAATAAAACATCCCTGTTTTATCAACGTTATTCTCATCCTAATTCCAAAACACAGCAATATATCAGGTACTAGGAAGAAAATTAGCTCTATCCCAGTTGAAACTGGAACATTTAAAACATTTTTTCTGATGTTTTTCAGAGCTGTAGTTTGTTGCTCTGCCAGCTACAGCAAATGAAAACTATAATAAAAATGAGGTTACTATTAGTCTCAAGCATTTAACTTAATGAGCTAGTTACTGTATATTAATTAAATCTAAATATCTTATTGAGAGGCTCTTTCTGAGATTGTTTCATGCCATCTGGTTAGCTTGTTTTAAGTGACAAAGGATATAAGTAATTACATTTCTATTAAGTATAATTTAATGGGCATTTTTCAAGGTGTAGTGAAAGAATAGAGATTTACCATTTAAGAGTAATTACTTGCATTAAGAGTATATGTACAGAGTGCTGTAGTAACCTATCTTTGGAGCTGTGTCATGCAGACAAGAAGAAAATATCAGCATCTTGTGTTGTGGCAGCCTTGGAATGAAAACCAGAGACATAACTTCAACCAACACATATCTTCTGAAGTAGATTTCTCATTTCTTCCTCCTGTTGCTTCTGCTCAGTAGACCTATGTCTGCCTTGCAAGCCTGTGAATTTCTTATCAAGAGATCTACATTAGTGGAATATTAGAATAGGATTATTCTGGAGACAGAGTAGACTAACTGGCCATTTCAACATTGCCATCCCCTGGTGTTCTCACTACAATTCACCTATACATTGCCGCTGCTGTCACCTCTATCTACACATGGGACATCTATGTCTCCCAGGATGTAATATAACCGGGGCCCCACAAAAGAAGAATAACTATTTTCTCTTTAAATTAGGTTATTTAAGGTGCAGCTGAGAAGCAAATAACTGAAATGATGACAGCATTTAGTGAGATGTTCTCTGCTGTGTGTTTAGTGCTCTATGAAGTCTACTGAGAAAGGAATTTTTTTTTGAATTTGTAAGAAAGGAAAAGTCTTTTTGAAGTCATACTGCTGCTTTTGTCAAAGCATGAATCCGTTTGTCGTTAGATATGGATAACAGTAATTTTCACAAAAATCATCTTTTCAGCTTGGTATTAAACACAATTTAGCCGCATCAATTCTCATTCAGTGACATGCTGAGTGACTGAAAGAAAATAAATTACAGTTTTACCTGGTAATTAAGAAAAGGCCATTAGCTGTTTGTCAGGACCCCTTTGGTCTGCAGCCACAGATATGATGGTCAAGCCTTACAGGGAACAAATGACAAAAGTTAGATGCTGTCCCCAGGGGCAGTTTTATTCCCTGCTCAAGCCGTGAGGGTGCCACAGGCAATGCTCAGAGTTGATGTGCAATCTGTTTCTTTCTGTGACCAGCTGAGAGCTGAGAGTTTCTGTGACAACCACCACTTTTCACTAATGGAGAGTTAATGGTAACACAGCACCTAAAAGAATTGGCCTTTTGTATCGTTCAGAAGGAAGAGTAGAAAGAAAAGGTGAGAAAATTTCATAGAGACTTCAGTACAATGACTGACCAAAGAGAAGGGTTTTACAAGTGCAAGGAACACTGAGGTGTTGTGTTAGGTTAGGTTCACACTGGATGTATCTTATTTACATGTGCTGCTTATAAGACTTGGATTTGAGGAGCTGCTTAAATGTGTTTAATGAAAGTCAAAACCTCACAAAATTCAACAGGCAGCTCCCTAACATGTTTAGATATTTTATCTGGCAGGAAGCAAGTTCAGATAAGAGTAGGCAGAAAATAATGAAAGTCCTCAAAATCCACATTGTTTAGCAACTGGATAATGATTTAATTACAGATTTGATGGCAGAGAGCTTAATAGCCAGCATCATTGTCTCATAAAGTCTACCTGCAGTGGGCTCTGCTGAAGAGAATGTGCCCTCTCCAACCCATTTGAATGCTTTTTGGTTTTCACTCTTCTGTGCGAGGGAAGTAGAACTATTTTGGTGGAAAAGGAAGACTTTAGCACCAGTTTCTTAAGGCACAATTTGAATAATTGTGAACTAGTACTAGATTCATAAGCTATGGTTCCAATACAACTGTAAAGAAATAACCATTCTCTAAGCAATGTATTAACCACAAAGGTTCTAGAACATATAACAGAAATAAACTTTGTGAGGAAAGGTACATAATGTGAACCAAAAATTAATTTCTGTTTTTTCATCTTTTTCCCCCCCCATTCTTTGTCATTTCTTCCTTTGAACACTAAACCTTTTACCTTTCAGCCTCATGATCCCTATTTTCAGAGTGCTAAAGGCAGCAGAACCATTGCAGTTAGAGCACAGTAGCAAATCATCTATCAAATAATCTTATCCAGGCATCTTAAAATTCATTTTTCTGCCTGACCTCCCACTCTACCTCCTTTTAAGAGAGGAACAGAAAGCCCCAGAGCTCTCACTTAAATTACACCAGTTCCCTCTACTCTGCTTATTAGTTTCAGGAGGCTCTAAATTTCCACCAATGAATGAGACTTGCTGGCTTTTCTTTAACCTCGGTCACACAGCTGTCATACTGTAATTGCAGACTTCAAACTGAAGAGAAGATAGTGAAGCAACTGCAAAGGTGATTCTTTACAGGGCAAGAAAAAAAGTGTGTTCTTACTTTAAATTAAACTAACCCAGGTGAAGACAAGACAGCATGCAAATGCTAGGTCAGGTTAAGGAGAAAGCCTGAGCAGAAGGAAACCTCTCTAACTCCTGTAAATTAGCCACAAAACCAGCTGCATTGCCTTTTTGAGCACTTAATCTACTGATAAATTTGGAGGTTGGTTATATAGGCAGAGACAAGAAAGGAGGCTGGGAAATATTCCCATAGGAACTTAGGGTCCAAGCCTCTGAGGACTGGTACCAAGAAAAGTGATACTTGTTTCTATTTAAGAACACCCTAATATATATCCTGAAGCATCAGTTTTCAAGGGCTGAGATTACTTATTGTGTCCTGTTCTCGGACCTGTGTTTTTCCCAACTTGATATGAGTGCAGCTGGGAATTTGGACCAAATTTTAGGCCACAGCAGCCCAGTAAGTTCTTTTTTTTTTTCAAAGTTATTATTATAACTACAGATTATTATTTTATTTTTATTTCAGATGCTGTTAGTTCCTATTAAACTGCAGCTCAAAAGCCTGTATTTTCCCACAGCAGCTATAACCCCTAGAGAGCATGTAGAGCTCAGAGAAGCAGCCAGCATTGTTTGTTTCTTGTGCATCACCCTCAGGGAAGGCAATGCTGGTACACCTCCTGTTTTCCTAGGAAATTATTTCCCCCTGCAGCAGAAGGGAGCTGTGCTAGCAATGGGAAGTGTAATTTGTAGCATGCTGAGCCATCTTCACTCAGTCTTGCCCTAGACAGTGAGTTGTTTCTGCAATTTCACATCATTTTGAAATGGGAATATATGTAAGTGCCTAGCTCTTAGAAGAACTCAGCAGATATGTGCCATACATGTCTATGTGGAGTGAAATGTGACAAAATTAGAAAGAGTATAAGAAGGAGAATAAGTATGAGCAAGCAAAAAAGTTCTTACAATCAGGCTGCTTGATCACTTTAGGAACACTTCAGTGGCAATTCTGCAGCTCCAGAAATACTGGGTGCTCAGCAATGCCACCCTAAAGTAGGGAATTTAAGTGGTTGTACACAGAACAGTGATATTAGCTCCCCAAAGTGCTTAACTTCCAAGGTCTTGACTTAGCAAAGCCATGTTATGCAGCATTGCCTGCATGAGAGTCTTCTTGAGGTAGTAATAATGTGAGAAAAAACAAGAAACACTGGTAATTAAATCAAAACAGTCTGAAGAACTTCACATGTTAATCAAAGATTGTCATAGTCAAAGGAGTCAAAAATACTTAGGGAAAAACCCAGGTCTAAGGAAAAGGAGTCTTGTGTGCACAGATAGCTTCTTGTAGGCTCTGGTTTCCTCTCTCTCCACCCTAGGTTGTGAGCAGCTGTGCTTAGAAGTCTGTGGTTGCCTCAGTAGGCTCAGGAAATGTGCCTGGTGCCTGTGGTGCGCTTCAGCACAGCCAGAGTCAGATCAGCCTGAAATATCTCAAGGAACAAGAATCATGAGACATGAAGGGCGAATGCTCAAAATACATTTGCAGAACAATGGACTCAGAGGGCAGAAGGTGACATGAATGTAAAAGAATCTTGAAAAATTCCACATGGAGAAAAAGTAGAGAAATGAAATCCTGCCACATATTATCCATTTTTAATGAGGGAATCTTTGATGAGGTCTGAGGTGTCCTGAAAGGAAACACTAAGATAATTATGTTAGGTGACTTTTAGGAGTTGAAATCAATAATTGCTTTATATAAAATTTGTGAAACTCATAGTGAAGTGCTGAATTACTCATGCCATAGGATTAATAAAAAACCCACTTACAATGGACCTTTCTGGCTGGAGTACCTTAATTGAAGTCCATTTAAAATCTATCTAGGAGTCCTTAGTTCTAAATTAAAGACTTTCTTAGCTGGTTTGGCTGCTTCTTGCTGCCACATGCCAGAGGCATTTTTCATTTGCCTAGGTGATAATATGCCCATTGTAATAAATATTCAATCATACAGTGAACTGCTTGGCACTTGAATTTTTTTTCTAGATTACTGTCAAGTCAGCCAGCTTGAAGGGGCAGCAGGTTATATTCAACAGCTGGCAAGTTCTGGCAGTAAATAAATAGTCCTTTTTATTTACATATTTTCCTGATTTATTTACATATTTTCTCTTTGTTGTCTTTTATTGACTTACACATAATGTATTTGATTTACAGCCTCTAGAGGTAATAATACCAGTAAGAAAGAATGTGCTACTATAAAGAGATAGAAGAGCTATATTACAATACTATATGCTGTATTCCATTGAGCATACATGAATGAGAATTGAATATCAGGAGAGGGAGAGAGTGAGGCATCTATCTTTCTGTCTGTACCTGTGTATAAAGCCATACGTGTTGCCCTACATATGAAAATGTGACTGCAACAAAAGTAAGGCTTTGATGTTCCCTATATTTTTTATTGAATTAGAAGAAAAAACATGACCACAATTTTTGCAATGGGAATATTTCAAAAAGGAGGTGGAAAAGCCTTGGAAGGGAATATCTGAGTGGTGGATAAACAAGAAGAAATAGCAGTGGGTAGAATAAAGCTGGTCACCCCTAGATGCTAGTCATGCTATTTTATGTTGTATTATTTCCTCCAGGACACAGGCGATTTGCCATGTGTAGCCATTTCTAAAATATTAACCTCTGGGATCTGAGTTCTGCTCACCTAACCCACTGAAATACTTCTACTCCAAAACAAGATTTCTTGCAGTCTGACTTGGCCCTTGAAAGGCTGGATATGTTTTTTTCTGCATTTGAAAGTAAAACTGTAAACATTGCAGTCACATAGCTGGCAATAAGAGGATTTAATGTTTCCTCCTTCTCACCAGGAATTGCATCTGAATTGTTTGCAATTAAAACAAACTTGCAAATACAATTACAAATTTTGGCTTAGAGAAGCAGCCAGTGCATGCCAGGGACTTGCAAGGATGCTATTTGATTATAAAGATGCAGCCCGCAAGTACAGAACTGAGGGATTGGGGTGGGATGGGGACAATGAGCTGGGCAGGAAGGAACAGGGAAAGGATCACAGTGCTGCTGCTGGGGAGATGGTATTAAAAAGTTTGTTATGGGAAAGATCCACAATGCCATCACTCGTGGGGCTCCTCCACAGCTCCTGTCAAGGCACTCTTCCTGAGGCAATGGACAGGGTTATTTTGTCTGCCCTCCACCTTCCCCTTAGACATAATGCACAGCACTAAAATGTGGCCTCCCCTTTCTTCTCCCTCTTCACAGAGGACTAGTGACTGATTTCCTGCAGCTGCCAATTTTTACTGTGCTATCTGGCTCATCCCCATCTCCTCCTACTGCATGGGATAGCCTTGAAATCTTCCCACAAAGCGGGGTTTTCAGATGATGTGCAGTCATCTCTTTCAAGGACTGAAAGCAGGGAGCAGTCATGACTAACAGGGTATTTCAAACTGGATGTAGGAGCCAGAGGTTGCTGGATCAGGAAGGATGACATTAGAAAGCAATCCAAAACCAGGATGATGTTTTCTGCTGTGCTGTGTGCGAATATGTGGAGCAGAGAAGCCATTTTCACCCTCCTACTCTGGAAGCCAGATGAATGCCAGTTCAACATTTGACATAATTTGAAGTATGCTGGGATCCTGACAATACAGCATCTAGAGCTAGATGTTCATTGTGCACCAGCCAGCTGGTTGTTTCCAGCACGCTGCTGTAGCTCTTCCTCCAGCACATGCCATACCCCAGCACTAAAACTGCATAATAGCCAGGTAGCCTTGCTTTAGCCTGCTCATAAGCTCTATTGGACTTCCCAGTAGGGATGAAACACAGGGCTGGCTCAGCGTGGCTGAGGAAGTTGTTTTCCAAGCTTCTGGCTTTCTGTGCCATGGGACAACAGAGGCAGAGTGAGCAGAAATTTGAAATGCAACACATCCAAAGGAGAAGCTGCCAAATGTCCACCTGTGCTTCTACTGAGAAAAAAGGAGACTTTTAGAAGGGGGAAACATTTGGTATTCAAAGATCTACAGCCTGCTAAGCCAGTATCTCTGTACTTTTCATTTAGCTTAATGACAACCACAAAAGGCTGGCAAGCTTCTTTCTTCAACTTACTGAAGCATTACGCTGGTATGTGGGAGTATTGGCTCTGGCAGGCATTGTGTGCTGTTTCATTTGTGAGTGAAAGAGGCTGTCTGCATTCTGAGGCATCACAGTGAAAACTATACTCAATTTGTGGCAGAATAATAAGGTGATCTGTTGTATTGCTTATGGAAGTAGAAAATGAGCTCTGCTCTAGGTGTATAATTTTCTACCATGGAAGCAACAGAAGCATCAGAAACATGCAGATGCTCGTACGTGCTGTGCCCCACACAAAGGATCTTTGCTTGCTCATATATGAGCACATGCATATACCTGTAAGGGGAGGGGCTGTATTATCTCTGGCCTGTATCTGTGCAGGTCTTCAGCCTCTGGCGCAGAGGTTCTTGTGAGGTATCAAAGGTCATGGTGGAGAGTTATTATTGGAAGCGTGATGAATATTCCTCCACCCAAATTTCAGTTATCGGGACCACAAAAACCTGCTTTTTTTTAAAATGGAAATAAAAAAGAGATCTGTTCAGTCACATTAAAACAGCTGTGTGTTTTAATATCTGTAATGAACCTGTGCTCTACTTATATTCCTCTAAAGAGTAGGATGTGCCATTGATCAGGCTGTGAACTTAGCAGTCAGTCAATGCTGGGCAGAAAAATGCAGAAATATTTTTGTTATAACAGGTTATGGGAAGGAATGCGAGAAGATACTCCTTTAAGCAATAAAAAGTAACATAAGTTACTTTTCTGTAAGAAAGGGAGCAAAATATGTTTTAGAGGTGAAGGAAAAAGGTGTGTAACTGGCAACATTTAAATGTTTTTTCTTCAAATGCACCCATCCAGGTTTGTCTAATGACTATTTTCTGTAGAAACAGCTGCAGGTCTGAGCTCAGAAACAGCTGTCTTGTTTCTCTGCATACACTGCAATAAGGTGTTTTTGGACAAAGTGATGCTCAGTTTGGAAAATTGTAAAGGAGAGAGATGGAGAAAGAAATGAACAAAGATCTAGTGTAAAAACTGTGTGGAAGTAATGCTTATGTCTTCTCTGTGACATAAGGTAATGGCTCTGCCTGATGTAATGGAGCAGAAGTTGCCATCTTGAATTTAAAGAATCAGAGCAGTGAAAGTAAAAAAACCAAAACTACAGTATCAATAGATAGCAAACTCTTCCTAAATTTCTGCTGGTTTTTAGCAGTATTTTCAAGATTGAATAAAGTTAATTCTGAGACAAAAAGAAATAACTCTGGTCAGTAATATAAAATCATACTGCTAAATATTTGATGAAACAGGGGTATTAATTACTGAGAACCAGAGCTCTCAAACCCAGTATTCAGAAGCCCAAAATAATTACATTTTATGATTTCCACCAAACAAGATTTTCATCACAATCTTTCACAGTCACTGCTGATTCAGAAGGGTCTAACTCTTTTTTAAGTCTGTAGTGCTTTCTCAATGCAAATAAACCAAAATATGCTGGTATGTGTAATGAGAAGCATGGCCAGGAAACCCAGAGAATTTACTGTTTGGTTTTCTCTAGTACTGTTGAGGCTGTACTTGAAGATGGTCCAAATCTGGATTTCCAATTAAAAAGAGGTGTTGAGATAGGTGACAGGTTCTGGATAGGTTATCCAGAGAGGGACCAGAATGTCAGGGACCTCAAGCTCATGACCTCTGAGGAGACCAAAGGGAGCTGCCTGTGAAGAAAAGGAGGCTAAGAAGCTCTGTGATAGCCTGCATCTGTCTCAATGCCAAAGATGGCAAAGCTAAACTTTTCTCAGTGGTAGCAGATTACACAAAAGCAATCCACAGAGTGAGGATTTAGAGCTTCAATGATTGGGCCATAAAAAAACTTTAACACAAGTAGGGGGTGGTGGAGGATTTCAGAAGTCAGCTACATCAAGTCTTGGCTGACCTGATTTCATATTGCGATAGCGCCGAGTCTTCTTTCAGGTTATCTCTGTAATGAATGTGAGATGGGAAATCTCTGTGACACGGCTCTGCTGCACTCTGGGAATGCCTGAGGCTGTAATGACATTTGTGTCATTTACCCCCTCACCAAGAGGGGAAAGCAGCCATGCATTTTCCATTATAAGCTCATTATAACATGTAAGCCTATTAAAGCCATAAGGACACGAATTTCTGATTTAAGTTCTCAATTCCCAGCAATGAAGAATCCTGTCAGAGGACTTATATTCAATTTACTTTGCCAGCCGTCTTGCTTGCTTCATATATATGACATATTTGCCAAAATAGCATTTATGGGTATTTTTTCTTATCAAAAGCCAAATTTTAATAAAAAGCAATTCCCTTGGATTTCAGCAAAAGTATGGGAAGCATCCAGTGAGAAATCCTAATAATTCTGTTTCTGAGGTGCTGATATCAGAAGGTATCTTTCTTCACTCCCACTGACAATAAAAAAACATTCAGATTTTTAAATAATTTATTTGATGCAGTTCTATGCCATCATGCTACATGGTGAGAATTGTTTGTAATTTCTTGCAAGCTGGCTGAGCAGCTGAATTTGTGATGAGCACCCATTCATAATTTACAACACTGAAAAAGAAAAAAGACTAACTTTGCATTAATTTTCCTTATTTCTATTACACATATTCACTGAGACCTAATTAAAACTCTATTAGATTAGAAAGCAAGAAACTGAACATGAGTTTGGAAGATTTTAGTGGATATAGTCCAACACTTCTTAAACAGCTGCATTATGGATTTCAATGGGACATTAATTATGTAGGGAAATTAACTTCCAGAAGTAATTAATATAATCACTCTTTGAAAAATTTAACCAGAAGTCTAATCATTAAATTACTTCATACAAATACTCAGTGTTTGATGAAGGAATTGAATGACTGGAGGGGTCCGCTCCCTGAGAGCTGACATTGAAACCAGTGAAGGATATGAAGAAACACTTTCTGCCTCCTTTTTCTAAGTGTTCTGTCTTCTTTTCTGTACTGATTCAGAGACCCTGAGTGTGCACAGTTCTATTAGCAGGAAGCTGAAACTTGCCAAAAATTAAACTACATAGCAGGCTGTCTTTATGTGGTTCATGACTGTTATCTGTTATTTGCATGATTTTTAACCTGGCTACTTTCTTTTTAGGATGAAAAGACATGCCTAATTATCTGAGTTTTTAAAAAACAACAAGATACACAGTATCTTGTCCTCATCTTGTACCTTTATATTTTCTGATATGAAATGGAGGTCTCCTGTGGGGAGGAATTGCTGCAGTGGCAAACTGTTGGATTCATCCCTTTACTCCTATCACCATGGGACAAAAGGAGTGAAGGAATTGAGTGGTGGTGTCAGACTTGCAGCAGCTCCTCTGTCATCTCATATTCCTCTGGTATGGAAAGGAACTAATCAAACCAAAGGAGGGTCACAGGATAGCAGCTTTTTATTCATTAAGTCTCCAGCTCTGGTGGTAGCTTTTTAGAAACTCTCACAGGATCAGGCTTGCTCTATGTAATAATTTTATTTATAAACCATGACACATTCACTGTATATCTCTGCTATGTTGTTTAAACACACATACTGAATCAAGTATGGGCTACTGGGGAGAAAAAAACCACGACAGACAAGCAGAATAGCAAAGCAATAGTTTCAGGTGAGTCGTCTCTCAATAGCCATGTAGGTGAGGTGGCAAAATGATGGAACTGCCAAAAATAAAGGGGCCACTGAGGAGCTCTTGCTGGTTACTGTGGTTTTCTGAATAAGGCTTGAAAGTCCGAAAGTGCAGATCCTGGGGGTAGGTAGCTCTGGGATGTGGAGCTGGCAGGAAATTGCTCATGATGACTTCAAACAAAGATGAATTGGAGAGGAGCACCTGAGGCAGCTGGCTCAGTTCTGCATTGAGAGGAGACCAAATCATGAGAAAGGCGGGCTTCTGTGGAGATCTAGTTAGTTAAAGTCACCTCTCAAGAGTTGTGAGGAATGGTCAGATGGCTTTCTGGCTGTATCTGGAGCTGAAAGTGTGTTATGAGGAACAGGGATTGTATTATAGGGACTACATTAAATGATTTACAGATTTGAACATCCATCTTCCATCTGACCCTTTAAACCTAAACCCATGTTATGAAGGTAGAAATGTTTGAATATGAAGGTTTTTCTATTTTGTGTATTTTGCTAGCAAAATTAAAATGAATAAAAAACATAAATTAAACATGCAAATTAAGTGAATTAATATCATAACACAATAAGAACCTAATTAGCCATATGCTTAAGCTGACCTGATTAAACTAATGCTTTTTAATATGTTTCATACCATAAATTGGAAAACCAGAGGTCATGTTTACTTATCAACCTGTCAGATCCAGCATTAACTTGACTCACTCACAATGATGGTATGAGAATATTTTTATTCTGGCAGGTATTATGTGTATATATAAATATATATACACAGAGTAATCTCTTGTGGAATTAATATAAAGATTACAGTGTTGATGGTGTATAATGCTCATCCCCTAAACTGTCAAAAAAAAGTCAGTGCTTCATGACTGGCTTAAATAAGGATACATGAAATATTCTGATGTAGTTCAAGATAGGAAAGCAAAGAAGACTCCACAGCAAAGAAGGCACAAGCAGCAATTTCAGTTTTAAGCAATGGAATTAGGATAGGTTGAATTCCCAGCATTGTCCTAGAACTTAGGATTACTGAGTTTTTAAAATAACATTGTGGCATACTGGATGTAAAAGGCAGTTGACTGCTTCACTTCTAGAAGCTTGCCCAGTGCATGGTCTTTAGCTGTGTCAGGCATTACAAGGTGTTGGCAAAGCCATTCACTTTGAAGCAGCTTTGGAGTGCAAGATGGACCTTTGAATAAGCACTTTTTTTTTTTTTTCAATGACATAGAGAAAAACCAAAGGAATTTGAGGGTCAAAACTAGAATATCCAGCGGAACTATCTGGAGCCTCTAATGCCACTGAACCACGTGGTTTTCTTTGTTTTCTTGCTCCTATTGTCTTCAGTAGTCCAGAGCTGTATTTCATCTGCTGTTGGCCCAGTGACCAAGGGAATGCCAAGATGTGCCGTCCCTCTTCACTGCAGAGGAAGGTGCAATGCCTCTGGCAGAGGTAGGCAATCTAAGTGGCAGTGCAGAATGAATGCTGTCTGGTGCAACTCCCATCACTCAGCATGGCAAAACATGTAATCTGAAATAGTTTTGAGGGGGGAAAAAAGAAGAAATTCTGAAAGTAGTAATTTTTAAATGGAAAATTTCAGTTACCTGAAACGCTGTTTTCTGTTGATATCTACCTGACTTTGATTGGAGTAAATCTTCCTTGAGGGAAAAGTCTAGAAAGTCAGTAGTTCAGGGTTTCCACAATCCAGCCACGGGTCAGGTAGCCAGTGATGCCTGGAATACCACAGGAGCCCATGGTTATGCTACGCAGCCATCACCTCTGTGGCTGCAGAGTGTACATATGCTAAACCTAATATTATACAAAAATAGGCATAGCCCTACGTAGGCTTCAGAGATATATTTTGATCTATATAATTTCCATTATGAGGCCATTTAGGATTTTAGGGGCCTATTATGCAAATTACTATTCATACTATGAATTACGCAATAATATAATCCATTTTTTACTCTGTTTCAATGAATGGGTAGTTATCCAGGAGCAGGGCAGGAAATTCAAAGCCACTGAAAAAATAGATCAAATGGAATCTGTAACAACAAGATGCAGCAACTTTCCTCCAGGCTCTTCTCCAGTGGGATTGTTCTAGCTCTGAGTATTTCATATTCTGGATATGTCTCTTAAGTCTAGCTAGGTGAGGGTAGCCACATCTGTCTCTGTTTGGGTTTGCATTTAGTAGAAGGCTGATTGCTCTTTGCTATTGGATTTTGCTGCATAAGGACCTCTTGCTTTCTGTTAGAATTATTTTTTTCTTCTGCACCCATTCTGATAGGTATTGTGCCAATATGTATCATGACTTACAGTTATTTTCCATTCATCTTTTTAGATGGTAATTGGAACTTTAACAATACAAGTTGCATAGGTTTTCACAAGTTGATATTGCTTAATATCAAGTACTTGGGGGAAGAATGGTCTGACACTAAATAAATGATTGTAACAAAGATTTTCAGGAGCAAAAGTCAATATAAAAATTCCATGGGCTGTATTGAATAGACAGTAGACACAGAAGTCTACTCATTTTAATTGTTTTGGATTTACCCTTAGGAAGGTGGAAGATGTAGCCCTTTTTAATGCATTAAACAGAGAGGAGAGTTGTGTGTTACTGGCTGTTAATTCTGTCCCTCATGGAAAATTTCTGCCACAACAGGAACCTGTAGAATATGTAGAGTATTGCTGCATGTTCCTAAAATGTGCAGGAGATCTCTAGGGCTACTAGTTAAGTGTTTTGACTGCCAGCTTCCATAAATTACATAAATCTAAATGGAATTATATATAAATATAGAAGGGGGACAGAATCACCATATTTTTTCCATTCAGAATTAATAGTGGACTCATAAATCCCCAGACACTATATTTATGGTGATTAGTTAGGATTTCAGTGGTGGTGGGCTCATGTAGTTGTGTGGTGGTTGGCTATTGGCTCAATGCCTGGTGCCCACTAATGCTGCTTTATCATTGCTCTTTTCAAGTGGACAAGGGAGAGAAAATATCACAAAAGGCTCTTGGGTCCAGATAAGGGCAGGGAGAGATCACTCACCATCATGAGCAAACCAGACTCATCTTGGGGAAAATAATTGAATTTATTAGCAATTAAATCAGAGTAGGAAAATGAGAAGTAAACCAAAATTTTAAAAACACCTTTGTCCCCCACCCCTCCCTCCTTTCTGGGTTTACCTCTCTTCCTGATTCCCCACCTTCTTACCCTGAGCAGCACAGTGTGACAAGGAGTGGGGGTTGCAATCACTTCATCACAGTTGTTTCTGCTACTCCTTCCTCCTTTCTGGGGAAAACTCCTCACACTCTTCCCTTGCTCAGTATGGGGTCACTTCCATGAAAGACAGTTCTCCAGAAACTTCTCCAAAGTGAGTCCTTCCCAGAGGTGCAGTTCTTCAGTTCTCCAGCACGGAGCCAGCAAACCTGCTCCAGAACGGGCTCCTCTCTTCACAGGTCTCCTGCCAGGAGTCTGCTCTGGCATGGGCTTCCCATGGGGTCACAGCCTCCTTTGGGGATCCATCTGCTCCTCTGTGGAGTCCTTCATGAGCTGCAGGTGCATCTGTGCTCCACTGTGGCACTCCATGGGCTGTAAGAGATCATCCTGCCTCACCTTGGTCTGCACCATGGGCTGCAGGGGAATCTTTGCTGTAGTACCAGAAGCACATCCTCTTCCTCCTTCTGCACTGACCTTGGTGTCTGCAGAGCTGCTCCTCTCATGCATTCTCTCTCCTCTCTTCTCTGGCCACAATTTGCTTCTGCACAAACCTTCTTTTTTTCCTTCTTAAATCTGTTATCCCAAAGGAACTACCACCATTGCTAATGGGCTAAGACTTACTCAGGGACAGGTCCATCTTGGAGCCAGCTGGCATTGCATCCTTTGGGCATGGGGGAAGTTTCTAGCAGCTTCTCAGAAAAACCACTCTTGTAGCCCCCTCTGCCACCAAAACCTTGCCACACAAACCCAAAACAAAGTGCTTGCCATACAATTAATGTTTCAGAGTAGTCCTTCCATCACGCCCTCTTACACATTTCTCTTGAGTCAGTGGTCCATAAAGATCCACTAACAGTAGGGTTGACCTTTGCCTTGGGGATGGAGATTGCAAAGTGCAAGATTGTGGCAGAAAATTCCTTTCAGTCAAGGCATTAAACAGAACTGACATCTTTCCTGCAGTATTTGTTGTATTAGCTATACTTAGGAAAGGAGTAAGTGCAATTGTAGCAGTAAATTTGTCTGCTGCAGTTGGTACATTTCCAGTATCTCATGGGGCCCCTGTAGATTTGTGAAATGTTATTAATTTTTGAAATTTCATATTATTTTTTCATTTCTCAGAGCCCTATAGCTCTGAGACCATTCTATTAAAATAACAATAGTAATTTATATTAAAATGTATCAAAAGCTGATCTATTTTCCCTCAGAACCTCTGATCAAGTCCTACAAAATCTGAGTCTTTTGTAGGGACTCTTTTTCTGGAGACAATTTTACCAAATCAGATTTTTTGAATGGTCACAGCTGTTATCCTCCCTCAAAGAATGGATATTACCTTTGCCTTTTGTTTGTAGCTCAGTCTTGCTGATTTATAAAGACTGACATTAATTCCACCAGCTACTTCACTAGGTGTGTATCACACAGCTCCCCAAAACTTATGTCTCTATGAGCATCTCCTCTGTCAGGTCTTGTGTTAGAATTAGAAGAATTTTACATAAGGAGGTGATTTGGACCTATCTGCTTCAGTCTTCTTTGAAAGGAATCAGGTCCTCTTTGAATAAGGACTTTCATACTCCCATTTGTGTGCAGAGATTAGAGAAAGTATGTACATCTTACCTTTGAAGTTAGGACTCCTGTTAATTTGTGTTTTTCCTGCAGGGGTTGACATGATTAGCCAAAAATCTTTGGTGCAGTTCATTACAAAATAAAACCTGGCTTCTGAATCACCAGGGAAGTCTCTGTGGAAGAGGCTTAGGATCTGGGTAAGACATGTGAGCATTTAAATGAATGCCTCTCATTTTACACTCAGAATAAAAAACCCCTTTGCTGTCATTTGAAGTGATGAAAAAAATTCCTTTGATAAAAGGAAGGCAGCTACTCCTATTATTTCTTTAACTTCCCTTTTGCTTTTGTTTTTTGTTAAACAACAAAGACTATGTTCAAGATCTCAATATTCATTGTTTTCACGCTGAACTGAAAATAGCTCAGTGGTGATAATAGTTCCTTCAAATCTCCCTGAATCTGCAGGACAAAGAAATTTTTTTCTTCCTATCTACATGGGCTCTGAGTTAAAATTTAAGAGAAAAATATCTCATTTATTCTGGTAATATAAAGTTTGATGTTGTTGCAGAATAAATGGTAAAGCAGGTAGATTTAAGTGAGAGCTCTCTACATATGATATTCTCCAAAAGAAAGCTTAAAAATCTCAAAAGATACTGTTCTAGGGAAAATATGGTAGAAACATTTTTTCAATGTTCGTAATAAATACATTTGTACCGTGTCTAAACTGCTACAAATCTGAAATCCAATAAGGTTTACAATACCTTTGCCTGGAAACAGAGTTAAAAATACTGCAGAAGAGATTGTGTAAAAACGATAGTGTATTTAATTTTATTTCATTTCAAAGGCTGTTGAAAAAAACAATAAAAATAGATAATCTTTCCATGTTGACTCCTGAGATAAGGAATATCAGGCACAGAGCTGGAATACTTGCAAAGTATAAGTGTGGACAGGTGTAAAATAGCTTCAGCTCCATTTGCTTCTGAATGTCTATACTTCTACAGTGAAAGACGCCCAAAAAAAGAGAGTCCCTTTACCTCAGCTGCTGTGTGATCATTCTGATGTGGGAAGCCTGTTAAAATTAAGCAGATTAACTATTTTCAGTGCAAAGTTTGCTACCTGAAACACTGAATATTCAAAACTTTAATGATCCATAAGGAAATAGCATGTTAGTTAAGAAGCAACAATTTTAAAATGTAATAAATTTAAATATTCTCTGATTATGGTATTGTATTATATATAGTTCAGCAATTAGATCATCAGTTACTAAATGTATTTGCTACCAAAATAATTGAAATGTTAATTACCAAATTCTCAGTTGGTTTTCAGCTAGAATGCCAATTCTTAGACCTGGAGCAAATATCAGCCTTCATGTAGGCTTTGTTAATACTAAATCCTGGTTGGAAAAAAAAGACCCCAAACATCAAAATTGAAATGTATCTTTTCAATAGGAAAATCCAAATCGAATATATTTTCAACATTAAAATCCAAGAAAATGTTTCCTGGTTTTCAGAGGTGACTACATTACTGAATTTCTCTTAGTTGTTTTGAAGTTTTGATTTCTCATTATTAAATCTGAGCAAATTCATATCTGTTTCCAAAGTGTTGACAGCTATTTTTATTCTGCGCATGTGGGTATGCAAACAGGACAAATTTGCTACATTTGTATCTGAGGAGGGCATCAGGAATTACACGCCTGGCAGAGGCTTCAGAACTTCAGTGGCAGCGCCACCTCCAGCCCCCCTGACAACTATCACACAAGGACCCAGAGCTCATTGATACTCCCAGTTCGCTCCTAGAAAGACCTTTTGGTGCTGTCCACAGAAAAACACCCTCTGCTCTCAGTTTTCAGCCCCTCATCTATTTCTAGCCCTGTCTCCTTATCCCATCAATGGAAGAGGTATTTATGCTGCTGCTTTCTCCCCTCCTCTCTTGCCGCGACAGATTTTCTGCCCAAACATCCTAATTCTGTGCCCTTTGGTATTCTATTCTCCAGGCCTAACTCCAGTTCCTTTAAAAGTTTGCCAGTGCAAAAAGTCTTCATCTTTTCAACCTTCTTGGCTCTGAGCTTCCTCACTACCCACAAGCTCTTGGGTATCTTCAGTTTTCTCAGTTATGCCACACCCCGAGTTCCTTCTGCTTTTGTGTCTCTGGCTTGAGTGATGGTGCAGCTGACAGTGTTAGGAGGTGCAGACTCAGGCCTGGAAGGGGAATGTGGGCACTTGGAATGAGCTCCTGAGGTAGCAACAGGCTTTAGATTCTTCATGTTTTGATGTGTAAAGGATTGCCTGTAGATATCATTGCTGTTGTCTTCCATCTGACTTCATAACTGCTGCATGCTGCTGTCCAAGATTCTTCCTCTTCCCGTGTAATCAGTGGAAATGACTGAAGTTACCTCCCAACTCCCTCCCTCTAACCTTGTTAATGGCTGTAGATCCAGTTGTGCCCCCTGCCAAGCCTTCAGAGGTCTGTGAGCAAGGCTGCAGTTATTAAAAGACCACTCAGGATGCTGAATGTTAAATTAGTGTCAAGTCTGGGAAGGGTAGTGGTAATTACACGCACTAAGAAACAGAGTCATTCCTCTGGCAAGCACCCACAGTACCACCAACATCTATAGAGAGCCGGTCGGTGTCCTTGAGCTGGCAGGATGCCACTGCAGGTGCATGCCCTTCCATCATCCTGCATGCATCAGTCCACCCCTCCATGCCCTAATCTGGAGTAGAGGACAGAGAAAGAGAAAGAGAAATCAAAAGTCCATCTCTCTCAGAGGGCAGGATTTTGTGTGGCAGTAAAGCATTGGTGGCATTTTCTCTAATTGTTGTTCCTTTATAAACTTACTTAAGGCTATATAAGTATTCCTAAAAATTTATTTCAGACCACTCAGCCCCAAAGAAAATGTTTTATCCTTAATTTTAATGAAAAACTTTCATATCTCTGCTGGAGAATAAAAGGCTTAAATGAATTGATACTTACTTGAAAATGAAAAATGGTGGTTCTGATCTGAATTACTATTTTGGTACCAAAATGTGTTTCTATTACTGGGTCCATTATTAAAAATCATGTTTCTTGGTCCTGGTCTCCAGTTTCCCACCCTCCACTCTGCCCCATGAGAGAGGCTGTGTGCATGCAGTCATGTTTAACTCCATCTTTGTTTGAAAAGTGTGCTGGTTACGTGCAGGGTATTACCAGCGGCAGCTATGTGTTTGCCTTTCATTTAAAACAAATTGGAGGAAACTGCCCAGTTTCCATTTTTGCCACTAGAAACCTTCTGGTACTGCTTCTTTGAGGATATGATCCCTTTCATGCCTCCTACTCTTGTTTACAGAAGTGATGAATGCCTGGAAACATGCCATTTTTCCTTACCTGAGAGCTGTCGTAGACATCCTTTTCACTAAAATCCTTTCTTTAGGATTTTTTCCTTCTGGGAAGCTGAGGCCCCAGAAACAAGATGTAAACAATAGATTGTCTGCTGCTGTGGAATGCAACAGGTGGGTCTGTGATTGGTCTCCTGGGGAAGTTTTGGTTCAGTGACCAGTCACAGCAGAGCTGGCTTGCGGAGTCTGTCAAGGCCAGCTTGTGTGTTATCATTCTTTCTATTCTATTCTTAGGTAGTTAGCAGCTTCTGGAAATTCTCCCTTTCTTTTTCTTTTTAGTATAGTATAATAGATGTATATATCATAACATAATAAATCAAGCCTTCTGATCATGGAGCCCATCTCGTCTCTTCCTTCACCCCGAAAACCTTGTGTCCAACCGACGACAGAGAGCAGGAGTGGAGCCATGCTGTCCTTATTCACCTTCATTCTACAGTGGCTTTGGTGGAGCACAGCATCCCATTCCTGTGCAGGATCATGGAATAGGAGAACAAAATGCCGCCAAGACAGAGAGAAGTGCAGTTCTTAAGGGGGTCAGTCTGGCTTTGGGGAATTTTTTTCTGGGAATATTTGCAAATGAACACAGAGATTGTAAAAATTATTATTGCTGTTACCACAGTTTTTGTGGTGCCTGTTCTTGTTGCTGTGACACTTCATAGCTTCAGTCATGAGTGGGACCTCACTGCGTAAGAGAAGAATTGTTTGTTCTCCTGTAACTGGAAATCTCAGTTTGTGTTTGGCAGCCCTCTCTACTCGATATTAAAATCTTTGGTTTAAAGTTTGAAAAAGCTTTGAGCACCATTGTTACTACTTTTTGAAAAGCATTTTTTGAGTTAAAAAAATGAGCTGTGACTTTTCCATGTGCCCTACTTTACTGACAATTCAACTTTAGATTGAGTTAAAGCCATAAAGATAGCTCCTACGAGAGTATCAGCTGTGGTTTGATAATATATTGTCTCTGGCAAAAATATCAGCTTTAAGACTTTCTACACATATGATATTCCTACATCCTGCCTCTTCACCTCTCCTCTACCTCCTGGCTCATTGTAAATATATACTAGCCTGGCTGGTTTTTAGGGATGGTCCACATCCTTGGTGGGCTTTTTAAGCTAGATGACATATCATCTGATATGATTTAGAGCCCCAGTTGCATTTTCCTTGTATGAAGGATTGCTGTGGTAAAGGAGCGGGGTTAAGTGGCAGGAATCATAGTACCATAAAAAAACCTTAGGTTGAGAGGGGTCTCAGAAGGTACCAGCCTCTGGCTCAAGACCAGACTACCATCAAAGATACAGCAGGTTTCTCCTGGCTTTATCCAATCAGATTTTAGATGTCTTTAAGTATAGAAAATCTTTAACCTCAGCTCTACAATCATGATGCTAATAAAGGAGGAAAATATAGAGGTTGCATGCCAGCTGTGTTATATTTTGATAATTGAACAGGTCTATGGGCTATCACCCCTTCTGTTCCATCATAGATTTAGAAATAGTTTATGTCTCAGAGGAGTAATGGCAGCTCTGTAAGGTGCTTGCACTTTGGCTAATGAGTCTTTTTTCATAATGTGGCTGATTATCTCAGGAGACATGAGCTGAAGGATCTGCATTATTCCCAGTCTGAAACAAACCCAGGTAACTGTTCTGTATGTATAGTGAGGTAGTGCACTGGATAGGCACCCATGATTTCTCCTGGACAATGTGCACACGATAAAAAGGAGTGGATTTGGGAAAGTGAGCCGGATTTCTCTGTTCATGTGTCAGTGCTTGGATCAAATTCCTAATCTGATATCCAAAGGAAAGAGAGCTGCAAAATCAGCTAAAGCTACTGCAGTATCAGTCCATTTGCTTGTGCATTAATTCTTTGACCACCTGTAAATGTCTGGTGCATGAAGCAAGTGAAGGATTTCTGTTTGTGCAACAGTGCTGCTTAATATTGACAGTTTTTTCAAGCTATTGGAAGCAGCTGAAAGGGAAGCATGCCAGGCAAACCAGGCCTGACTGCAAAACAATAATTCATTCAGTCTATTCGTCACTTAGCTGAAATTTGTGTTCCATTTAAAGAAAAATGGAAAAAAAGAAATAATGAACTCAATTCATTAGCTTCTACTCATGCAATCGTGAAGTTATCTGGCTTCACATGAAGAAAAAAAAAAGAATGGAACAATATTTACAGGATATTTATTTAAATGGTGAGTTAAATATAGGTACAAACTGCTGAAAAAAATTCTGCAGGCTTCTGAAAGCCTTAAACACACTCCTAGAGAAATTGATATAAAGCCTTCTACCCATTGCTTACAAAGGGAGCTAGAGAGTAATAGCCCTGCTTTCTGGTGCAAACTGGAATGGAGCAATGTTGATTCATACTAGATTTAAAAGGCATTTGGGGTACTGGAAGGTTGACTTCAGCAGGAGCTGACTATCCTCATTTCTGCATCTTGTTAGGCACGAATGTATTTCTGTGTGCCTTTTCCTTATATCTTAGGAACAGAATTCTGAGGCCTGAGTATTTTGTTGGGAAATGTGCCTGTCCCCAGGGACTCATGTGGAGAGCTGCCATGCTGTCCAGGGACCAGACCAGCTGGAGGAAGACCAGAAACAAATAGTGACAGCACAGCAGCAGCTTGCAACTGAACTGGAAGGTACTGCCATGAATTCTTCTGCCTCAATCCCTCTGCCTGATTCATTGTTGACTACATATGGTTCCTTGTTATAGTTTGATAAAAAGTTATTTTTGGTCAAAATCCTCTTTCTTTCAGAATATAATTATTTCTTGCCTTCAATTCAGTGTTAGAGCAAATATGACCTAATAATGGTTCATGTTCTAGGGCACCACTTCCTAATTAAGAGAATTTCACCTGTATCTTTTGATTGAATATTTATGCAGATCTCCCAGGATTAGAAGGTACACAGCATGGCATGGACCTTCTGGTCCCCCCAAGGTGCATGGCCTTTGGGTCACTGATATTAGCATTGCTGAGGCTCACCTCCACAGAGAGAGGGTGGCTGATTGCAAGGTGAGTGAGACACAGATCACTTCACTTCTGCTGCATCACAGTTCACTTGGTGAAGTGATAATCCAGAAGCCTTCAGACTGTGGGAACACACTCTGTATCCAGGAATTTAGAAGTCAAACACTGTCTTGGACTGCAGACATGTCATCTGCTTAAAAAACCTGTCTTAATTCTTATTGCCTTACATATTAGTTCTGTTTTGCATCACTGCCTTTCTTTGGCCCCAGTATTGTTGCTCTTCCTAAACATTGTATTGTGTACTAGATTTTAAGAATAATTGTTTTCAAATAAGTATTTTAAGCAATTTGGGGCTATTATAACTACTGAAAATAAAACCATCCCATCTTACTTACATAGGGGATGTGTGAAAAAAACCACAAAACAAAAGGCAGGGAAAAAAAGAAAATTAAAAAAGTTAATAGGGAAACAGACTATTCATCTGATATCAAAATTAACATATGTGAAATAGCTACTAAAAACAGCAATATGGATTTCAAATGTGTATGGACCAGGCAAAATAGTGAGAGAAAGTACACACAGCAGATGAAAAGATCAGATCAGAGCCAGAGACACCAGACAGAAGTAGAAAGCAGAAAAGAGGGTGTCAGAGACTTCATAAAAAGCTTTGAGAAAAATAGATCCTGTATTTAGTAGACAATCTGTGCAATTTCTTTAACATGAAAGAGCTATGACAGTATTTTCCAGGATCTAAATTCCACAAAGTAGGTTTGAAATTCTGGTAACCTTAACATGCAATTATATGTTAAATGAAGGGCAAGGATATTTATCAAAGTGACTTTGTGGGTTTGGTTTGTACAATGACAAGTCCTTTGTGAATTATGGTGGAGTACATAATACTGAACTTATATATTTGTCTTGCAAGGAAAACAAAGTGTTTGAGTCCAGTTTCAGTGCAACTGGAGAAAGCATGCACACATACACTAAGGTGAGCTGGGTACACCTGCATGATGCGCATAGGCAAGGTAGTACAAGAATTCAATGTTTCTTCATAATTTTGGTTTTAGCTGTCAAGAATGACACTGACTTAGATTACAAGGCAGGCCTGTAACTGATTGTAAAGTGCAAAGAAATTGCTTTATCCATAAATTGTTCTTCAGCTTTCCTGAAATCAGTTTTCTCAACTGCATGCACAGTTTGCCTCCTCATTACCACTATTGTAATTTTGCCTTTTGCTTTAGTTTTCTCCCCTTATCTCTATGATTTGCTATGACATGCAGCTTGAACAGGCAAGGTCTGCAAGCTAAGTTGAAAAAAATGTCTTTCTTCCATCTTATGCTACTAATTTTGAGATATTTTAAGCACCAACTAGAGTCAATACTACTCTCCTCCCCTTTTATTTGTACAGGTGAAAATAATTAATAAGCTCATCTTGAAAAGAAATTACCAAATATATTACAGTGGAGAAGAAAGTGTAATTCTGCGATATTTAGCATCTATGATAATAAACATCTGCAACCATAGGAGGACAAGTATTCCATATGTGTGTAATTCATATAGTTTTAGTCTGAAAAGGTATCTACCGACTCTTTACATGTTACTCTGATGTTTTGAATCTGAAGCTGAATCTAATTCAGAACTGGGGTTTTTTTCTATGTAAGAACAAGCCTGTTGAGAATTTTGCAAGAGATATATGGAAGTGAACATAAACATTTTTAGGACTTACATTGTGAGGAATTGTGAGACCGAAATTCAAATGCTATTATTAATCATGATTTTCCTGTTAACAATGTGCTGAATATTCACTTGGAAAGGAAAAATACAAATTTAAAATTCTAGGAAAACGCCTTATGACATAAGGAACTATATATCATAAATATTAAACAGGGCCTAGCCAAGGCCTAATTGCTGTACAGAACAGACATATTATTTTCAGATTTTTCAGCCATTTCTTACAAATCATATATATTGGTAGAAAGTTAGGACTCTTCACAGTAGATCATGGGGATTCTCATGATCTTCTCATGGTCTACTCTTCACAGTAACATGAGGATTAAATTCATCAGGAGTAGTATTCATATGTACATTCATATGTATTGATTGGTACTTTTCTACTTACAGTTATCAAGTCAAAGTCCCTCCAGTTCCACTTTGCAGTCATGGAGAAAGAGGATTTTTAAATGCCTGCATCTTGTTGAGTCACTGGAGAAAACCAGTTTGGCTTTAACATTGCCTATAGGCTGTTAATGGTTTTCTGAAGAGCATTAAGTCCCCCTCTCTCTCCCTCCCCCTCCTCTTTTTGGTTATTCCTTTAAATATTACAATCCCTGTTTCCTGCCTATGCCCCTATACTTCTTCAGCAGCAGCATAGGGTTTACCCTCATAGCCTCAATACTAGCTACAGAGTTCTTTAGATAAACCAGCTGGACTTTTGGCACCTTTGCAGGGCTATGAAGATCTTAAAACCTTATGTTGCCACAAGACATATTCAAGAAATAAGATCCATTATGAAATTCAAACCACCCTGGCACATATTAATAAAATTCTTCCCTGAGTTCCAAATGAATTTGCTCTCTTTGCATCTTAAAAAAAAATGCAATAAACATTTGCTCAACCATAAAAAGGTGGAATGAATGCAATTAGGCCATTTAAATATCAATCATTTAGACAAACAAAACACACAAGTGCCCAAGTGTTCAGCCAGTCAATTTTATAACCACACAGAAAAGAATAAACTAGGAGTATTTTAATGGAAAAGCAAGCTAATTTGTAGTCTGCTACAACGCAGCACTAAGCTTCTTGGGTATACTGTGATTAGACATGGATTGCAGTAAAATAGCTACCTAGAAGCCACAAACTCTGATGGTATTAGTGAGAAGTCTAACTTTCCCACAGCCACATATAGGAGAAACAATAGTTGTGAAGGGGGAGTGGTGTTAATACTGAAGCTTAATGGGGCAAGACATGTTCATCAGAGAAGTTGGCTTTTGGATTAGCTCCAAACCCATTAAAATCTTCCCAAGAACATTTGAAACCTGACACAGAAGATGTCTCCATATTTTAAAAATGTAGTGCAATCACTGCAAAGTTGTTTGGGCATTTTGGTATCAAGGAATAACGGTAAAGAAACCAGAAAAATGTGTTTCTTCAGAATCCCCTTGATGCCATCTACAGCTAATGTACCAAATGCCATTCTGAATGCTTTGCAGCCACAAGGTGACAAAGTAGCTATCAGTGAGATAAGGCTTGTTCTGCTTGGAGCCGTTCTTGCAGTTACAACAGGGAAGTGATAAATTACAGACTTCAGTGGTCTTTCTGGACGAAAGGAAATGTTTGAGACAGTTACAGCTGAGATTAGCACTTTGGATAAGAGAGTGACAGGAGATGAAAGAAGACCAGAAGCCTGCAAGAAAGATCACAAGATGTAAAAGAAAAGACTAAAATATTCTGCTCATACAAATGCAAATGATCATGGAATAATGAACTGAGCACCTGCAGGACAAAATTAAAGCAAGAAAAAATTGCAAACTGGATAAATTAGCTGGTTTAAAACTACTTGAGTTTTTACTGTGGTCTGTGAATGAAACCTTTTGTTTTCAAATACCATGAAAAGTGTAAAGGAAAAGAAGGAAGTCCAGGAATGGAGATGAATTTTTTTCCTTCTCTAAGGATCTTAAACATACTCTAAGCAAAACCCACATGCTATTAGATTTGGGAATATGTCAAATATGCCTGATTTCTAGAAGGATCCAGAGGCAAAAATTGACTAAAATGAATATCAGGGTAATAGCTTATGAAATAGCTGTGGAGTGTTTGTAAATATAGGTGCAAGTACTTGGCAGTGGGCAGCTCTGTCTGATAGAGTCTGCTTGTTCATGGTAACAGCCTCAATGCCTGCACTGACATTTTGGGCAGAATCCAACTGCCCTTTCCTTGCAGTGTTTCTGCTTTCAGTATGAAGCTAACTTAAGCCATAAACCAGCATGTTGATTTTGAAGTTGTGGGAGGTTTCCATATGCAAAGGACTGGTCTGTCAGTTACTTTAATATAAACACTGTAAGTGTTTTGTAACATATCACAGTGTTTAGTGCTCCTGGTAACGTTCTCAAATGAGTGGTAATACAATCTTTCTTTTAATGAAGCTGAGTCTATCTTCAAATAAGAACATTAACTTGGAGATTTAGCTTGAATCTGTGGCTAGCAGACTCTTGAGGTATTTCCTAATAAAATGATCAATTTTTCTATGCAGTAATACATTGTGTGGAAAATCAGATTTTGTAGATGTGTGCTGGATGAAACAATGGAAGCTTCAGAGGCATAATCTGCCCGTGCTTCCAAGGGAGACTCTTTCAGCTTTAAGGATGCCAATGGTTAAGCAGGAATGTAGACAAAGAGAAAAACTTAGGGCCCAGCTGCTTTCCTGGCAGGACGAATGCATTAGATATTGTGCACCAACACAAATTGTGCTGGTTGAGTGTACCAACACAGCTTGCTACTTATTGATCTGTCTGGTAACAGAAAGTTAATCGTTGCTTGGGAGGTTTTGGGGATATATGAATTTGTGAGAAGCTTGTTGTATTTTTTCACATCCCCAGGAATCTAAGAAAAAGCTACCATTGAAAAATATAACTTAATTCTTCCTCTTCCAGAGAAGACCTGGTAAATATGACAGTCTACATTCCAAACACAACGGCAAAGAAAAATACTTCCCCAGTTCTCATCACTTGGTGAGTGGAAGAGTTAGAAATAGGTCATGATTTTTGGGTATTGGGATTTGACAGTATCGTTGGAGATAAGATGCAGAATACATCTGCTGAGTTGAGAAATACCATTCCACTGAGGAAAATCTCAGGCTTTGAGACCAGGTCTTTTATATCAGTCTCAAAGTCATTCTATGGCTGGAGAAATTTCAGGGATTTTGAGTTCTAGTCACATGCCTTAACCACAAAACTTCAAGTGTGTGGTCCTATGGCATCTCATCCCCTTGAATCACTGCTTTTTTATCTGCTTAACTGGACAGATGAAGATATTGAAAACTTTATTAATGTTAACAACACGCTTTCAAAGGAAGACTGTGACCTTCCAGTTGAATTATAGTTGTGAGTATCTCTTCTCCAGATTATTGCATTTAATTTGGTCAGTGTGTGTTCAAACATAACTTGGTCAATATTCTGTGTGCAGCTCTTGGAGATCCCAATTGCAATTGTTTCTTTGCTTACTTTGGTACCTCACAGCTACACAGTGATATTTTCCTTTAACAAGATAATCTAGTTAAAGGTAATTTAGTAAGTAATCATGAACATGGCTGGGTCTGGGTTGAATAGTCAAGCAATCCTTCAAGTCAAGGCAGGTTTTGATAATTTTTACTAATCTTGTGGACTTCTGCTTGATTTACAAATGGATGTAAATGCCAGAAGAATATGAAGAAATGCAAGAATAAAGAATAATCACTGGCACTTGCTCAATGACCATCTTGAAAAAATATTGATGAATTATTGATTTCTTATTGACCTGCCAACAGTAGCTTTTCAATTTAGTTCTGCACAGACAAAAAAAAGGTGGTTACCTCATGTTGAGAAGACTACATCTCAGACATTAAGCCATAGGCTTGGCTTCAGGATGTTTTTCATAGGCTGTGGTTGTTCCTACACTGTTCCAGTAAAGAAATAACCTATTCTGCCAGCTTCCTGGGTGGTGATTTCAATGATAGAGACTTTCATAGGATTACCTTCTCAAATTTTTTTATTTTATTCATACTTTGTCTGTGTGTCATCCTGTGAATGTCATTTTTTCCCACCTGAAATGTGTCCCCTCTTTCTAAAATTTCTTTGAACAATAGTTTGTAGATAATGTCTTTGAACTCTAAATCCAGCTTATTGGGAAGCTTTAGCAAGGTCTAGAGGACATAAATGCAAATGGAAAAAAGATAGGATTCCAGGAAGCTTTACATCATTTAGTGGTATTTTGGGACCTAAGAATTCCTGTTAGAAATACAATCTCTTTCTTGGATATTCATGTCAGGATTAGTATTGAACCCCGAATTGATGGGAGCTGTTCAGTGCACAGGAGTCTGTAAGGTTATAAAATCAGAATGCTTGATTACAAAGAAATAAAAAATGCTCTTACATGAAAAGGATTTTGTTTACAGGCCGTGAAAAATGTAAGGTTTCCTTTAGCTCTGCACAGATTGTTGAGCATTTATCAGGCTTGCCTCCATGCTTATTTATACTGAGACTTTGCAGCAGCAACTATTTAATTTATAGCAAAACATAATAGGAATGGCAAAAGAAACTTTGGAAAACAAAAGTAACTGTGTGTGTTTTTATATATCTCCTCAATTAGCTACATCCCTTATAAAACAGCCGCTGCATTTCTGCTTCTTTACTGCAATGAGGATGCCCTGGACTTTCTTCTCATGTCACTTCTGCACAAGATGATTTAAAGTTTATTGACTTATTTGTGTAATTTCATGCTGGGAATAGACTTTATATCAGTGTTTGGGAATGTGTTTGGTAATTGTGAAAATATTCTTCCTCCACTGCTTCCTTGCTTGAATATGTAACACCATTAGAGGCTGTAAAACAGAGGGCTGTGCTAGACAGCAAAAGACAAGTTTATGGAAAGGGGACAGCACCAGATACCAGCTGTGAAGGCTCCCTTGTATCTGTCTTCTGCTCCTGCTATAAAACTAACTGCCTTTTCCAAGGGTGAGAAGTAATTCACAGTCCTTACAATAGATTAATTTCTACTGACTCAAGAGTTTTCTTATAAAAGACGAATTCTAAAAGAAATGTCTACCTCACTGGGTAACACGATTTGTTCCTAATCACTATTTTGTGATACAAATAGGTAGATGTTCAGATATTCTTCTATATCTAGAAAGAAATTTCCCAGTTAATGAATCACAGAACAAGTAATTCAACAAGATAATTGGCCAGGTAATAATTACATTAATTTAAGTAAAATAGAAAGGGCATAGTAGCTTCAGTTAAACTGCAATTCACTTGCACAAACCAATTCCTGCACTGAGGAAAGAGCCAATATTTGCATTTGAACTCGCTGGATAAAGGGTCGGTTTATAATTACACTATTTAACATATGCAGATCAGACTACAGAAGATTCTGCATTGAAACTCAATGAGAAGAAATGAAAATTCCATGTCTGAATATACAGTCTGACTGTATGATTACCAATAAGTTTCTCTGTATGACAAAAATAGATCTTAATCACTTTAAAGCCTTGAATAATTTAAAGCATTACGCCAATAGAAGGGATAGCCAACAAATCATCACTTGTCTCAAAAAGATGTGGAGCACTCTTAGCCTCTTAACACTACTGAGAAATGTCATTAGCTGAGAGCTTTTCACTTTGAAAGTCAGAGGTAAAGCTCTTACTTTATTCATGTGCACCCTTCAGCTCTTACGTGACAGAGTGAGCACTAAGCATCTGAAGTTGATAGGTTCTGACCCTGGTAGGATGGAGACTAAGCTAATACCACTGAGCTAATCTGGAGAGCTACAGCCAAGCTGATGAGAGCCGTGACAAGAGCATTGTGTTACCACTGTGAATAACTGAACAACTAATTTTCTTCCACAGCCGCAACAAAAGAGTGCTTAACGTAAAATTGCCCAGGGATGAATTGGCAACATCCCCAAAAAGCAAATGCTTATGGGTCAGATTCCTGTATGCATAGCTCCACATCAGTGCTAGGCCTGTTCTTTGGAACCTTATCTTCCCAAAGAAACAGCAGCATAGTCTTTAACACTTCTGTATGGTGTTTTGCATTCAGGACTTAAAAATTCCCACAGGGTCAGATGTGATCAGGAAAGGCTTATCTGCACCGTGCCTGGTTTGATACCTGCTGGCTTGCTAATTATCAAGGAACTAAATGCCCATTTGGACTCCTTGTTATTTACTTTAAATGCAATACATTCAACATTATCTGGTATCTCCTGTGCCTACTCAAAAACACATTAGTTGCAGCCATTTCACCTTTTTTTACCATCTCTTAACACTGTAAGACTTTTGTGCCACGGCCTGTACTTTTGGCATCACAGGCAAGGTGACAGTGATTCCTGTTATTGTCCTTCCCCAGCACATATCCCCTAGCTGCCTACACAATTCATAGAAAGGCCTTTTTATAGTTGTCTGTGTAGTTTTTTGGCTTATATCCCTTATGCTATAACTTTCTGTGTCTGTCACAAGCTGGAACTTTCTTGAAAGACTTCAGGGGAAATTTTCAAGCTGTGTGCAAGAGCAAAACTAGGAAAGCTATATTATTTTGCTCATGTTAAAAAACCCTCCTGTGCCTTTTTCCTTGAGTTGCTCTAGTTCACCTAGCCTTTGGAGAAGAACTTGAAATCTAGAGATGCAAAGGGCTTTGTAGCGTAAGAGAGCGTGGACTTCAGCTGAATCAGCTAAGTCTCAAATTTGCATTTTGCACATGTTGTGTAGAGACTTGCTAGAACCTTGTAGCCAAACCACTTTGTGCTTTGGGTATCCTCTTGTCACATTTTCTCTGCTGCACCTGGCTGAACCTGAATCAGATCCTAGAGATATTTTCTGTGAGTTGCCAAAGACCCCCTTTCCCAGAACAGAGGTCTGGAAGTGTCCCCTTCTTGTCACTGAGTTTTGCTCCAGTTATTTCAGGTAACACATTCATATAAGTTCCTTTACAAACCATTATTAATGTTCTTAAAAACAACTTAAAACCAGGATGTTTTGGGTCTCTGATGCTGCTATTTGCAGCAGGTACCTCTTATGGGTAAAAATCTCCCTTTTTTACCAACCTTACTAAGATTCATAGCTGGTTTATTCCTCTCCCTCCCCCGCTTTTTTTTTTTTGTTCTATATGAAGTATGCTTCAATGTAAATCTCTTTTTGCACCTTTTTTTTTCCCCCCATGTGATAGACTCTCCATGTACTTTTTGTCCTTTGCAGCCCAAATCTATATTTTCTGTACACAGGTATGACTTCAGATTGGAGGGGGACTTCAGATAGTCTGTCTGTGTCAGATATTATTCAGCATTTTTCTTAGAACTTGAATGATGGAAGAAGAAGTACACATATTAAGCAGAGATTTGACAGTAGAAAAACAAAAGGTTCTGTAACACATTATCCAAGGAGAATGAGCCATCTTGACTGTAGGAGATCTCAGAAGAATTTTTGTTTTTAATAGTTGTCAGTTAGGAATAATGTTTCCCAGATCTGAATAGATTTGGGAGATGTAGAATTCACATGGATTTCAGATAGCCATTGCTGGCCAATTAATAGCAGTGTCTTTTTTCTGTTCCCAAAAGAATATCCTTCCTCTTAGTGTTAGGTGTCTTCATCTGATCCCTTTTATTCACTTATCGCCATTATTTCAGATAATTTCTTAATATCCTTAGCTTACTGAATGATATAGAAATCCTTTTGCGTCTCCCAATTTTGTGTGACTAGAAACTGTATTAGCACACTCCCTGCTTTTACACTGAGATGACTAAGATAAATATTAAATAAGATCAAACCAGGACAAACAATCAAGAAACTCTGCTGTATTAAAATACATCTAGAATGAGCACATAGTCTGTTTTTTGTTCTTTGTTTTTTTTTTTCTTAATATGTTCTTTCTAACAGCATTACAGTTTTTGTACAAGAGCTACATTTTCTCCCATATAAGTGATAATTTCCCATGTGGTGCTGTACTTTGCTGTAATCCAAACAGACTGACAAGCTTCTTTCCCCTTGTGTAGAAAAGCAGTTATTTTATTAAGTGAAAGTGTCAGGATAGTCTTACCAGATCTATTTGGTAAATCTACGTAATACTCTGCCTTCTGCATTTTGATTTTCTGCCTTTTCTTTTCAAAGTTAATCTTTCCTCTGAAATCTGTATGGCTTCCTTTCTGCACCATTGAAGTAAGCATAACAAATCTCTCCTGCATCTTTTAACTTTCCCCTGTAACTGTAGGGGTTTCTATATGATGACTACCACTGATGCCAGCTTTTTGTATACATCAAGTCAAATTAAGCAACCTATTGTTTCATTTGTTATCCTTTTCAGAACCCTCATAATGACGAACCTCCTCCATATGAAAGCGTTAGCCTCTGAGTTTTCCTTCCATCTTGGATGCAGAAATCTCATTTTATTTTGTCATTATTGCTAGGCAGTCTTTCTATGTTATATTGATTTGAGTCTATCCATATCTTTGCTCCACAGCTGCCAAGCTTTTTCTTCCTCTTTCCTGCCCTTCTTCTTTTCTGTATGGCTGACAAGTCTTTTATTTATATTTTTTAAATCTAATTTGTAATGTGCATGTCAGTCTAAATTTTGTACCCTTTCATACTATTGTCTGTGCAATCTTAGGTCTGTCTTTGCTGATCAGTGTTTTTTCCTTCATTCTTTGTCAGCCCTTCATATTTCCTTATTTTACTTGATGTTTTGCATACTGTGATGTTTTGCTCACCTGTTTTGTATCTGTTTTTATAATGTTCTCATTACTGCTATGAAATCTGAAAAAATAGTACCATCTGATAAAAAGGCATTTCTATTAAAAGATATTATACTGTGCACTATGGATTTGTCAAAGTGTCTTTAAAAGGTGCACTAACAAAGCTGAAATGCTGAATTTTTACATGTCATTGCAGAAGAGAAAAATATTTTAAAGTTTCTCACCTACTGCTGCTTTACTTTTGAATACACCTCTCCAGTTCATTAAAAAAGTGAATATTTTATTTTTCAAAATTATATAGAAGGGCATCAAGTTTTGTTCAAAGGAAAGAAGAAAGAGGCAGAAATATTCCAAATTAATTTTTCGTCTACTCCCTTGCAGTCAGAAAATCTCACTTAAAAGTCTGTGTTGATTTTCCATGTCCTCTACAGATGAGCACTGTGGCTGTAAGAGGACACATGACCCCTAAATGCTTATTGTGGATAGCTGGCAACATACAAGGCTCTAAATGTTTCCTGGTATTTTAAAGGTTTGTACTGGCTTATCAGCAAGGCTCTGTATTGTAATGTGGCTGTGTTTTGCAACCTGACTGGTGAGCCAGAAAATTCCAGAATTTTCTGGCTGTTTCAGAGCCAGAATGGCCATTTCAGGGTATTGGTAGTGGATAGGCCAATACTAAATAATTAGATAAAGATGCTAATTGAAATGCTCTCCACTGGCAAGAAATGAATCTTGGGCTTAAAAAATACAAAGTACTTTGAAAATGTGGAATGGTATAAGGTTGTCAGAAATAAAAGCTGAAACTAAGTGTATTTCCCTGTCAGGTAATGTACTGTATAAGATCTAAGTCTTTATAAACTTCTAAATCTAAATGAAAAAGTGTCTGAAGATGCTTAAAATTAGCAGTATTTCAAAACAATTTTTTTCAAAATATAGCAACTCATAAATAAGATCAAATTACTATTACATATTAAACTGTGATCATGTTTATAATCATGGAGGGTAACACTATTTCAGCTTAACCAAAACTTTTATTCTGTTTTCAGTATGCTGCTTAATTGCTTAATTAAGGCTTCTATTAGTATTTTAGAAAGACATATAATTTCACTAAATGCTGATATACTTCAGTATAAAAATTAAAAATTGCATTTAATGATTTTCTTTTAAAATGTTTTTGTTTTTTGATAAATACAGCAAAACTATGGCCTCAGTTTGTGAAGGATTTCAGGTTTGTCTTCAGATTGACTTTACTGTGTTGTGAATATGTACTTGAAAGTCAGTTGAGGCAAAATGTTTTACTAATAGATGGCTGAGAAAAGGTTGATATTGTGAATTAATCATCAAAGGGAGCATCTTATGATTCTGTTCCAGTGTTCACTATTGCAGTACCGGCTCGCCTTCTACACCCAACTGATGGCAGGCCTGAAGGATCACGTTTAATATTTTCCTTTCAGGAATGAAGTTCTTGAGGTCATGGGCACTGGATGTTTATTCTAAAAATGTGAGTAATGTGGTTTTATTGTTGCTGATGTTGATTTATCTTTGTTGGCTGGATGGCTAGAGTTTTTCTGTAGGAAGAGTGTTACTGCTTTGAGTATCATTGTTCAGAGAAGAGGACATAGAACAAGCACCTTCTCTACTTAATTGTGCAGTTCTTTCCAAGTCACTGGCTCTTTCTTATTCCTTGGTCACTTGAGGTGCAAAAGTGGATCAAATAAAATTCTTTTCAATAAGTGAGTGTATTAAAGTTAAGCCATCATGGATAAAAGGAAAAAATAGAAAGGAGTATGTGAGTGCTGCATTATTTAATGTGGATTCATTTCTGGGGCATGACTTTCAGAAGACTCTTGAGGCTTCAGTGCTGTTTGGATAGGTTTTGAGTACTGTATAAAACCATGTATTTCATCTTCTCATTCCTCAGGAAACCACAGGGTCATACTGGAATGTCACAACAGCCATTTATTTCTTATTTATCAGTGCATGTGTTCTTGTATTGAATTACTTGTACTTTTATTTCATTTCACAACTCAGTTTCTGAGATTCAGACTAATCATGATGGCTCTTAGTGACTATTTCCTCCTGCAAAATTCTTTGAGCTTTCCTATCCCATGAGGCAAACAGAAGTTACAGCAATTTGCATTCAGGAATAATATTACCTGTAATTTTCTAAAATGCTGTTTTAACATGGCCAAATTTCTGGGTGACTAACTGTGAAATTACTGCTTTTTTATAAATGCTTAATTTCAGCCCATAATGGAAAACCATTATAGAGTGCCCAAAGGCTGATATGGTAAGTGGTTTTCAGAGCTTTTCATTTGATAACAATTTTTGTTGAATTAGTTATAGGATATATAAAGAAATAGTAAAAAGTTGCTCTAGTCTGCCAGAAACTTTGCTTATGCATCAGAAAATCATGAAAGCTGTGCCTTCATTCCAATTGGCAGAAGATGTCCAGCCTAAACTGCCAACTGAATAAACAAATTTTGCCAGAAGGTTAAATTGCTGATCGTTTATCTGAAAGATTATTTGGCCTTTGTGTCTTACTACTTGCTAAGTGACACAGAAACAAATACCAGTGTGGAAAATTGTCTTATTTTTAAACATGGAATGAATATTTTAGGATGGTGGACTTGCTCAGTGAGAAAATGTACTTCAGGATGGGAGAGAGAGGAACTGTCAGCACTTAAGGGATAAAGGACTCCATTATTTTGCTTCCCTTTCCTGTAGCTGTCTGGTTTTATGCCTACCAAGGTCCTGAGCACCCTAGAGCTAGAACTCTCACTTCCTGAAATGTTTTGTATGCCTTTATTTTGAAGACTATTAGAAGCCAATATCCTTGCTTTACTCAAGGCTAAGCTGTATTTCTATGCCAAAGCATCCTTGCGAAGTCTGAGTGAATTGATGGACTGAGCCAACTCTAAAAACACTGGCAAGCTGAATCCCGAATTAGGAACAAAAAGGTAATAAATTGTTCATGTAAAGCCATGTTCCCAGAAGAAGAATATTCCTCTTTGACTTAGCTTACCTTAGCATGCTTACCTGAGTTGAGTTCAGAAAAGGGTGGAATTTTCTTTCAAGATAATGTGTCTCTATTAAAATATCAATTGCAAAATCCTGCTGACAGTATGTGCTGTCAGTAGATACTAATGTCTTCAGGAACTCAGTATTACATTCATGGCATTTAAAAACCTGCTTCAATGCATTAGGCTGAACAGGGTTAGCAGAAGCAAGTATGGATTACATTTCTAAAAAATATATTAATACAAAATGTTGAAGCTTGTTACTGCGTGGCAAACCAAATTGTGGTTCCTCCAAGGTCAGTGGGTATTCTTATCAATAGCTTGGAGGAATTCTCCAGACATCATAAATGTTAAGACTTTCTTTTCACTACACCAGTATTAGAAATCCTTAATTTTATGTTAATTTACCAAAAAACATCACTCAAAATTAAAATTTGGAAGTTGGACTTTTTAGGTCCATCAACAGCCATTGCTTTGAGTGTCTAAATATCGACTTATTGACACAGCTAATTCCTCCACCCCAGTATCAGGGACTCAGAGTACACGTGATCTGCCTTCTGATAATGTGCCTTGGTCCATGGTTGGAATCAAACCCAGTTCACATCCAAAGGACTTGAATCTAAGAATCTAAGCCACCCAGAAAAGAGCAGATATGTGGTGAGAAATTGGATAAGAGAGGTGACAAAGCTTTGATTCCTGGTTGCCACCAGCAAGAATTGAAGCATGCCTTAGTCTGCATGAATCAAGCCTCTCACTGTGCCTCCAGCAGTGCTCCGATGGGGCATGAAATGTCATCACACAGGAAGGGCTCTTCCTACCCCAGTGTGAAACCTGTAGGCTGAGAGCATTAGTTATGGGCGTTTTCTGGAGGGAAGCATTGTCATATGGTATGCAGATCGAGTCTTCTGCCACACTTTAATCCTCTCAACACCGAGGGCATTTAAATATAGGATTTTTTTCCTCATGCTAGTCTTGAATTTTTTCATACTTAGTTACTTAGAAGTCAGCTGAGACCAGAAGTTCTTCAGGGCTTCAGGAGGTGATAAAGACCCTAACAATACCAGGACAATACACTTTTTAGAAGAAAACACTGTTGTTTGTTTTTTTTTTTCATTGAGTTCTGGCCCTGAAATGCAGGAATGTTGTCTAAAGACCGCAGATATGTGAAAACCTCCATACTTCTAAAATGAACCCAAAACTCTGTTGCAATAGTTAAACCTAAATAAGCTTTTTTTTTCTTTTATCTTGACACCTGGTCCCATCCAGGTTAAAACAGATGTATTTACCAGAAGTGTGTGAATATAGGTTCAGAACTATTTTACATCATGTGTTCTGCCTCAAACAGTAACTAATTCAGCAAGTCCTGCTGTACAGTACTGCAAGATCACTGGAATCTCTTCTGGCCTTGTAGTGAATGAATGTATGGTTTCATGCCAGGAATAAGCTATTAATTTGGACTACTACTCTGAACATCCTTTGTCTCTTTACCTGACTAAAACAGTGAAAATGTCTCTTTAGTCTGAAGACCAGGAAAACACAGAGTAGTAATCAATATAGATGTGTATTATTACAGTGTCCCCTTGGCAGGATATATCAAATTCATTGAAGATCTTTTAAAGTATTCCCAAATATTCTCCTAATAATTTATGAAAATTACTTTCTTGTAAAATGCTGCTTTAAGCAGGGAAAAAACCCTACACCATTGGAAGCTCAATGCTATGAAAACAGCATCAATTTTCTTGATGAATTCATAGTTCAGAAGTAATTTGGTGTGAGTCTTCAATTCTGACGGTACATGTGACTTTGGCTAGATGCCTGGATATAGGCAGTGAGTAAACACAAAGTGGTGGAAATTATGTTGATCTCTTATGTTCCGTGTGCTAAGACAAATAATAGAAATACTTAAATATAGCTGCCAAAGCTATCTGTAATAAAAGTACAAGAAAAAGAAACCAAAAAAACCACCACCACCAACAACAACCAGAAAAACCCACCAAACCCCCAAAAAAACCCAAAACCAAAACAGCAGTCCCTAAATTGAAGAACCATTGATCATTGTGGGCTGCAGTAAATCTGCTGGTATTAAAATTTCCTGGAATGGGATGCCAAGGATTAAAACAAATAACTCTACGGTTTGTTAGGCCTTCTTTTTGAAGGTCTTGCCAGCCATATAGAAGAATTAAGAAAGGTCTTAGGATGCACACAAAATTTGTATTGGTCTCAATATCAAATGCACATGAAAAGACATTGGACACATATGAAGAGAGATAGGAGAGCAAGTGTGAAGTTAGATCCTTGTAACCATTTTTCTTCACCTTATTATCTAAGTAGTCTTGAGTTGGCTGTCAGGTAAAAAAACCTGCTAAAAAGATAATGCAGATATACAGTAGCTGGTGCACAGGGAGACATGAAAACAAATATTAGAAAGTGTGCAAAAAGCCTCCTTAAAAGCTTTTCTATCTCCTGAGGTTTTAAGAAGAGAATCAATTCAAATGCCTCTCCACTCTGTAAACATGGGAGAAAATAGTGGAAAATAGTTACATCTAATGCATTTTGATATTGTACATCATGTTAGTGTCTTTTAAAAGGCTGATGGCAAATTTCACAGATTTTAACAACAGTGCCTGTGGTTTTCTGTGAGACTCAATTTAGAATTTTTTAAAAAGTTTTTGCTTTTCTTTTGTTTTTGTTTTTAAGGAACGAAAGGACAAAGGCTGTGTTCACTAATGTTCTACATTTTCTCTTTAAATGCTGTACAAAATGTTGGTTTAATTTCTGTACCTGGTCTCATCAGGCAAATGCATTTCTTAATAAACATTCTTGTTTTCTTACCTCAGAGGTGCTGACCTTTTCGGGGTAACAGCAGTTTTATGTTATTGTAATTTTTTGGTTTTGAATGAAATCATTGCTTCCTTGCTTTGGACAGATTGTCAGGGTTTGTTTTATAGTCCATCATATCACTTTTTCCCTGTCTGACTTCAGTGAATTTCCCCTCACAAAGCAGCATATACCTCTACAGCTCTTCATATGCTTTTAAAATGAAGACACCATGGAAATCGGTCAGCATGTATGAGGAGAAGGGGGATAAAATGCCACAGAGAGTTCAACTCTACTTATTACAGTAGAAATCTGCATCTGTAGGAAGTAGGTCCACACATTTGTTTGACAAGTGAAGGCTGCTTTAGGAATCATTGACCAGAATATGGTTGAGAAATACTCAAATAACAATTTTGAGTTTTCTGTTCATCCAGCAAGGGTTGCCAAAAGCTACATCAAAGTTTTCATAGTCTATCCTGCAAAGCCTCAAGCTTAACTTTATGATTTTGAAAATCTTTAAAAATCCTTGAAAAATTCTTGGAAACCATTAATTTATATCTAGGAGTACTTAACATACAAGGCTTGCAACCCTTACAATAATTTACCCTTCTTCTTCCCACTTGAATGAATCTATGCAATTTTCTTTAATTCCTGATACAACCTCAGTAGACAAACTCATTGATCTTTCCCTCTAAAGAGATCTTGCTAGCTTAGAGTTCATAAAACTTGAGAAACACAGATTGCTTCAAATTATGTGCTTATTAACATTAACAGTCATTTTGCTGTGATACTGTGTAGTCTCCCAGTTCCATTCAATACATCTGGAGTGAATCATTAGCCTGCATGAGTTTTTATTAACTTTAATAGCAATGTTTTCCTCTCTTATTTCTTTGCAGGTTTTTAATTCATAGGTGTCTCCTGTCTAGAATTTCTACTTCACACACTACAATTCATATATCTGTAAAGAAATGCTGCATCCACTTCATGTTATTGTAAAGGATATATGATTCTTCAGTCTCTATTTTTCTGTTAATTTATCTAATTTTGATATCTGATTGAACCTTTCTTCTCGTGTATTCATTTTTTCTTAAAAACATCTTGCAAGGACCTTTTTCTATACCTTTTATTTGAACTTCCAAACCTAGCACATTATGTTCACTGACTCTTTTACCCACAACAGTATTCCTACTTGCAAAGAAATGTGCTGACACAGGTGCAATTTGTCTCATATACAGGAAGAATGAGGTGATCCATTGCTCTTCCCTTATACCTATTTTTGCATGTGTATAATTGCATCTACCTTGAAAAACAGATTGTTTGGTTTTCAAATGAGTATTTTTAAACCTTCAGAAGATACAAAGAATGCTTGAAAAGAAATTGAAGTTGTAACTTATGTCTTAAATTCTGTGATTCATTGTTGATCAAATCTTTCTGTAGTACTAAGGACGGCTTGTAAATTATGATCTCATTATAAGTAAGGTTGAAATATTTAATGTCAGCCAGTGCATCTCCTTAAAAAGCACTATACTTAGTAACTATTGTAATTATGCCAGGAGACATAAGAGAAGAGATTAGTGCAACAAGTGACCTAGCTTTAATTATGTCATAGGAATCTGTAATTGCAAAATTATCCACTGTGTTATGAATGTTCACTAACATAATATTCAGGTCACTCATCATTTGTAACACTTCATGAAGTAAGCAGTTATTTTTTCCAGTGTACAAATATCAAGTCCATTAGTTTTAATAAGTGCCTCACTTGCAATCCTGAGAGCTGTATATTTAAGCATAGTAAAAAATGCCTTCAGCTGTGACTGAAAAACATGTATTATAACAGACAGTGTTTGACTGCCAGCTTTCTAAATCTTGGTACTGGCCATACCTAGAAAGATTTAGAGGTCAAGTTTGAGTTAAGAACTCAGAACTGCACAAAAATGCCTGCAAACTACTCTAAAATAGATATGGACAATACGTCCCAGATTTCTTTCTTTCCAGATAGATTGTGTGCATCTATGTTCATCCATCCATCCATCCATCCATCCATCCATCCATCCATCCATCCATCCATCCATCCATCCATCCATCCATCCATCCATCCACCCATCCATGCCAATCTATCTCACAGTATTTTAATATTGTATCTTCAAGACTTAGGTCAACCTGAAAATTAAAAAGACCCCCAAAACACAGCAAACTGAATGAAAATGGAAAACTTGATAATAATCTGTGTGGGGGATTTTTTTTCTGTCCTGTAGGAAATGTTATTATTCAGAAGGATAAGGAACAGGTCTGGTTCTTTTGTTCTCTTAACTGCACTGAGCTATTGTCAAAATGAATAAAACCTCCAAATTTGCCTTGTGGATAAATCAGCTGCAACAGTAGCTTTCCTTTGAGTTCCTTGGTGTTTTCTCTCAGCGTCTACATCTGGGGGCACCTGCTGGACTGACTCAAAAAAACAGTGCGTGGTGCTTCTCCAGATCAAATAATGGCTAAGGTGTTATTATAACAGATAGAATTTCCCAGGTATTTTGTATCCCTTGCCTTTTTGCTGACTGGTATTTACCTTCATGTGTTGCTTGTTACTGTAATTTTCATTCAAAGTCTTGAGAATAGGGAATTCATTAACACATGGGAATTGAGCCAGGCACACTGTGAATCTTTCCTCTAGGTACCCTGTGAAGACAAGCAATAACATCTGTATTGTGAAATCTCAAATGAAAGAGGGCTTAAAAAAACCAAAATATGCTAGGTCTGAAAACTGGACATGCTTCAAGGTTGTATTGCCCAATTATTATCCTAATAAAAACTACATTCAGTGTGAGAAGAGAATAATTCTGTGCAAATATTTTCCTTCACTGAAAACTCTCCACCAACTAGTACTATTGTACTGGATAAAGGTGCAATTCCTCTTGCCCAACTTAGACTCTGTAATAGGTGTCTGGTGTAAGAAAGTCATTTAGACTCCCTGTACAGCTGAGAAAAGTTGAGATAGAGAAGAAACTTTAGAGAATAACTCATGTACCTTAGACAGGTTGAAATGAATTGCTTCTGAAAACACATCTTTCTTTCAAGTAACTGTAATGGAAACCTCAGTTTCTCCTTATTGTCTGTATGGTCATCCTGCTGACACTGGGCTTAGACTGGATGCCCAACTTTCAGGTAGCTGGTACGTCCGATGAACACCACCTGTATTATCTTTAGCACGGAAGTCTCTCTTGCCCTTCCTAAATAGCTCCTTACAAAAAGTCCAGCCATGAGTTTCAAAAATTTTTAAACAAAGTTATGAAATTTTCAATGATTTATATGAAAACAGGGTTAGACAAGGGCTGAATTTTGCTGAAAACATCATTCATGATGCTCATGCTGCACATCTGCTGGCTTTTTTTGGAGACTACAGAGGTGGTTTTTCAACCTCATCTGCTTGCTTCTTGTTTCCTGAATTTCCTGAATGTAAGTTCTGCCTAGTGAGGTTTTCTAGGGGTGGGAAAATAAAACATTTTGTCACACCAAACATAGGCTTAAGCTTTCTCAGTATTGTTAGCTGTTGAGAGCGATACCCTGCACTGAATTGTCAGGGAAAACAGTTTTAGAAGCGTTACCTAGAGCAGTGACTTCTCCTTTCCCATTTACTATTACCAAAGGAATTGTCTTTGCTAGCATTTCTAGGGTGTAATTTCCATGCTGTTGCTGTTTTTTCTTGCAGCCTGGGCCTAATTTCCAGTTTATATTTCATTTTCATTATCTCTTATGTTACGGTTTATTTTGGAGGCTTTGTCATTGATAAGAAATTCAGGGAAGAGAATATGACCTAATGGAAGCCTTTTGGTACCTGAAAGGGCATCACAGAAGAGCTGGAGAGGAATTTTTTACGAGGGCATGTAGAGATAGGACAAGGAGAAATGGCTCTAAACTGGCAGGGAGTAGGTTTAGATCAGATACAAATAAGAAATCCTTTATTGTGAGGGTGGTGAGGCACTGGAACATGTCGCCCAGAGAAGCTGTGGATGCTCCACCCCTGGAAGTGTTAAATGCCAGGTTTGGTGGGGTTTTGAGCAATATGGTCTAGTCAAAAGTGTCCCTGCCTATGGAACTGGATGATCTTATGTCCCTTCCAACCCAAACCATTCTACAGCTCTATCATTTCGATATTTTAACTAAGCTGTAAATTATTTTTCTATCTCTAATGCTATTCCTCTGTAATGAATCAGTCCCTAAAAGACTGCCACAGATCCCTTAATATCCACAGTGGCTAGTTTTCCATCTTATAAGTGAAAATACTACATAGCTTGGTTCAGATGATAATAAGTAAGATAACATGCTATGTTCCAGTGAAATTATTTTATATAATTGTATGCTGCTCTTAAATGATATAAAATGCATAAATGAAATTTATTATATGCTAATGAAGTGACTTACAAAAAGAATTGCTGTAAATTAAGAAATTTCTGTGTTTTATATATTTTATGAATAGAGTGCAGAAAACTGATGTTACTACAGTTTCTGTGTTTGACTTGTACTGATCTAGGGCAAATTAATTCCTGGTATAGTGCCATTAATTTCATGGGAGTTACATCAGAGATATGAACTCATTTAGTTATTCCTAGCACCATCTGGAAATTTATCATGCCACAGCAATGTTTCACCTGCTGAAGACATGTTCATCCTTTTTGTTTAGTATGGAAAGACAGGGATTAAAAATTGAAGATCATTTTAGCTTGCTCTATATCATCTTAAACTCCTTTGTAGGCTTTGTTATGTTTGGATGACAAGATGTGAATTTAAACAATATTTAAATAAATGTAATAGTGTAATCAAGAAGGGACCAAATAGGTCTCAGGAGGCAAACCATTTTCATGAATATAAACATAACCCTTTTTGCAGGGAGTAGATCTGCAGAAGTGGCATTTCTTTTGGTGTGTGCACATAGTTGTCTCTGCCTGTCCTTCCTGACACAAATTTGTATCTCTGTTTTAGCGCTGGCATGTTGGAACCTCACTCAGAGGACCAGAAAGATCTGTATCACAAAGTTCAGCTCAATTCTATCATGGCTTACGACACTGGAAAATTCTGCTAGAAATGTCAGAAACTTCATATTATCTTCTGTTTGTTTAGAAAGTTGTGTTGTTTTTTTCTCATTATTTTTATTGGCATTGTGTCCAGAAATGTATTTTTAAGTGATAAGAAATCCTTGTCTAGTTTTGAAACTATGCTTTATCCTTGTGGAAACATAAAATGACAGCCTAAGCTATTTTCTTTCTTCCCAGCCTCCTCCAGAGCACAGACAGGAATTATGCTTGTAATGACTTCTGATTTCTTGTTTTCTGTTCAGAAATGCACTGAATATACACAGGCCCAGCCATGTCAAAACCTCAGGTAGCTCAAGACCAAAGGTCCAGACACAATAGGAATAGGAACAAAGCTGTGACTACCCAGCATATGGAGATATTTGCATGCTATGTGTGCATCTTCATAACTGTGTAACAGGTAGCTCTGTGTTACACACAGCGACAACACTCCAGAGCTGGTGAATTAAAAAAAGAAAAGTTTAAAAAAAAATCAATGAACAAGTTTAATTGATTGAATACGACAGCCCAGCTTTAATGTGACATCCTTAAGAACTTCATGCAGGTGCAGAGCATAAGTCTATGTGTTGTCCCATCTGGAAAAGTGACCCTTCTGTGCTTTAAGTACCTTCTTGTCTGTGTTTCCCATGCAGAGAGCATTGCTGGACTGGGCAGCATGCCCAGCAGGGCCCTCCTGCCATGAGCCCCTCAGACAGACAGCCGCCCCCAAGGGGAGAGCCGCGGTGCCCGCTGGGGAGCGATGGAGCACAGCACTGACAGCACCATCGTCATCCTCACTCTCGTGGAGTCACATAAAGCAGGGCTAGAATTTTTGTTAAACCTAACAGCTTCACTGAAATGCAAATATTGAGGTGAGACAGTAAGTGTTTACTGTAAATTCACTGGTAATGTAATTTCATAACCCTGCCTGAAGGTTCCTATCCTTAGGGGTTCATTTTTTTTGCCTATTAGGCCCTTGTTGTTAGCATCTGGTTTGTGTTTACAAAACCAACAGTATTCCTCAAAACTGTTCATCTTTGAAATGAAATGGAAATATTGCTGTGTAGTTCACTGAAAATTACCCCCTAGGAAAATTTATATACAGAAATTTTTAGTAATTATAGTTTATTTTTGTTCAGACAGGACACAGTTAAGGAAATAAAGATTGTTTTTTTCAATGAATTTTTAATTTAAGTAAGTTGATCATGTAGTTATCTGATGCTAGGATGATGAAGTTAGATAGTCCCATAGATGTGTGTATTTATATAAAGAAAGAATTCATGCAGCATAAACCAGATAATTTATCTTTGTTGCAGTCAGCTTGGTAGACATGTTGCCTCTGGAATGCAAATAACCACCAATTTTTAGGTAGTGAGAATGGAATGCACTGTACTTAGAAATACTCAGAATTTCTTTTCAAGGACAGTAAAAGCATCAAAATGTCTAAGGGGTCACTAATAGCATAAAAAACCTCAACTTCCCCCCAGACTGATAAGCAAAAACACCCCTCTAACCAAAATACCCTATTTGAAATTGAGTTCTTTACAAGAGATTATGAAAAATATCAGTGGACCCAGTGAATCAGGAAAAGTGCATTTAGATGTATGGATGTAAAAATAAATCCAAAGAATAAAGGAGGAGGAGGGAATTGAAAAGCAAATCTGAATTTTAAAACAGATTCTGGTAAGTACATCTTCCCCAGCTGTCAGTGCTGTAATGTTTTTTTTTTTATTTGCACTTAAAGAGATGCTGAAGAGGAAACTCTGTCCATTGCAGGGATCCTTGACATATGATTGACATGGTATCACATTGTATAAACTAATAGTAGCCAGAGAGGTGATTGATAAGTCAGATCCC
The DNA here is from genome assembly GCF_901933205.1 of Camarhynchus parvulus. Taxonomy (NCBI): domain Eukaryota; kingdom Metazoa; phylum Chordata; class Aves; order Passeriformes; family Thraupidae; genus Camarhynchus; species Camarhynchus parvulus. The sequence continues at coordinate 33,746,515 of NC_044573.1, forward strand.
CTCCTATCACCCCAAATTCACTGCTGCTATGCCTTAATTTCTTTGCTCCACTTCTGAAGCTTGTGATCCACAGAATTTTACTTCTCTGTTTGCAGGTGGAGGGCATATGCTGTAGGGACTCCTTATATCAAAGAAGCAAAGCACTGTGGGGAGCCAGTTTCTGAGGTAATATTTAACATGAGCTCTGCTCCCCACAGTACTCATGTTTTGTGGTAAGCATAGAATTGCTTCTTGTTGATGCTGGGGAAGGAGAACATTTGTCCTAGGTGCTTATCAATTGGTAATCCTCATTGTCCTACACCTTGCCTTATCTGAAAGACACAATCTATCTTTCGGGCTTTGACATGTCAAAAGTCAGCAGTGTCTTCTGACTGTTCACATGGCAGCATATGGTTGTATTTAATTTTTACCACTCTTCAACCAGTGATTTCTAATGTAACATTTTTCCATTTTGAATGATACGGCATATTTGACACTAGAGACAAATTTCAATGCCCAAGACTGCAGTAGAAAAGCAAGATTTTTGGAAGATTATGCTGTCACACATCCATCAAGACCATTTTCTGTCTTTCTTCCTCTGTTGTCCAACGGCTGAACTGCTGGCAGTCAGAATATGTTTTACCAGGAGCTCTACAGGAGGTAAAGCTGAGTCATGTGAAAGTGTACCTATAGCAGAATCCTGGCTGCATTTACCCAAAGCATGAAAATCTGCAAATGAAGCCTCTAAAGATGAGGTACTAAAGGGTTTTACATTGCTGACATTCATCAAAGGCTGCAGGCATTGTGCCATCTCTCTTCTCCACAGAGAAATAAAACTCTAACAGCTTTCTGAATTCACTTTCAAGAATATGCAAGGCTCCACAATAGAGTAGTGAATTCATGATCTTACCATCTTCACCAAAAACTTATCTAATATCCAGACTTTGGACACTACATATAGCCCAAGAGAAAGGGTATTCTTTGTTCAAGAGGATGTTCCTGTGCAGAAATAAGCCTGGTTCAGAGTGAAGAAAGTAGTCTAGGTAGTACACAGTAGATTGCAGTAACTATCATGTCTTCCTCCTCTCATGTGAATAGGTCTGGAATTTTTACTTTCTGCAAGTGTATCAGCCCAAGATCCCATCTAGATCGCTGCAACCTCCTGGTAGCCTTTCTGATCGTGGCTACTTTGAAAGAATTCAGCTGCCCCTTTAAAAGCCTTCTTTACCTGCTGGGGTGGTAACCGAGATGAAGAGCACAGACCACAACTGCAGAATGTATAGGTGCATGGGTACTGATCTGGGAGCATTAGGAATGAGGCATACAATTCAAGAGCAAAGGTTTTTTGTTCCTGTTGTGTGGAAAAAGAGCATCCAAGGTTCCTAAATACTCATGGTCAAAAGGAGCAACAAAAGTCGGGGGTTCACAAAAACTCACAAAGTGTTTTTAGTAAATTACTTGGCATTTAAAGGGGTATATTAGTTGCTGACCTACTATATAAGCACAGGGCAGAGAAAAAGAAAGATATTAATTAAAGGGAAGACAGAGAAAGAGGAAAAAAAAAAGAGAAAGAAAAGAAAGAGAAAGAAAAAAAAAAAAGAAGGAAGCAAATAAGCTCCAGTTCTGGTTCCAGCCTTGATCCAGTTGATGGGATGTCCAGGGTCCTGGTGGCTCTGCCCAGGCTTGGTTGGGTTACCTCTTTACAGACAGGTTTTCCCCCCTTGGAAGATGTGTTTATCTTTCTAGGCAAATTAGTTGCTATGCACAGTCTTTTCTTTCAGACTTTTTTGGAAATGGGTCAGAAGGGCTTCGGGGGTCTTGGGTGGTTTTGATCCCCCCCTGAAGTCCATGCTCACTTCCCAGCCTCATTCCTGCACTTGCACTGTACTGTATTGTGCTTATCCCCAGGAATTAGAACAAGGAGTTTGTCCTGGACAAGTGCTGCCCTACTTCTGCATGGCCCCCTTTTCCAGCCACATCTTATTCTTTCCTGCCATGTGTTACTAGCAGCATTCTTTGTCTGCTGTTATCAACAATCCTTGGTTGGCTCCACAGCTGTCCAGCTATCAGTGTTTGAGACATTAGCTCCTTATCTTCTGGGCTGCCACACTGACATAGGGAGGAAAGAGACAACACCTTGGTTACTTTCTTATACAAGCTTCAAGATTTGTGTGGCTTTATAAATTTGTCAGCGAGTATGTGTACTCCCAAACCTGTGTAGCATTGTCTTGATGAGTTTCCATCACTTTGGACAGGTGAAAAAAACCCCAAACACAATAAACAAGCCCAGATACAATTTATTGTTGCTGAAGGATTTATTTCATTGATATTGTCAGTGTGTCTCATCTGTCCCCTTTGCAGCCTGAAAAGTTTCTGTAGTGAATTACAGACTCAAATTAATTACTCAAAATTCCTTCTCGACTGATGTTTCGACCATTGCAAACACAGAAGGAGAGGGAGAAAGTGAGATCTGCAGAAAAAAATCTGTAGAAACAGACCAAAGAAACTAGCTTGGGCAAACAGAGCTTCAGCACTGGAAAATCCAAATCAAAGACTTTTCATGTGTGGATGACAATTTAACAGTCATTAAAACAAAGTCACTTTAACAAAGGTCAGTGAAATATTTCATCTGGTGTAAATAAACTCTGATGGCTGTGAGTTTATAATAATTACTTATCTTTGTTAACTAAACGTGGCCTCTGCTTCTGAAGCATTACTCAAGTTTTGGAAAGTAAAAAGAATGAGCAGCAAATGTAATGTCTTTTCTTGTGAGATCATTTTCACTATGCACCTTCTCCCACAGAAAAAAAAAATAAAAATAACAGCCTAGTCTGTCTTTATTCCCCAGGGTTATACTTCCACATGAAGAAAGGACTCTGAGGAAACCATTCCGAGCTTTCACTGGAATTTCCAGGACATCTGGCCTCTGATCAGCTATGGCCATATCCTCAATCTTCTCGAGATAGATACTCTGTTCAGGACTGGATTCACACAGACTTTTTGAGTATTTTAGCTTAGTCCATTTCCAAAGCAGGCACTGTTGAGAAGTCTGAGGATGAAGCTACCAATGTTTTGAAAAGATGCTTTGTGCTTCACCATGATGCATAAATAAAAAAATTGTTTCTGTACTGCAGTGCTTGATGCTGGGCTTTTGAAAGAGGAGTAGTGAGGTGGGTGTTTCCAGCCCAGCTGACCTGTTCTTCAGAAGCACTGCCTCCAAACACTCCAAACAGCTCTGCTGGTGCAGGGCTGTCTTGTGCTTGCTGATGCCACAGAGTAGTGATGATACTTTATTTATATTCATAGGGTCCTCTGGAAATTTAGAAGAAATTGCAAATTGTAGATCCTTCTGAATGTTGTATCACTTTTGCACTATGGCATACAGACCTTAGGGCTCCCTGCGATTGCCCTGCTCTGTTCATGTGAGACAAGTTTTCCATGATAAAGATGCCCATATGACCCAGCAGCAGGGAGTTGTGCAGCTCTGATCCCTCTCTCTTTTCTCAGCTGCAGGGCAGGGGCATCCCAAGCTGTATTGGCAGTGCTCAGCACCTGGCTCAGCTGCTCATGGTGAGCCTTTGCTTTAAAAGCACTTATCTGCAGTGATAAAATCATACACCACCGGTGCTCTTAGTGCAGTGCTAAACATCTATTAACACTGACAGTCGAGTAATGAGGTGACTGCAATAATTAATTTCCATGTTTCCATTGAGCTATGCTCTGGAGGATTGTTACACTGATTCTTTGTGAACATCTGAGCATGGGGAGAGGGGGAAGAAAGGAAGTTCCATGTTTCAGCACTTCCACCTTTCTGCTAGACATTGCCAAAAAGCCACTGTCTTTGGAATGCTTCCCTGTTTTCAAGTCCAGAAATCTGATATAGTGTTATTTCATGGTTTGCTGAACACAGGGAGAATTGCTACCAGCAGTGGGTTTTTGCAAAATCGGTGTAACACGCACTTGATTTCATGCTGTTTCAGAAGCCAGTGAAATAGCTTCACTCTTTCTCTGTTTCATGATGGCAAGTCATTAGTAATGTTACCAGGAGACCAAAATATAGTTGGAATAGGCATTGAATATTAAGATGAATATATCTAATGTTTCATTACATGTTGGGTCTTTTTCCCAGTAAAATAATAGCCTTAAATAATACTGCAACTTTTTTTTTTAAAAAATCCAAACTCATTAAAAATGAGTGATTGTTCTAAAGACAAGAGACAAAAACCAGGTTTTCCCAAAAGGCAGGCTTTTGTCAGTCCCAGCATTTCTGTTTATTGACTTACACTTGGAATCACTGCTCTGGTTAAGGGTGTAGGAGGCTGCCCCAGTTCAATAAGGAGCTTTAGGCTGAAGAATAGTCTGTGTTGGTAACAGTAACTTACAACAGAAACCATTAAACAGACACAGCCAAAGGGTAGTGGTCTCAATGTTTTTGGAAAGCACTGGATCTGAATCTTGTGTACATGGGTATAGTTCCACTGAAAATAATGCAGTTGTATCAGTTTATGATGAGATTTGCATCTACTGCTTTCAATAGACCAGTGAGAATTTAAAGTGGGCTTGGGAATCATCTTTTCTTCTTTCAGCTGCTGACAGAAAGGCAAGAGAGGTCTTGGGAAATGGGATTTACATGGGGAGTGACAGAATTTATCTGCTCAGTACAACTGTGTGCAGAAGAAGCTCCTAAAGGAGCAGTGACAGCACTAGCTGTCACACCCAGGGCAAAATGCCACAACCACACAACATCCAGAGATAGCATGGCTGGATTGGGTTAGGGTGGCTCTACTGGGTCTGAATGCAAACAAAAGGTTAAAGTTAATTTCCAAGCACCCCAGAGACAGTCATACTCTAGTATAAAGAAAGTCTTGATAAACAAAAAATCAACTCCAAAATAAAAAATAACCATAAAGCTGCTTCTGCAACTCTGAAATTAAATTAATCCAGTCAATACTTGTATTGAATGTGATACTACAGAAAAGTATACTGAAAAGTAATTAATTATCCGACTTTCTCTACCAATCATTATTGTAGCGGTGCTGCTTAAAGCCTTTAAAGTGATGGCACTCTGCTGTGCCAGGTGCTAGAGCAATGTGTAAGAGACAGAGTGTGCCTTTAAGATCTTTGCCACAGCTGTGAGTGAAGTCCAAAAGCAGATGGATGACAGCTGAGATGGATGCCTGGGGAACTGATCCTCCATTTCACCTCCAAGGCCAGAGGTCTGGATCAGCCTCACTGTGCTACTGCCCCTGAAGCATACTGCACTCTTCTGCAGACCTTCTTCCCAAGCGTGCCTATTCCCAGGCAGGCTTGTATGCGAATTTCTAATCTGGTAGATAAGTGAAGAGAGAGAAGAGAAAATCAGCTTGTCTACAATTTGCTTCGGTTTTCCGTGGCTCCAGTGCCTTCTTCAGCCAACAGTAACTTGCAAATTCTGTTTGCAAAGGCTGACTAAGCAGCTTCTGGAGACAGCTATGCAGGAGCTAAGGAGAAACCTTTCCAGTCAGTGTGATCTCAGTCATGTTTTCTAACAGCATCCTTTGAAAGCAATATGTCCAGAATTTAAATCACTTGCTGAAGGCCACTACTCCACCAACAGAGGTGCAGCAATAGGTCTGAACTCATGGCACCAAAATCCAAAAGGTAGTTTAGCAGATTTTTGGGAGTGACAAGTAAAAATCTCCACGGATTTATTTAAAATCCTAAAAAATAAGTCTAGATGTAGATGGCAAGACAAACTGATGCATCGGAAAATATTGGCTCTCTGGCATATAGGACAAATCAACACCTTTCAGAGGCTTGTTGGCTACCACACCTGGCAGGTAACATGTACATTGCTTTTTCCTTTTAAATATTTGTTTTGCAAAACCAGAGAAATGGGATCTACCAGCTGCAGAGAGCATTCATGACATGATTTACTGCAAATAAATCTTAAGGGCAAAATTAATGCCTGGCCCCTGGTGTGGTAATCTTGCAATCAATTTTGGTGAGGTCACTCCACCTTTTTCAGTCTGCTCTCTGTCTGCTAAACAGCTTCCTATGGAGAATGTCTTTCAATGCTACATTTGTTTATGTCATGACTCTGCAGAATCTGAATTTCAAACGGTCATTGAATTTCACACCCAGATTGAAGCACTGTAGCCTGACACAAGTTTTAGCTTCATTGCTGCCAAATCCTCCAAACTGTCAAGAAGCCAAGAAGTAATATAGGAGGAACAAGCCAAGAAGTAACATAGCAAGCAAAAGTAAAATTCAGCCCAATCAATGCCTTAATTTGTTCTGGTATAGATCCACCAAAAAACTTTGCTGGCTCTAAATAAGGGAGGTGTAGACAGTCATTGTCAAAGACATTAAAAGCAGAACAAAATACATATTTACCACATGTTTATTACTACAGTTTGGGATTTTTTTAATAGCTTCATAGAACAGTGCTTGCAGACTGCATTCTGGTTACAGAACCAATTTTTCTTATACAGTTATCTCCCTACTTCCCTCTTCGGTACCTCAAGAGATTTTTCAGAGCATGTTTATCTACATGTAATTTTCTTTTTAAAAGAGAAAATGGTTTTTGGGGCTTTTTTCCCCTGTAAATTTTTTGGTGAAGCCTATCTTGAAGTTCCTCTCAAATTTCAGTTTTGCAGTGTTTCTTTTTTCTCTAATTCCTAAATTAAACATCATATCTCACCTCAGTCTCCTACTTCCCCTCTTTCAATCCTTTTGTTAGCAAATGCCTCTGTAAAAGCCATCTGCAAATGAGGAGATGCACAAAAATAATGTCAGCCCTCAATTGTTCAAGAGGGCAATTTATATTTTCTTGTAAGAGCAGAAAAATGAGGGGTTTTTTGGTTAATAATTCAAAGTGAGCAGTCCTGTAAATAGCTGGGAAGAAAATCTCTGTGTTCATTTTATCATTAAAGATTTAATTCAGTGGTTGGAAGCTAGTGGAGAGCCTGGGTCAAAAACTGGTCTGGTGCATCTGGGGAAAAGTCCAGAGGACAGATAAAAAGCCACATATAGTGTGCCTGCTCTCATCTTATAATCTATTTATCTCTGGTTAATGCACTAAGAGGAGCATGTCCCTCCAATATCTAGGGAAAGAGGAGAAAACATAGAGTTGAGCCCAGAACAACAGCTATTATCAGGCTCAAGCTAGATGTAGGATCCCACTGAGCAAAAGGTAAGTGATTAGACAATGTCCAGGGAGTTGTCTAACAGGCAGCCAATTACAAGCAGCACCATCTGGCCACCCCTGCAGTCAGTCTCTACCTTATGTTTTAAGGCTGTACCTTAAACTTCTGTCCCTTGTGGTTTTCAGAGTGGTTCCAAGTAGCTGATGGAATTAGTGGATCATCTGTTGGAATCATCACTGACTCCTTAGCAAAAAGGACTGTCTGTACATTTTGTATGGACGAATTAGCCTGCAGGAAGATCCATTCATTGTAGCAACCATCTCTTTGAAATTGGCATTTACTAGACACTTGGAATATTTGAGTGGGAAAAGTGATCTTTGGCTTTAAGAGTTGAGGTAAAAAAAATCTGACACTGTACCTTACTATTGTTTGTGCAAACCATCTGCCAGCAGAGCCTGCAAGGCTAGGAAGATAAATCTAAACTTTGTGCTACTCCCACTGCACCCCTTCCTGCCCCTTCCCCAGCTACTTAAACAACGATGCTTCTTCTCTCTCTTTTGGTACTGTCATCCAACACCAAGTAATAATTTGGCTTCTTTGCATTTGATTTGGCTGTTTTCTGCCACTCCTTTGTCCTAATATACTGGAGTGTGCTTCGGGACAAACCTGTGAGCAATTAGGCAGAACTCAGATGTCTCCAAGTGCAGAGCTGGAGAACTCAGTTATGATCAGAAAAACTCTGGTGATAGTAAAGCGGTTGGTAGCATAAGCTACCAAATTTAGCTTCAGTCTTCTGATAGCTTTGATTCTAATATTCACTTAAAAAAAAAAACAAACCTATTCAAGAGGATGAATAAATCAATTGATAAACTGGTCACCAAAAAAAAATAATCAGCTAAGATTTAACAGCAGACAGATTGTTTTCACACCCATGGCAATTGTTACATGACTGCAAAAAATTCAGCATTGAAAAGGAAACAATCCTTTCCATACCTTCTGCTGATTTATGCCTTTGAACCACAGCCTGGCTCTCAGTGCAGTGAATAAAGAGAAGGAAGAAAAGGGGTAAGAAAGGGCAGGTGGTGAGCTCTGCCAAGCGCAAAGCTTGTGACACCAGAGGGCAATGTTCTCTTGTTATATTGGTTGTGGTACAAAACCACAAGCCTGAAAAAATCTGCATCACCAGCAAAAGCTCTTTTTAAAAAAGAACACACTTTTGAAAAACTGTGGAAGTTTACTGCATTGTGTGCTGAGATAGACTATCAGTTCTGAAGCTTTGCAAGACATACAGGTACTGTGTCAATTTTTATATTGGCTCACGTGTGCAATGTCAGCAGACATGCAGTGTCAGGAAAGCTGAAAATCTCAATCACATCTGTGCTCTGGGTGAACACGGTATAACAAATTTATGTTCACTTTATTCTTTGAGTTCACAATAAAAAGATCACAAATCCTTCTTTGGCTGAAATGGAAAGCAATTGCTTGTGTAGCCACTTATAAAAATTAAGGTTCTAATAAATTAATAAGCATAAGTGACATTGAATGAAAAGTTAAAGAGTCAGTAATGCTATGCTTTTCTTTAATAAGAGTATCAAAACAAGCATGCCCCCTTTTCCCTTGTGCCATTTCTACAGTGGTCTATTAGCTTCTCCCTTCCCTCCAAATAAAATGAGACAGCACTGTTGGCTGCCTGATCAGGGCTGTGCTGGAGCTTGTTGGAGCCCTGGGAAGGTTCATGTGCCCGGGTGGAACTGGGGCCCCAGGCAATGGACAGCCCTTCTGTGCAGGCCCACTCTGGTACAGCTCCACTGTCTGGGCTGTTCATGTCTATTTGAGCTTCTTTATGCAGGATGTGAGGGGCAATTTGTCTGTAACTGGGTAATTAGATCTGTTTAGTGAAAAAACATCTTGTGCAGAAATTAAAGGTAAATCAGAAAGAAGTTATGAATGGCCTCAGGCAGGTGTGAGGGCAGTATCTCTAAAACATGATTTAAACATGGCAGTGCCAAGTGCTAATTTGCTGGTTTCTGTTTGTTACCTGCTGAACCAGAAGCAGACACCTAAAAATGGTGCTTACAAAGTTTTAAAGGGTTAGATTTTTCTGAAGGGGCAAGACCAGGAATATGGAAATTCACAGAATTACAGAATAAGCTGAGTTGGAAGGGATCCACAAGATTCATCAAGTCTAACTCCTGACCCTGCACACACATTGTGCGCCCAAGAGTGTTCTCCAAACACTTCTTGAACTCTGCCAGGCTGATGCTGCGACTGCTTCCCTGGGGAGCTGTTCCAGTGCCCAGCCACCCTCTGAGTGAAGAACCTTTTCCTAATATCCAACCTAAACCTCCCCTGACACAACTTCAGGCCATTCCCTCAGGTCCTGTCACTGGCACCACAGAGAAGAGATCAGTGCCTGTCCCTCCTCTTCCCCTCAGGAAGAAGTTGCAACTGCAGTGAGGTCTCCCTCAGTCTCCTCTTCTCCAGGCTGAACAGACCAAGTGACCTCAGCTGTTCTCATACAGCTTCTCCTCAAGGCCCTTCACCATCTTACAGCTCTGCTCTGGACACTCTCTAATAGCTTTTATATCTTTCTTATATTGCGGGGCCCAAAACTGCACACAGGACTTGAGGTGAGGCCACACCAGTGCAGAGCAAAGTGGGACATGCTGGCTGTGACCAATGAATGCACTGTCCTTCAGGTGCTTTTTGGTATCTCCCAGAGTAACCTTGGGATGGATCTGGCTGCATCCTGAAAGACCTTAAACTTTCTTCCCCTTCTGGGGATGCCCCAAGTGCTTTGGGCAAAAGTAGGATAGACATTGAGGAGGCAGAGAAAAGGCAAGACAAAGCCCAGAGGAGAGGGGCAAAGGTGCTTGAAGGTGTTCAATGGCTTGTGCCCAGAGAATACCGCCATGGGTATGGCTGCTCAGCTCCAGAAAACAGAGCTAAGAGGCAAACCAGAGGAATTGTATCTTGAAGTGGAGAAGGTGATGAGGTGTGATGGTTCGGTATTTCTCCTGGTGAAAGAACCAAAGGGCATCCAGAAGAAGCAGCTGGTAATGAACTCAAAGTCAACAAGGTTTTCATATATATTGTGACTGCTAGAATCTTACTTTGATATGTGGAAAGCAATGCGGTACAGTAAGAACTATTTAACAAATAGATGATGCCTTTTCCTCAATGATCCATTAACCACAAAACTGTGGAGCTGGGATAGTGGGAAAGCAGAACAGTGAGCTTTTCTTGTTTCTGTCCTCTTCCCTAGGTACCTGCTATGGCACCCTGATGGCAACAGCCCTGCAGGAGCAGGACTGCTGATTTGAGCTGGTAGAGGTAAAGCTTATGAATTTAATTTTACTTGTTCTTGCTTTTCCACTTTGTACTGGATAATGTCATTCTCTGATTTTATACAGGGAACACAGGGACAATATGCATAACTTAGAGGTTAGAGGTTAAGTTACTTGGATCTTCTGCCTCCCCCTGCCATCCACAGCCCCATCAAGCACATATTATCACTTTGTCTTCATTATCACATTATCTTCTGGGGGACTTAAAATATCTTCTTATGGCTTTTGAACCTTACTGACCTCGCTTGTGTGCAGGGATTATGTAGGAAACTTTGAAAGAAACACTAATTAAAACTCTGCAGATAAATGGAAAGGGGGATAAAATGTGGTAAGGCTTGGTCAGAGGCACATTGTGTCAGGCTATCCTGATGCCTGTCTAGTCAAAGATTGATAAGAATCTTCATTCATGTTTCTAGAAAAAAAAGGAAAGCTGTGATTCTGTAGACAAAAGCAGTAGATCAAATCTATCTGACCTTGAGCAAAGCAACTGATGCAGTGTCACATGGGAAATTATCAGCTAAAATGGTGAAGATGGAGATTATTACAGGAACTGAGATGTGGTAAGGAGCACTCTAAATGAGAGATGACAATGAGTCATGCTGTGAGGCAAATGATCAAGCTGAAAGAGGTTACTAGACAATTTTCTCAAGGACTCTCTGGACAAAGTTTGTTTATTATTTCTAATAAAGTCCCTGGCATAAAAGACAGGAGCATGAAAATTAAATTGACTGACACATATAGGAATCATCCGTGGCATATGCAGTATCAGAATTTGTACACTGACATGGTGTGATCTTGAGGGCAACAAGGGTAGAAATGGGTACAGCAGGACACAGGCTAAAGACACATGTCTTGGGGCTAATAGCATGGTTCTGTGCTAGGGAAAGGACATTTGGGAAAACATCTTTAACTTCAAGAAGTCAAAAGAATTTGGCTTAGTTAGGAATGTAAGATGATGTCTCGAATGGGGCTGGAGAGGGTGGTTCTCTCCCATATGCCTGTCCCAGAGGACACTGCTGGAAACTGAAGAACTAGTTAGCCCAAATGAGGTACTTATGATAAAATTATTTGGGATGAATCAGCCATAATTCAGTTGCAGCTGCAAAAAGTAAATATTTCTGAAGGTGGAGAGTATGGAGTCATATTCTAGAAGGAAAAGTAAGGAGAGGAGAATAAAAAGAAATCTCATTTTAAGATTCATCATACAATAATGTCAGCATCAATGACTGAAACTGGACTCAGTTGCTCAAAGCACTCATCCACTCCTTCCATCTTTGCAATCAGTTGGTTATAGGCAGTCTTGCTTTTATTCAAAGCATACTGAATTCTTTCAGTCAGATTGAGCAGGTTGAATGGAGAGAGTTGCTAATGTTGACACATTAACTAAGATACACACCGAAATAGGAATTCAATCAGGTCTCATACCACCCTTGGAATAATAAATAAATGGAGAAAGACAGAATTTTCATTCTTTTCATTTCTCCTTCCAAATTCTTATTCCTGCCTCTTGGTGTTGTGTTTTTGCTTTCATGCCACACTGAGATAAAAGGTGCACCAAGTGTCAGAGAGTGTAAGGGTGGACAGATTGCTTCTGCTAGCCCATGTGACCCTTGGCATTTTTCAAGGCTGTGTGGTACATCTCTTATACTACCTTATCTTATAATGTCTCATGTGTAAGGAAACTTTCCCGTCTGACTGTTCAGAGGGCACTCTGGTAGCCACACTCTCACCACCAGGGACTGCACTGCTGGGACTGAAGCCCCGTCTCAGTGGGTAGCTTGGTGAGCCCATGGATGCCCTGCTTGGCTCCCTGCATACATCCTCCACAGTCACACAGTCAGATCAGATTTTGTTGTTGGCTGGGTTTCTCTTGCATCCTTAAAGCAATTCTTGATGCAGTAACACAGGAACAGCTCAAGCTGAGTGCCTCCAGGAAGGGATACCAAATAAAGTAACCCCTGGGTTTAATGCCTTCATAGTCTGTGCACATGAAAGTCTGGGCTCTTCCTGCTGAGTGCTCAGCTTCTGCTGTGTCTCTCTCAGTCCGGTCACCTGGCTTTGCCACAGGTCTCTGTGCACTTTTTTTGTGCAAAGGGTCCAGTTCATGGCCTCTTGCCTGGGGCTCCTGCCACCCAGAGCTCAATCTGCAGCTTGCACGCTGTGCTGCCTGCACTGAATGTGTTCCTCAGCCTCTCATCTAGCACCAATGACCTGCAGGGCTTTTCATGTCCCTCAGAAGAAGAATTTGATTATTTCTATACAGCACAGAATATCAAAATCATTGTAGCTGCTTTTCATGTTTAAGAACTGTCCTTAAGTTGATTTATGTCCCTAAAATATTTCATTCAAAGTTATTCAGTGCTGCTGGCATATTTGAGACTAAGAACTTTTCATATCATATACTTATTATTCCTGCTAATCTGTAGTTTGTTAATCACAAATTATATACAGTGACACACACACACAGACACACACACACAGACACACACACATATATATGATATATAATAGGTATTTTGTTGTTGCTGTTGTTTCCTTGCTAGATGGCTCACAGACCATCCAAACACTTTGAAAGAAACTACTGACCACTTCCCAAACAGATGCTTCTGTGACTGGGTAGGGTTTTGTGACAAATTTAATTTTCTCAACTACTTTTGACCACAGAAGTGTTCTGCAGACCAGTGTTCACTGAAAATGGCTGGTGCTGTGCTGCAGGTAAAACTGGAAATGGCCCTGCATTTTAGTTTGAATATACTGCTGATAGCAGATTTAGTCAAAACTTTTAATCATCAGCTTTGGTCACTCTTAATCTTTTCAGCTCATGAGCCACTTCTAGAAATTGCTCCCTTGTGCGGAGAGTGGTCACAATTGCTGCTGGCCTGGGTAATTGCTATGTTGTATCTGACAATCATGATATGTGACCCTCATTACACCAACTTCCACTGGAGATAGTCACAGCACACAGTGAGACAAAGAAAGGGTACCTGACTTTCCCATATCTGTACAAAGTGTGTGTATGTGTGTGTTCTATGCAGACTAACGTGCACACCTACAGATACAAGTTAATCTAATTCTTCATTGTTCTCAAACTGTGGGCGTGATTAACACATTCAAAATGAGAATCTTGTTTTTTTAGTCTTACATGTGTACAGCAGAACTAGGGACAATAGAAGAAAATTACATCAAGTGCTGCTTTGCTGCATCTCCCAGGACCTCAGGAAAAAAGCCCTGCAAGGATATAGACACAGCTTCTTGTTGTGCAGGCATTCAGAACAATACTGCATACCATCTGCTGAAATATAGTAACAAGACTACATGGCACGCTTCCATGTGATTTTTGTTTATTCCAAACACTGTAGAAAAACCAGAATCCTTTGAGGAATGGGAAGAATAAAGAAGCAGTAGATATTCTGTGTGAGAAAAGCAAGATTTTCTCTATAAGCAAATGTAAGAAGGAAAGCAAATGGGAAAATGAGCTGAGAAAAGTGGTTGGAATTCCTGAGTATGGATGATTTTCCCCTTCTTTATGTAAAATTTTTAGCTGACTAGTATATTTAAAGCCTCCATGGGATATTGTCATAGTAAAGATAACCACTGAATTTAAAGATGGAGGGCTGAATGAAAATTCCCCCCAGTATATATTCTCTTGGACTGTCTGTTTGCAAACCTTAGTCCCATGTGGAATCCAAGCAAGGTGACTTCAGAGACCACCCGAAATCCTTCTTAGCAGTCACATTTGTGAACTGTGTACCTGCTTTCTGTCTGTTCCCTTAGTGGCTTATTACTTGCTGCTTGCTTTAGGTGCTCCTTAATTTCACAGATAACTGCATCTGCATGTGTAAAGTTTTACAAGAAATCTGCTCCTGACTGTGCCCAGAATGGCAAACGAAGGGTTGAGCACCTAGGTCCCAAAAGTTAAGTGAGATGCTAAGGGCACACAAGATGCAGTTATGAAAGGTTTTCCCTACATGTAGGTGGTGGCATCACTGAAGTCTCAGTTTATTTGAGAGCAGCCAACTGGCTATGCACTGTCACAGGACAAGGGAATGGTTCCACTGCCCTTGGCCGGGAGAAGTGTCAGTGATACCATGGGACTGCCGTGTCAACTACATGTGTATTTTGCCACAAAAAACAGTGGCTTGACAATTGAGGGGGTGAGGAGAGGTGGCTTTTTTCTCACACAGTTACTAACCTGCAGTACTACAGCTCTGCTGCCTTTATTGCTGCCCTGGAGATTCGGGGGGTGGGATGTGTCTGACTGTGCTGCTTTTAGCTCTGCCCCAGGTGCTTAGAGCCCACAGTAGGTACTCCTGGCGGTACAGCTTCAGGTGAGGATTTGATTGCAGGTGTCTCTCAGATGGTTGTAGGACGAGGTAGCACAAAAGGAGGAATTAATTTAAACATCTCTTGCCAATGTAGAATAATCCCCACTGCAAAGATATTGAAATGGAGGAGTAACATTCCAGGAGCCGATTTTTCTCCCTTATTCCTTCTGTTTTCTCTCCTAGTGTTCACTTTGTTGCTATATCCTTTAGTTGTTCTCATCTCCTCCTCCCTTACCATAATCCCTGGTGCAATATCCCTGGTGTTACATGCTTGAGAGTGTGACAGAGGATACTGCTGATTCCAGAATCAATCTCCTAGATGCATAAAATCCTGTAGCCATGTGTATATTGGCTGTCTGTACTAGCCACAACAGAGACCACACCAGGAGCAGAGCAAGAAAGCATCTAGGTGTTTAAGGATGTTTCAACTAACCAGAGCATATTTTCACTGTGAACAGAAGGAAAACTATTATTTTAAATCTCCCCAGAAAATATGGTTTTATTTGCAAGATTGCATAGTAACCATTAATCATGTTTTTCCTCCAACTCTTACCTGTGGGGATATACCTCTCAACAAACAACAACTGAAGCTTTCTTTGTTCTCTCATGATCTTGAGAGGCTGCAAAATGCCAAGCTTTCAGATGGCACCACTGTAAAGTCTCTGTTCTATTTGCCTTTATTTCAGTGTCTACAAGCAAAGGTTTGTGTTTATGAGAATTTATGGTTTATTCTAGGCTTCTTCTCATTATCTTAGTATCTTGTTACTTGGACACAAAGCACTAGAGATAGGACCTACAGAAAAAATGTGCAGTATGAAAAGGGAGATCTTTTTTCTTGAGAATGTTCAAATCTTGGAATATGTGGATAGCAGGTTTTTGTTCCCTGCTGGAGGGGGTACTGACTCCTTGACACAATTCATGGAGGAATTAAGCAGAGTCATGAGGCTAATATTGCCTGGTAATGGGGAAGTCATTATCACAACATATGAGCTGCTGGCAGTGGGTCTCACTACAATTGCCATCAGATCTAGGAATGTGCTCTGCAGGCCCTCCTTTTCAGTGAGGATGCTGTTTGTTTTCTCTGCTGGTTTCTTGCTTTGTTTTTTCTCCTTTTTCCTTGCCTTAAGACCTCTTTGGAATAAACAGTGACATGCCAGAAACTTTTCTTACCACAATCATACTTATAATAAAGATAGATGGCACTGAGGATCAAAAATGATGGAGCAGAACAGACAGTGGGATCATTAAGTTTGGGTTGAGAGCTGGGCAGGATGCTGCGCCTGTGGGCTGAGGCATTGAGGTGTGCAGCAAAACTGTTAACCGTGATATCCGACATTTCATCTTGAATCTTTTAGTCTATAAATGTTTGATCCAGTATATTTATCAACTCACAAAAGATCAAATACTGCTTGGTAATTAATTTGGCAAAGAGCAGGAATCCATCAATAACTTCAGTGTGTGAATATATATGTTTGTTATCGCTGTTTCTCAGAATAAAGTCACTTTGACAAGATTGATGCAGTCCTTGATCTTAAATATGAAATCTTAACTATAAAGATACTAATCTGGAAATAAGAATAAGTAAACAACAAGAAATTAAAATACAATGTAAAATTATTTTCTTATTTCTATAATTTTATTTTTGTGACCTGAAAGTATTGAAAAGCTGATTACTTTGCTAATGGTGCTGTGAGAGTTTCTTATTAGTGCAAACAGGAATTATAGTCCTAGACATTTTGTGCCTTTGGAAATATTCTCTTTCTCTACTTTGGAGCTCAGTAATAATGAGTAATTTTCTATATATGCCATAGTACAGTAATTGTGCTGTTCTGAGTCTGTTATGTTCAGATTAGATTAAACAGAGAAAATTGGTTCTTATCATAATGTTTCATTAAAATTTTAGAAGTAGGATAATACCAAATGAGAATTTGACTTTATTATCTGCAGAAATATGAAGACAGTTACATTTATGCTATTTATCATATCCAATTAGACTGTGCTTATGAAAACAGAAGAAGGGTTAGTCTTCAGTGTGACTTTTCACCAACATATGTGATGTTTTGTCATACAGACTGCCGGCTGGCAGCCTGTGTATCTCTGAGGTCAGGTTAAGCATCAGCTGGAGAGCTCATGTTATGCATACCTACTACTGGCAGTAACAAATCTCACTCCTAAAGAATTATATTGCTTTTTGTGTCTTTTTTTTGATGCTGCTGCAGCTGACTTTAAAGTCAGGGGAAGATTAGCCATTCATTTCACAGCCAGGAATGCCAGACTCTCAAAGTGTACTTTGATTTGTTCTTAGATCTGCCTCATAAGTATGAATTTCCACACTTACCCAAACCAGTCTGGAAAACTCTTGGAAG